>NW_027286764.1:8383635-8786135 GCF_022747635.1 Hetaerina americana
AGGAGGAGCAGGGCTGGGGGAGCCGGGACGGCGAGTATGGACCCTAAACACTTGACGACGGGTGGGTAGGGCGTTCCTTCTCCGGGAGGGAGGCCCTGCTTACCTGTGCGATGACAATCCAGGGGTTACCTGGAAGGCCTTCGAAGGGGATGGTGGCAAATCTGGGAATGGATGCTTCTCTCTCGCTCTTTACTGACTATTTCCACCTTTTCAGTGTAAATGCAACGCTCCAGAGGGATAAATACGGCAGGATGCTCGTATATCAATCCGACCGACGATGCCATTGATTTGACAACTTAAGTGTCAAATCGCCGAAGGATTATTGGCAAGACCAATACATTCCCTCTTCTCCTCAATCCCTCTTCTCCCGACCCAAGGCTTCTAAAAATGCAAGTAAATATTTGATTAATCAGAGTAAAATAGAGTGTATTTACATTGCGACGGAGTACATGAATTAGTGGCAGCAATGCAAGGGGCAGTACGCAATTAAAAAATCAAATGCAACTAATTATGTAATACATCAATGGACAGAAATCATGGAGGATTGGCCCACTCCCATTCGCCACTAAACGGTTATTTTAAGAAAAAAACAAAAACTAAACTAAAATTGCATATGATATTTCTCTGAGGCGAACGGTCAATGTATTCTCATGAGTTAAAGAGTAGATGCTGGGAATGGAGGGGGGAAAGAGCTTAACAGGTAGCACGTGGCGTCTGGAGAGGGTGATGAAGTGGGGGACTGTCGAATGACTGACGTTACATGATTAAGCCGCAGTAGTATTTCCTAAAAATGCACCAATTCGTAGAAAGTGCTTTCTTGCATTCAATATTCTTTCGCATGATCAGCAAATATTACCACTCATACTTATAGAGCCACCCCTTAATGCGGTGAATTGGCAGTGCCAGTCTAGAGAGCCTCATTGCAATCGAATTTTCGTTTCTCATTGCTATCTTAATTAATCATTAAGTGACCTTTTAAATCATAATTTGTGTAGAAAGAAGCAGGTAAACTTTCGGGAAAATAGATTAGCTCATCAGATATCGATTGGTAAAATGCCTTAATATTCTTCAAAGCACATCCCAGCGCGGACACACTTTAGTCAGCGGATTTTTCCGCTACTTGAAGGTTTCCTTTCAGGCGGATTCGGAATAAGGGTATCCTGAAGGAACGCTTGCAAGCTTCTTTGGCGTTACCCAGGGTCCCATGGTGGCGTCTTTTGAGGGGATCTGCTGGTGTCAAGTAGGGACTCCAAGGAGGTTGGGGAATCGTCGCGGTGTCCCCTAAAGCGTCGTAGTCAGTTGGTTACCTTGGAGTTTCTGCTTTTGGTCGTCCGTGAAGACCTTCGGGCGACTTCAGCTCAGATCTTTCTTCGCATTCAGGACTTCACGCCCACTTCAGGGAAATTTGTCAATGATACTTTCTATACAAACCTTGCACTACCTATTTTTAAAATTTCTCACATTCTCACCTCTTCATCTCTGTGTTTCTGTGTAAGGGTTTCGCGAAGAGTTTAATTAGCACCATCGCGATTCATTCAATCCCCTTGTTTGGTGTGAGGACGACCTGTACTTCTCTCTCGTCCGCGCCACGGGTTTGTATCCTTCCCTTGGAGTTTGGTTGCCCGGCTATGTTTCCAACTGATGGAAAAAGAAACTCTATGACATGGGAGGCATAGAGGGGCCTTGGAAGTCCATTGCAGTTGCGCGCGGGGGGTTGGATGGGAGTCGGCGGGATGAGGACGGGAGAGCGAACTGCATTCGCGCCCGTCCGCATGACGTTTCCCTCGCTTATTACCTCGCCGTGGGCTTACAATTGGATTACGACGCCTCTCTTCATGGTTGGCGGGCTGGAAAACAGAGGCTCGCGTGGTGGTGCTCGTTTTTCAAGCAACGTGCTCGCCGCACCAGTTTGGCCCCTCCCGACCAGTCTTCACCGCGCACGATTCTCGAAAGCATCCCCAATGCAGCGGAGGGGAACGATTTGACCGACATGCCAAGGCGCCCTTCTGCTCATCCTGAATTCAGGGTTTAGTGATGCACTATTGAATTTCCAATTCTATGACGAAAAACTATTGGATGGCATCATTATTTATTAGGTAATCTACCGGTTAAGGTAGGTTTTTGGATAGACACATCAACTAAATAAATAATTTGTAACTCCTAGCAAAACACGAAATCCAGCATCCTACTTTAAATCAGATCCCTCTTCATCCCTGGGTACCTTCTTCCTCCCTCCATCCCGTCCAACATCTCTATCCTGTTCCTTCCCTTTCCTCGTTTGCCTAACATTTTCCCCCTTCTATTACAGTCTTCAACATCCCACTGCCGGTCAATACCCCCTTCATCCACTTTTCCTGCCTCCATAGGATTCCTCCCAACAAACCCCTCTCTTCTCCCACCATACCAAGTACTTCCTCATTTGTTTTCTTCTCTGTCCATTTCACCTTCTCCATTCTTCTACACAACCACATTTCAAAAGCCTCCAGTCTACGTCTATCCTCCTGCTTCAATGCCCACGTTTCCACGCCGTGCATAGCTACGCTCCATATCAAAGTTTTTACGAGTCTTTTCTTAATATCCTTACTCAAAGTCCCCGTCATCAACTCCCTCCTCCTTGTGAAAGCCTCTTTGCCTAGCGCAATTCTTCTCCTTACGTCCCTACTACTTTGACCGTGTTGGCCCAAAACACTTCCGAGATTCGTAAACCGTTCCACCTGCTCTGGTTTTTGTCCACCTATTTTAATGTTAAGCTTAGCCTTTTTCTTTGTAGAAAATCGCAAAACCTTTTTTATTAATATTGATTCTCATCCCATTCCTATCGCACTGATTTTCCAATTCATTCAGCAATGCTTGCAACCCCTTGGCTGACAGACAAACTAAAGCTTGGTCATCAGCGAACGTAACTGATTTTACGAATTCTGCGCCCACTTTCATTTCCTCCACATACAGGTTGAACAGCAACGGTGATAATGGGCAAGAATGCCTTACACCTTTTCCTAACATGGCCCTTCCGGACTCTCCGTTCCCCACCCGCACCTGAGCAGTCTGAGACATGTACAGGTTGCGGATTAGCCTCCTTTCCCTCCAATCTATTCCTATTTTCTTCAATATACTCATTCCTTTATCCAATTCACTCTATCAAAAGCTTCTTTGAAATCTGCGAAACAGGTAAATATCTCCTGGTTGTATTCTATATTCCTCTCGATTAATAATCTTATTACTGCAATGGTATCACGGGTACCTGTCCCCTTCCAAAACCCAAACTGATCATCCCCTAAGTAATCATTTGCCCTACTCTATATCCTTTTGCTTATGATCCTGAGAACAACTTTAGCTGCGTGGGATATCAAACTTATTGTCCTGTAGTCCTCACATGATATAGCCTTTACCTTTTTCGGAATAGGAACTAACCCTGATCTCACAAAGTCTTCCGGTCAGATTCCTTCCTCATAAATACTACGAATCAGCCCATATAGCCTCTTCCTCCCACATCTTCCTAAACATTTCAATAGTTCCGTGGGAATGTTATTCACCCCCACGGCCTTATTTAGTGTCATCTCCCTTAATGCCCTTTCTATCTCATCGTCGAGGATGCCTGGACCTAAGCTATCTTCCTCCACGTCATATTCTTTTTCAATGTCTAACTTTGTTGGTCTAAGTTCTTTACTATAAAGTTCTTCTAAATATTCCTTCTCTCTCTCTTGGATATTTCCTGTGTCAACTATTATGCTACCTGCCTTATCTCTAAAGTTTAGCATAGATCTTCCTTTCTTACTTCCCGATAACGATTTAACTTTGCTGTACAGGGCACCGATTTCACCCTTCCTCTGCAGACTTTCCATATCCTCGCACTGCGTCTTCCACCATGCTTCTTTTGCTTTATTTGTTGCCCGCCTCAATTTATTTTTTAATTCTTTGTTCTTCATTTTGCCTAACTCTGTATTTACATTGTTCTATTTTCTCCCCTCATCGATCTTTGTAATCATCTCATTCGTGATCCATAGTTTCCTAGTCCTTTTAGCGTTAACGGTTCCGATAGTGCCTCTTGTAGCTTTACGAAACCCTTGATTGATACTTTCCCATTATTCTTCGATAGTACTAAGCTCTTTTCCATCATCCTTGATTTCCTCTACCACCTGTTGGCACTCCTTCCTTTTCAATCTATTTAATTCTTCTACATTCCATTTTCTAAGATCATCATTTATTTTAAAAATTACAATTTCCGATTAACTTGGTTTTACGCCTTTAAGTCTGTAGAAGTTTTCTGCAAAGTTGTCCGTGGGCATTGATCTAGAAATTTTAAAACACTTCTAGTTAATGATCATACTTTTTCGATTATCAATAGACTCAATGAGTACATATTGAGTAACTTACGTTGATGCTTGCACTAATTGAGTTTGGAAATGAATAAGATAGATGTTAAAATCAGACGGGTAGTAACCAGATTCAAAGGAGGGCCAAATCATCCCGTGACCTGGGCCTGCGTTCCCGAATACGTTAAATGAGAGAAGCAGTGTAATTAATATTCTTTCTTGGGAAAACTTGAAGTTCTTTTTTACTCTCATATGCGTACTTTTTCAAATACTTGAATCAATCAAATGAAACAAAGCGAAATTACTGCTTGGGGTTCAATGAAGCATATTCATCTTGACCTGGAGATATTTTTTGGTAGCATTTCTCTGGCGTGTGCCAATGATTAAGGGAAATATTTTGATCAATTCTTTCGCCTGAAGGATTTATTTGATATGTCGTCCGTTTCAGCGAAGATGAATCGAATAAATTCTAATGAGAGGCATCCGATCGATATTTCAGTGTTCCGTTGGTACTTATGAATATTATCTTTTCACGTTTTTTCGATCATTATCACAATTCCGCGTCATCTTGGAAATATTTGATTCGAGCGATTCCCGCTTGGTGGTGCCCCCTCTCTCGGGGCCCCCTCACCTTTGTCATTGGCAGAGTGAGGAGCGCGCGGGGGGGGGGGGAGGTGTTGTGAAGGGGAGGGAAGGAAAGGGGGAGGGAAGGAGGGGTGAGGAGTCCGCGATTCTCATCACGTCCCTGCTCCCCTCCTCCGCTTCCACCGGTGTCCAACCCTCCTCCCCCTACTCCACTCCCCCGACCCATCCTCCTTATTCAATTCCATATTCATATCGCAGCCTAACTGCCACAATGACTACAGTTTGACTCATTTACACTCATTGCTAAAAAACCTATTGCTCATTTTTCATCAATAGGAAATTCGTATATTTCGCTTACGGTGTAGATTTTGATACCTTTATTCTTGTTCTCTCCGTACATTTAGTCTAACTCACTGTCTAAACTTAGGCTTATTTAAAAACTGTGGCTTTCATGAATCAATCGCAGATTAATTTTAGTTTATTTTTCAATAAATTTATTGAAATTTTTAAGCATCATTGTTTTTTACCTCATTGAGATATAACATGATAAATAATTGATTTTTCAATTACAAAGCATTTTTAACTAATAAGTAGAACCATCTAAGGTAATACTGTAGATTTTAAACACGTTTAATTAAAAAAAAATGAAAGCTATGGCTTAGGTTATTCTTCATTTATTGCTATTTGGCTTAACAATAGAGATTTCTCAATATCTATCGGTGAATGATATTTTATTCGATCGTTATTTCCCTATAATTAAGTCAACTTTCCTCCCTGTCGCACTTTGTACCCCTTGTCAATTGTAATGTCAAGATGATACCAGTGGATTTATTTTGTCAGTGATGATGTCGCACGTTGTCTCCACTTGTTTGCAACAATTTCCCTGTTATTTTACTTCTTATATCCAATTATGAAAAACGGCTTATGCGCATGGCAGCTCAAGCGATATTTTTTACGATAAGATTGCTAAAAACAACGACTATTGAGGAAAGATAAGGACAATTACCCAATGAAGTCAAGGGACACATTTGGATAATACTGTCCAAAGATAAACTATGAACTTATACAGTTGGGTGCCGTCACATTAACCTAAAATGTAGTCAGAATCATATAAACTGAATCAATAGTGTGTTAAATTGATTTAAATTAACAAAATCATGCAGTGATCTAAACCAAGCAAAATACACTATTTGAGTGGCACAAGTTGTTTAAAGAGAGCAGGGAGCTCGTTGAAGACGACCATCGCTCCGGACGGCCGTCGACGGCAAGAACCGACACGAATGTGGACAGAGTGGGGACACAGCTGAACACAGACAGACGCTTAACCAGTGAAGAAATTACAGACCAGTTGGGTCTGTCTGCATCCAACGTCCAACGCATTATTTCATAGGATTTGGCCATGCGCAAGGTGTGCGCCAAGATGGTGCCGAAAATTCTGCCATGGCGCGCTCGTCGTCAGACAGCTCCTGGCCAAATACGGCGTTGCCACGTTGCCGCACCCGCCCTCTCCCGATCTGGCACCACCGGACTTCTTCTTCTTCCCCCTGATGAAAAGACAGCTCAAGGGACGACATTTTGACTCGATAAAGGCCGTTCAAGAGGCTTCGACGAGGGTCATCAACGGCATCCCCAAAGAAAATTTCCAGCGGGCGTACGGGGAATGGGAGCAACGTTATACTAAGTGTGTAGCAGCTCAAGGAACATTCTTTGAAGATTATTAAGTCGATGTAGGTATATCGTCAATAAAATTCTTGTAAAAAAAATCAGTTCTACCACTTTTGGGTGCGACCCTGTATACAAGTAAATAGTTAATGCACAAGAATAAGTAAAATAATAGTATTTCACGCTGTAGGTGTTGTGCATTATTCTGGATACTTATTTCAAAGGAGTGGAGTGTTGACGTTAGCCAAAAGTTAAATGAGTGAATGGTTTTGGCAAATTGCTGAAACGAGAGACGATGAAATAGAACAGAAGAAATGTGACGAGAAATATCTTTTCGGAAAATAACGTAAGCACTTGTGTTTTGATCAAAACATGTCGAAGATCAGTTGTATATATTGCGATGTGGAGTAAATACTTGCGGAAAAAGAGATAAGCGACTTCGGAATCGGTGAGAAATGTCATGGGCATCGGGTCCAGAGTAGTGGGAGTTCTATTTACGGAACAGCGGCATGTGTGCAGGAATTGAAAAAATTCTCTTGCAGGGAGGCGCCCGGGTAACTATTTTATTTCTTTTTTTGCCGATCAGCATTAGACCCCCGGAGCCTATTGCGGGGAAATGGAAAGAGCGGATCCGGGATGGGGTCGGGTCTCGGAGGGTGGAGGAATGGTGTTTCAGGGCAAAGGGGAGGGCTGGAGAAAGTGTCCCTGATGTTGCCTCCAGATGTTTTAAAGTCATCAAAATTCCTCCCCTTCAATTAAGTTGAAGCCCCAAAACCTTTCCCAATATTAGAGATTATTTTTTCACTATCCCTCCCAATATCACTTCTGTGAATGAGATAAAGTAATTAACTGCCTCTTCAGGCATCAGTCGATTGACCTAAAGGAGGGCAACTGTCATTCTGGAGACACACCTCAGATCGCTTGAAAGTGTTTCTCGTTCCAGCTCACCAAAATAGTGAACTCATGAAAATGAATATTAATGCTCTCACGTAGATAGAAACTATTTATAATAGGCGTTAAGATAATAATATATTAAATTAAATATTTGAAAATATAAGATCAGATACAATGATTCCTGAGTTTTTGAAGAAAAAAATTTTATTGAATTTCCGGAAAAAGGTAATTTGAGACACTATACTGCTCGATATAATTTTTATTCACATTAAATATTTTTAATCTCTCATAGTCTCTTGTAATAGCTCTTCAAACCCATTAGGAATTCTTTTGAAGGCTTCCTATTTTCATGTTTATTGGTGAAGGCACTTCGGCCTTTTTATTATATACTAATTTCATGCTGCCATTATTTATTTCATTTAGAGCTTATTGGGCGAAAAAGCGAAAATCAGAAGTTAGCGCAAATTTCCAATGTAACTTGTATTCCCTCCTCACGTGACATCAACGTAATTGCTTGCACCCAGTTATTTTACACCTCTCTCACCGAAAGCAGCGACCTAAAAAGAGTAGGGAAATTCGTCGCTAAGTTTCTTTGAAAATGGTAGCCTTAGTTTGAAAAAAAGGAAATTTCGCGAGTTTCAGGATTAAATGAATAGGAGAAGCAATATCTGGAAAAGGTGGGAAGCGTCAATATGCGTCTGGTTCATTCTCTTTCGAAAAACCCGTGGATAACAGCAAACATTGAATATCAGGTCCGGACAAAAATTTGCACGTATGATTCAGAGAAGTTTTTTGATTATTCTTTCTTTTTTCATGAATAATAATGAATTCATGATCCGTGTTATTCATATCAACAGCGCAAAGCAAAAAGCAACATATTTCGCGATAACAGAAGCACCGGAAAAATGCAAGGATCCTGGTTGAATATTTATAAATGTCAAATTACATTATGAAATAAGGCATTTTATGTAAATAAATATCGACTGCTCTGTTTCGAGGGCCGCAGGGAGGGTAGTTTCATGTAGTTACATGAATTTACATCTCAGTACGTCCCTTCTTTGTTGAATAAGCAAATGAAAGTCAATAACAAGGTATTCACCATCAGAAATGTATTTTAAAAGATCAAAAATCTTTGCAGATTTTTAAATATCAAAAAATGGTACATTGCCCTAAAACCAAAAAGTTTTTTCCTGAGGCTCCTCGTCAATTGTATATCATCTAAGTTGTGATTCAATCGTTCATATTTTACGCAGTAAATTATTGGTTATCCATTTCATGATGAGTAATATGTGACCCCATACTTCTTAATATGCATGGAGAAATATCAACGAAAATGCAAGAACCATAATAGACCCAAAATTATGAAGGAGTATTAAGTCCCATTCAAAAATAGAGATTGCTCTGGATGTGATGAGTTATTTGAGTTGAACCGAAGAGGGGTGTATTCCAAAAATCGGTTCGAGCCATGGTGCCCCAGGCGCCTCCCGCGTTATTCAATCCTGTTACACGACGGTTTTGCTGGCATTTAAAAACAGTATCTTCATCTCGATGAAAAAATAACAATGGATAACTCATTGTAACGTCTTCAAAACCATCGTCCAGCATGATAAAACAACGGGGCATGAAACCAGATATTTTGGGGTCATTTCTAACCCACCTCAAAAGCCCCTTCAGTAACTTCAAAGCCTCTTCAGTAAACCCTACCCATGACATTAGTGCAACACCGATATCATTACCGAAAAGGCAACGATTGATTTATATTAACTCATGAAATTAATGTTCTAGTGGAAATTAACGTCCGCATCTTCCCATCATACGTTGCTTGGATTTAATTCTCGACTTTTCTGCAATCGCTGAAACTCTTAAAAATGTACTATCGCTCTTATCGTAAAACGGTAGGAGAGATCAGGTAAATATAATTAGAGAGATCAAGAGAAGGACTGATAGATTTAAGATGTTATTTATTCTACAAAGGGTAAGGGATCAGAATAACATTTTCCGACCGCGGTAGGGATAAAATATTCGGGTCAAAACTAGTCTGGTCTGTATTCACCTCCTGCCACACACCCTAGCGTTGGCTTGCAGGGCACTAAAATAAAATCGTCTTAAATTTCTAGACCAATTTCGGCATTCCATTGGCGTAAGTGCGCAACTCCCCTCTTCACACTCGCCAGCCGCTGTTCTTCCTCCAGTCCAAAGATCCTAGGCAAACCCAGCAACGATTCCCCCAAACACCGCCTCCTCCTCCCAAAGCGGACCCCGCTCCTTCCCCCCCCCACCAACACCCCCCTTCATTACCTACGCACACGCCGTTCGCCTGGAGAGCTGATTAAATTTTCACGCGCGGTTCGTTCGCCTCAGCGTGCGAGAACGGCGAATGCACACGTACGCCTCTTTCTTTCGCTCCGTTTGGGGCAGGGGCATTATGCCACAGTTTTTTATAACGATCTCCTCCCCCTTCATATGCAAAAATATGAAGCAAATCCAACCAGCCCCATTCTCCACTGACGTCCCTCTCCTCGCTCCAGATAACCTCCCTCTCGCCGACCCTACCCACCACGGCTAGCATTCTCACTTCAAATTGATTCTGCATTTTGTTTGACTTATCATTAATTAAGACTCTCGTCTTTGTCCTAATCTCTCCCCGCCGGCATTCCCTTCCTTGTGGAGTTATGTGTGTCCCTTTTGTGCAAGGGTTTTGATGAAGCGTCGGTAGAGTCAGGGCAATTGGCACTGCGGGAATTTTGCAAATCAATCCTAAAGTACCTAACCTACAATTTGAACATGGACCCAATTAGTCTAAGCCTAAGAGGTTTCAAAATCCATCACGTGAGAATCTAATTGTGATAGCGTTAAAATCAATTTCACAACGGATTGAAGAAAATACTAAGCCCTGTCCTATCTACCTCGACTATAAAAGTAGGATTCGAGGGGAAATAATACTATCAATTAATCATCCAAAACACCAATGTTTTATATATATATATATATATATATATATATATATATATATATATATAGACTCAGTTTAGTATAGATAGAGTCTCACTTGAAGAAGGCCTCTGAGAGGGCCGAAAGCTCGAACAATTTACCGTGTGAGTGTCCTTTTAAATGTTGCTATTCTATTCCATTTGGGTTATGTATATATATATATATATATATATATATATATTTGGGTTATATATATATATATATATATATAACACTTTTTGAAAGACTCACGGACGTGAATAATAATGTATAACACTTAGCACTAGTGGACACAGACAAAAACACAGAAACACACAAAAAAAGAGACTCACTATTTTTCGAATTTTCGGTGGTCGTTGCCACCTTTATCAAGGAGGAGAGGGACAGAACTGCATATATATATATGTCGATTATACGGAAACACTCTCACACGAGCAGCACAATACTGGGACGGCACAGTAGAACACAAATAAAATAGCAACATTTAAAAGGACACTCACACGGTCAATTGTTAGAGCTTTCAGCCTTCTCCGAGGCCTTCTTCAAGTGAGACTGAAAATATGCTAGAGAGGGGTAAGAGGTATGGGTGGAGAGGGGAGGTGTGGTGCAGGGAATGCTGGGAGGGAAATTAAATATGGCGGTTAAGGGTGGGAATTTCGAAAGAACGGAAAGCTAATATGTAGGCGGATTCACGAGTTCTCACCTCTATATTGGTAGCGGAATCGGGTAGGAATTCTAGGATACTAAGAGCAAAACACTGGTCGAATGAAAGGTTGTGGGAATTGGCGTGTGAAGCGGATAGGAAGAGAGGAGAGTGAGGCAGAATTGCAGGAGTACCGGTGATTGTTCATTCGAATGGATAAGGGGGTAATGCATTCGCCTATGTAAAATGAAGTGCATTGTTCGCATGACAAAAGATAAATAATGTTTTTTGAGAGGCAATTAGCGTGGGAACGAGGTGCGGGGGCAATGAGGGGATGCAGGGAGAGGGTGGTAAATCTCATAAGTAGATAAGTTTTAAATCGGCGGCTGTTGCAATTAGGGGAAATATTAGGAAATTTGTCACGGGGGGGCGCCAAAGGGTTGGTGAATCTCAGAAAATTTTTGAAATCAGCGGGTGGTGTGTATGCGATAGATGGGCATAGGGGTAGTAAGGATGAGGTCGCGTCATTGTCATGTTAAATTGGAAAGGAAGGAAGATTTTCAGTCTGTGTGATCCGGGGAAATAGGTGGTGCAAAGGTTGAGTCCTGCGTCAGATGTGGGCTTGTTGTTATGTGGTCGGGTGGAGCGGTGGATTTTATTTTGAAGGAGCTTTTCTGGGTAACCGCGTTTGAGGAGTGCAATATGTAGATTGTCAAGGTATTTGTTGAGAGTGGCTGTGGTGTTGCAAATTCACTGTCCGCGGATAGAGAGAGAGAGTTAGGAATCGAGCGTTTGGTGTGTTGAGGATGACAGCTTGTGTGGTGTAGGTATTGCTGATGGTTAGTGGCTTTGATGTGTACTGAAGTGGTGAATGTGTTGTTTTGAGGTGAGATGTCTGTGTCAAGAAAGGTGATGGTAGAGTCTGAAATGAAAAAGGCGAATTTAACAGTGAAAGATGAATTTAAGGCAGAGAGGAAATTATTGAGAAACTCAGAACTATGTGTCCAGAGAATAAAAATGTCGTCTATGTAGCGGACCCAGAAAAGAGGTTGGAAGGGTTACTGTGACAGGAAAATCTCTCCGAGATGACCCATGAACAGATTGACGTATGATGGTGCCATCCTTGTTCCCATCGCTGTACCTTTGGTCTGTAGGTAGAAATAATTTTGGTAAGAGAATGCATTTTTAGACAGGACGAAAGTGGCAAGATTGAGAAGAAATCCAGTCGAGTGGCGCTAGGGTAGGGGATGTAGAGAAAGATTATGCCGGGTGGGAGAATAAGCCTTAAAAATGGGGAATAGAGGTATAAAGCGAGGTAACGTTGATAGTACCCATAGGTAGGTTCCTGTGGAGGGAATATAGACAGAATATAGACGGTATAGGAAGTGGTATGCGTGTTTCTTGGAGGGCAAGGAGAGTACCAGTCGTTGTAGGTGGTGGTCAAGGAATGCGGAGATTCTTTCAGTGGGGGAATTGTAGCTGGAAACTATAGGACGACAGGGGATTTTAGGAGGAGATAAAACTGGGGTGTTCTGGGGTTTGGGGGTGAAAGTAGGGATATGTCTTGGGAGGTGAGGCCTTCTTCTGGTCCGGAGTGGAGGAGAAAAGACCGAATTTCGGTTTGGAAAGTTTGTGTTGGGTTTTTGGTTAGAGTGGTATAGGTGGATGTATCGTTCAGGTGAGCGAGGGCTTTGGAAATATAATCATTGGTGTTTAGAATTGCAAAAGAGGAGCCTTAATCGGCGGAGGTGACATCGATGTAGGGATTGGACTGTAGGGTTTTTAGGGCATGACGTTCGTTCATGGAGAGGTTATTTTTCGGTCTGAGATGTTTTCTGAAGGATTGATTGGAAACTTTTTCGATAAGGAGACAAATAAAAATTTCGACAGAATGGTTACTAAAGGGGTTTTGGCTCATGAGTTGAAGCCGGGCGGAATTTTTCAAGTGCGGGATATGTTTTTAAGTTACTGAAAGGTTTACTTTGTGATTTCCAGAAGGCGCGCCATCCAAGGTTTCGGCAAAAATTGAGGGTATCAGTGAGTATGTTTATATGGTTTACTTTTGGTGTAGGGGAGAAGGATAGGCCTTTGCTAAGAACGGATATTTCATTGTCTGAAAGGCTGGTGCTTGAAAGGTTTACAATGTCATTGGCATTTTCGGAGGGAGGGGGGGTGTTGGGATCGTTCAGTGGTGGCTGGCGTTTTGGAAAAACCGGAGGGCCTTTGGGAGGAGGGGGAAGGTTGTAAATGCTGCGGAGGTCAGGCTTATATAGAATGAGTGGGGGTGGTTGAGGAGGAGGTGGCGGGAAAGGGCGAGAGTGTGGAATTTTGAGACCTACTCGGAAGTCGGAAATACACAAATTGGACAGCTTTTTAAGGAGAGTTTGACGTTTTTGTTGGAGGGAACGTAGGGCAGACGAAATTGGAATTAGATGAGTATGAGCAGCAGCCAAGGAGATATATATATATATATATATATATATATATATATATATATATATATATACCCGAAATTTTATTTCCTAACCTCCCAAAACTAGCAATATGGGTCGCGGTAGTCCAGGGGGTAGAGCGTTGGACTGCTGACCGGAGGGTCCCGGGTTCGATTCCCGGGAAAGGCACTCTGGGCACCTGTAGCTCCACCCAAGCTTGAGTGATTTTTCGAGTACTAGGTCCTCCTGGGAAACCGCAACCGGCACAGGGAAAGGAACTGCCCCCCCTACCCTGATGTGTGAATTTTCACACGCCGTATAGGGCTTAGTACTGGGTGATTTCTAGCATATACATATATGTATCTATATATATATATATATATATATATATATATATATATATATATAAACACAGTAATCAACCCGAAGGTCGGTTTAGCAGGTGATGTGTGTGTATATATATATATATATATATATATATATATATATATATATATATATATATATATATACACATCACCTGTCATCATCATATATATATATATACACACACACATGAAAAGTTAATTAAGAAAGAATAAAATGAATAAGGAAAAGTGTAAGCTAAGAAAGAGGTTTGTGGAAAACGTCACAGTGAGTATTTTGTTGTTGCTCACCTAGCAAAAACTCAAGCAGGAACACAACAACGAAGAGAAAAGGGCGTAAAAACCGGCGAATATCGTATGAATTAGAGGAAGGATGCATCTAAATTACAATGCTTATTTTTCAAAGCGTATACATATTATCATACAATGTGGGAAAAGCGCAGGTTTCCCAGACTACGTAGCTGAGATTAGGGTTTATTATTTGAATTATTTCAATAGAAGGTTTTCTCTAACAAAAACTGTTGAATTTCGCTTATTCTTGGAAATAATCATCTACATCTGCATCTATATCAATACCCTGCAAGCCACCAAAAAGGTGTGTGGCAGGGGGTACAGCACCAGGAGGAAAGGGTAACGGATGAGGGGGTTAGGGTTTTTCAAATGGATGGGGAAAGATGAGAGGAACCTGCAAAAAAAATATATAAATATAATCGTATAACCATGCGCAGTCGCTACCTTGTAGGTTAATACTTATAATGTCGAGCCGTCTCCTGGGGGATTTCGATTACAAGCATTCTGGTCTCTTATTGTTCTTGGAAAAAATGTAGTCAATCTCTCTAATCTTATATTCGTGATCCCTCCGCCCCAAATACGTTGGGGTTCGTATTATGTTCTTGATGTCATCGGAACAGGACCCATCTGTAAATGTTTTTAATAAGTTTAATCTATATTGTAAACACCGTTGTGTAAGGGAATCCCAGCCTAAATTTTCTAGCAAAGTAGTTACGCTACTGCGTTAGTCATAGCAATTTTTGACAAATCTAGCCCCCCTCCGCTGAACTCAGTCCAATTCCGAAATTAAATTTATCTCTTAAGGATCCCATATAGTGGCAGCATGCTCTAGGTGGGGCCTGCCTAGGGCACGAAAACATCGTTCCTTCACTTTTTCGTCACATTTACCCAGCACTCTTTTTACACATCCCAATTTTTTATTAGCACGACCGCATATTTCCCGTATGTGCTTTTTTAAATTGATCGAATAACCTCTTGATTTCTTTACCACTATAATTGATTGTTGGCAAATAGGCCTGGATATTTTTTAATTCGTTTTTTAACTTTAAATTCTAATTGAAATGTTTATCGCTCGTTTTCTCTGCAACTATTACGCATCGTCCTAGGCTTTTGTTAAAGTCTATTGCCACCCCTCATTGGCTTTCTTTTACTCTACGGTATAACTATCGCCCCAGTGATCACCGTTTGAGGTTAAAGTCGTCAAATGAGTCGGCATCAGCGAAGCCAATAGTATGGGGATGAATGGGGATTTTATAAACGCCACAGAGGAAATTCAAATTTTCTACAGCAAGAATCGGTTCTAAACTGAAAACGAAAGATAATTTTCAACAAACCTATGAAAAACACGTAGTTCGCTCCGCCCACACATTATATTCTTCCAGGCATCGAGTTAAAATGACTGCTTACGAAGTGTTATTTGAATTTGTTTCTTTCGTTTATTTCTAGAAGGTGGTGTTTTCGTCATCGTTGATTACCATTCAACAACAGCTCTCGCGAGAATTCCATCCCCACTTAAACATTCGGATCCGTTGCACGTCTGCTGATCCGTAGGTTATTTTGAGATGCATCCTTTTGCATGTGCTTTAAAGCCAAGAAACATTTAAGTCCCTAGCTCTCTCGGCGAGGCCGCCCTTTACTTGAAGGGAATCTACGAGACGGCTCCCGAATGAATTCCTGAGCGCACCGCCATCATCTCTTCCACTCCGACACACTCCCCCAAGACATTCAGCAGTCGATATTTGAGAGTAAAACCAGAAGTTATGGGTTCAGCCGCCATGCATTCGGATTGGTGTCTGTTTTGCGATCGCACAAGTTGCATTACCGGCACATGAGCAACGGATTGGAGGCTGATGTTTCGCTCCAACAAAGCACTTCGGAATTAGGTCAGATTTTATCGCCAATTTCATGTGACATGAGAGTGTTTTCATGAACTACATTAGGTTTACTCGAAGTCTTACGTCAACGCAGGTGGACCAATGATGGAAGCACGACTTTGAGTTCAATCATGAGACATGTATCGTTGAATTTTAAGTGGAGGAGATTCCGTGGTCCCTCGTTTGCTTATTCATTATCAATTGTAACTGCACGGCGAGATCGAACAATCTGCGAGGAGATGACCTCTGCGGAGTATCTCAAAAACGATTGGAAGAATTGTAGGTCTGTATTCCTAAATTGGGAACTGGGGATTCAAAAAAAAAACATTCTCAAACGACAAGAAGTGGTTTAAATATGCTGTGCAACTAGAGAAATGTACAGGGTTCGTCCGGAAAATAAGTGTACTGAGCTCAGGAAAAAAAATGTATTACACTTTTACATATCTTAAGCTAATATTCCTCAAAATAGGACCCTTGTGAGTCGATACACTTGTTCCAGCGGCGTTCCCATTCCTGGAACGCTCCCGCGAAGGCATCATCGGGAACCTCTCGAAGACTCGTCGTCGACCTCTTCTCTGCCCTCCACGAACATCTTGTGCCACCGAAAGATCATGTTTCTGGACATGGCTGACTCCCCGTAAGCCTGGTTAATCATACCGACAGTTTCGGTAGACGATTTCCCAAGCTTTACCACAAATTTGATGGAATAACGCTGCTCCAAATACTTCGGCATCGCGTTCCGTGACGTGGAGGTTCGCGTTAACAGAGCTCCTCACTACACCACAGCTCAGAGCCGACTGCCTTTTTCAGCGTCGCTTGCCAACATACCCCCCTCCAATCGCAGCCCGTCATAGCGGTGCTGGGCGCGCCTGGAGCGGCGGGAAAAAATCAGTACACTTATTTTCCGGACGAACCCTGTAGATATCAAAGTGTCATTAGGCCTTTAGTGTAATGTCGCAGTGAGAATTTACTTATTCTTTCATGCTTTTCCTCCAGTTCATGAATTATATTTAAAAATGTGGCACATACAATCCTCATCTCTTTGATGAGGTTTGGGCGGGTAGTGATCAGTTAGTCGACTTGCTCATTCCCAATATTATCGCGAGTGCGACGATAACCAGTTACCAAATGTTCTTACTGACTTTACCATTTTCGCTACGTAATCTCATCATAGCCCCCGTAGCCCCAAGAAGAACTCGTGGATATTTAACATATTTTGGCATTTTAAAAGTAGATTTTCAATGCAAATAGAAATAAACTTGTTTAATCTTTTTAGTAAATTTCACAACTATTATCAAAAGTTTTAAGTTTTCCCTTTCGATAACATATATCAATAAAATGTAAGGTGCACTTCTTGATACTGTGTCTCCTGTAAAAATCTGAAAACAACCGACTCTTGCCCATTTTGCTTGTCTATTTTTCGATTTCGCTTTATTTCACACTTCTCTTGTTTGGTTCAATGAGACTGCAAGGGGTCCAGAACACATCGCATGCCCCCCTGGCGAGCGCGCGCATTATAGAGCACCTCGGAGCGAGGCTAATTAGACTAAAACAGCAATGCATACTTTGAGTGCAATACTAGGTTACTTCCCTCCAATGTGGACTATCATTGTGCATTCTGTGGTTCACTCTTTAAATCCTTTAGAAGTCCACCACGACTTTGAAGTATCTCTACTTCTCTTTGTTATATGTATCGTGATTTTATTTTGTCCCTCCAAAAGTTACAAAGAAGTTCTGATTCATGTTGTCGTGGAAGTTTTTTTTAAGTTAAGGAGTTGTTTTTTTACGAATGCAATTTTATCTGCTATATTGCAGATTTTTTAAGAATATGGAAATCGAAAAGAAAATTTAGCACGCGAGTACTCATGTCTGCTAAAAGTACGTGTATGGTGCATAATATCTACAAAACCGCATAAAAATGGCTCAAGAGTAGATGGTAACCTTTCCACTGCATATATCCTTTCATTTTCACACATAATGTCCAAAAAACAATGAAGAGATCTCGTTTTCGCATCTAAATTCCCTCCATCGAGGGAGAATTGTCTTCAATCTTTCATTAGGGACAAAAAATACTTTTTTACTAGTGAAACTTGAGTCCAGTGGTAGAAAGGGGCCAAGGATGCCGGAAGGTAAGTTGAATGTTTGATTCCAGACCTCAACTGAGTGAAATCTAGCAGAAAGAGGAAATAATGTATTTCGTTTGCAGCGCCATCGTTTATTTTACCATAAATGGAAGGAAAACACGTAAATTAATTTTCCGAAACATAATTAAAAAATGCATGGGTAATGTAAGACTCAGCATTAATGTTTTTTTAAATTTCAATTCACGATTCTGGACGTTATAATGTACGCTGAAGGTTCCCCAAAAATGAATTGCCGCCGGACTCTTGGACACCCCTGATTTCATAATTTTCTATCTATTTCCAAGATGAACCCGTGAAATGGAACATGAGCCAGACGATGGCGTTGATTTCAAGAGGCGTCATACAGGTAATTATGATTACACTAGGTTTATATAAAAAGTATCGGTAACAAATGTTCCCTGAAGTGTTCGCGTTAAGTGTTTGCATTCAGACCGTTGGCTAAGTGTGCGTATGTTCGCAGGGCATTGATAAGATGACAGTGCACACCATAATATCACTGAAAATTTGGCAATGCAAAAGATCTGCGCTGCACTCTTCCCGAAGGTCTTTGAACCAAAAGGGCAGAGTCGAGTGTTT
The DNA here is from genome assembly GCF_022747635.1 of Hetaerina americana. Lineage (NCBI taxonomy): Eukaryota > Metazoa > Arthropoda > Insecta > Odonata > Calopterygidae > Hetaerina > Hetaerina americana. Next base: position 8,402,385 of record NW_027286764.1, read on the forward strand.
GATTTAGCGTAGATCTGCAACGGCATCGCGACGATTCTCCAATCCCCTTACGGTCCCGACTTGACACCAGCAGACTATTTCCTATTCCTAAAAGTGAAATCCACCATCCATCAAATACCACCATGGGACCCTTATGTGCCGCCAAAGAAGCTTGCGCGCATACTCTTAAGGACCTTTCGGAATCCGCCTCCCAGGGAGCATTCGAGTCGTGGAAAAGCCGCTCTGGCAAAAGTGCTTCGGCGCTCAAGGGATGTACTTGGAAGAATCTTGAGGCAATGTGACGCTTTGATAAATCCACACATGGCACATTTCACTCGCAAAGCCGGTAACCGTTCCACTCTTACTCATGGAAGCGCCCCCGTGGCCGATCCGACAGACCCAAGGTCTGTAGTTTCGATCCACGAGCCCAGCCCAAAGCCTACGGGCGTGATTCCCGGCGAAACCATCCGCCCCCGCACCTACATCCGCCCTCTTACCACGTCTATCAATAGCCCGCTTTGCCATAGCCTAACTATCAACTCACTCCCCATCCCGATGGAAATAATATTTTTCCCTTTCATAGCGAGGGGGGGGCGGGAGATTGAAAGGGGAAGAAGGCGAAGGGGGTTCGGAGACGTGGGATATCGTGGGGGTGGGGATAGGTATAGGGAATGAAGGTGGAGTGGCGAACCAAACTGGATTTTGGAGGAAAAGGGAAGGGGGGTGAAATTGAGTGAAATATGTATCGAAAAAAGTTGATTCGGCGAGGAATATATCGACGAAGCGGGTGAATATGTGTCACAGAGATTTGAGCGTCTTATTTCCATTGATGCAGGGAGAGATATCATAAAAGTAGGGGATGGGGATAAAAGAGCTCCATGGATCAATTTTCATTCGTTTTGGAGCTATATTGAGGGCGAAGTGGTTTTTTAAGAACGCTTTCTCCGATGCCCTTTCAGACGCAGTGCAATTTTCACTTCTTTGCCTAGAAAACATTCGGTCTGCCGGTTGGCTCACTCATGTTTAGCGCGGCTGCGAGGCAGCCTTTGCGAAAATACTGTTCAACTTGATGGTATCAGACATGATTTCGATAAAACTCATTTTTAAGAAATAGTAGTTCAGGTTATCTTCCACGATTCCTTTAATTTCGGGAATATCACTAGTTTCAACCCGTTGTTGGCAACTTCAAGCCACTTAACATAATTGCCTTTGCTTTTAAACTGGCCGTATTCCCGGAATAAAACAGTGCAGAAAATCACCTGATGTCCTCACGCCTTTAAATTACTCGCTTCTTAATCTAAATGATGCCGCATACTGAAAATCAGTGCGATACCTTTTTGCGTTTCTAAGGTGAGAAGTTTTGAATGTGCTAATTGCTGCAGGTTTCTGCCGTGACCATAAGGAACGATCAAAGGTAACACGGTCTCATGCGTAACATAGTGGAAATTCATCATGATGGAAGAGGACACTGCATTTCTACATAGTGCATTTTTATTACGAACTAAGTTTTGCGGCAACGTAACGTCTTCAATTTTCTTTTCTGAAGACGTTACGCTGTAGCAAAGCTTAGATCTTATCGTAATATAAATAATCTGTAAGGAAAAGCAAAGTGTCTTCTTCCATCATGAAAGATAGTGATATTCGCACTGTGTCCATTGCACAATAATTATAATTATAATAATTGTTACTATTAGGTAATCTACCGGTTAAGGTAGGTTTTTGGATGGACACAGCTACTAAATAAAACATTTTGTGACTCCTAACAAAACACAAAACCCAGCATCGTACTCTATATCAGGTCCCTCTTAATCTCTGAGTACTTTCTTCCTCCCTTCATCCCGTCCAGCATTCCTACCCTGTTCCTTCCCTATCCTCGTTTGCCCAACATTCTCCCCTCTATCACAGTCTTCAACATCCCACTGCCGGTCAATACCACCTTCAACCACTTTGCCTGCCTCCATAGGAAGTCTCCCAACAAACCCCTCTCTTCACCCACCATACTAAGTACTTCCTCATTTGTTTTCTCTCTGTCCATTTCAACCTCTCCATTCTTCTCCACACCCACATTTCAAAAGCCTCCAGTCTACGTCTATCCTCCTGCTTCAGTGACCACGCTTCCGCACCGTGCATAGCTACGCTCCATATCAAAGTTTTTACGAGTCTTTTCTTAATATCCCTACTCAACGTTCCTCTCATCCATTCCCTCCTCCTTGTGAAAGCCTCTTTGCCTAGCGAATTCTTCTCCTTACGTCCCTACTACTTTGACCGTGTTGGTCCAAAACACTTCCGAGATACGTAAACAGTTCTACCTGCTCTAGCTTTTGCCCTCCTATTTTAATGTTTATCTTAGCCTTTTTCTTTGTAGAAAATCGCATAACCTTTGTTTTATTAATATTGATTATCATCCCATACCTGTCGCACTAAATTTCCAATTCACTCAGAAATGCTTGCAACCCCTTTCCCCTCCAACTCTCTATCTTTTTGTTTATGATCCTGAGAACCACTTTAGCTGCGTGGGATATCAAACTTATTGTCCAGTAGTCCTCACATGATGTAGCCTTTACCTTTTTCGGAATATGAACTAACCCTCATCTCACAAAGTCTTCCGGCCAGATTCCTTCCTCATAGATACTACGAATCAGCCCATATAGCCTCTTCCTCCCGCATTTTCCTAAACATTTCAATAGTTCCGCGGGAATGTTATCCACCCCCATGGCCTTATTTAGTTTCATCTTCCTTAATGCCCTTCCTATCTCATCGTCGAGGATGCCTGGACCTAAGCTATCTTCCTCTACGTCATGTTCCTTTTCTATGTCTAACTTTGTTGGTCTAAGTTCTTTACTATAAAGCTCTTTTATGTATTCCTTCTATCTCTCTTGGATATTTCCTGAGTCAACTATTATCTTACCCGCCTTATCTCTAACTGTTAGTATAGATCTCCCTTTCTTACTTCCCGATAAAACTTTAACTCTGCTGTACAGCGCACCGATTTCACCCTTCCTCAGACGGCTTTCCATATCCTCGCACTGCGTCTTCCACCATGCTTCTTTTGCTTCATTTGTTGCCCGCCTCAATTTATTGTTTAATTCTTTGTACTTCATTTTTCTTAACTCTGTATTTACATTCTTCCATTTTCTACGCTCATCCATCTTTATAATCATCTCATCTGTGATCCATAGTTTCCTAGTCCTTTTAGCGTTAGCGGTTCCAATAGTGTCTTTTGCGGCTTTAGACAACCCTTTCTTGAAACTTTCCCATTTTTCTTCGATAGTACTTAGCTCTTTACCATCCTCCATGATTTCCTCTAGCGCCTGTTGGCACTCCTTTCTTTTCAAACTATTTAATGCTTCTATATTGCATTTTCTAACCCGCCGCCCCTGCCTTATCTTTTTGAAACGGGCGCTACATTTCAAAGCAACTAAATTGTGGTCAGGGTCCGCATCCGCTCCCGGAATGCTGTGCGAATTAATGACACTGTTCCTAAACCTGTGTTTTACAAGAATATAATCTAGCTGATATCTTTCTGAGTCATCTAGCATTTGCCATGTGTACCTGCGTCTTTTGTGGTGTCTAAACCAAGTGTTGGTGATGACTAACCACTGTCTCCTACAGAACTGAACAGCTGTCTCCCCGCGGTCATTCCTCGTGCTTAAACCGTAGTCCCTCACTTCATCACGATCTCTTCCTTCGCCTACCGTCGCATTCCAATACCCCATTACTATGAAATATTTCCCTGCAGGAACACACGCGATCATGTCTTCTAATTGAGAGTATATCCTATCGACCTGTTCCTCTGTATGGTTTCCCGGTGGCATGTATACCTGAATAATAACCAAGTTCGTCGGTTCTGCTTTTATCTCTACTAGTAATAATCTATCCGTTACCTACTCTCTGATGACTGCGCTTCTTCCTACCTCTTCATTTAATACTATGGCAACCCCTCGTCGGCTCTCGTCCCCGCCGCTGTATATTTTTCCATACTTATCGCTCCAGTAATCCCCACTATCTTTCCATCTCACCTCGCATAGACCTAAAATATCTATAATTCCCCTTTTCTTCACCCGCTCTCTCCCTTTGTTCTCTTAACATTCTCCAATTCCGCTGTCCTCATCATTGTCCTGACATTCCACGTTCGTATTCTAACTAATGCGGTCTTCTTCTTCTGTGATTTCTGTCCTGCTGCTGCCGGTTTTCCCTTGCAAGTCTTTCGGGGGATGACGACCGCGGAAGCCTTGCCTCCCTCGCTGCCGGGCACGACACATGGCCGATTGAGCGAGCCCCGTAGTTGCCAGGACTCAAAATCTCTGTATTGTCCATCATTTAAATCTTGGGTATGATAATTGAGGTGGTTTCCCGTTGCCTTCCTCAATCGTGTTTTTAACGTGACACCATCACGCCATTGCAGCCGCCTCACTGAGAAACAGACGCTGCGTGGACTATCTTTCGTCTGGCTCGTAACTTTCATCCTATCTGGCATGGGTGACCCTACCATTAGCAGTTATTATTACTCCTGCCAGCACAGCTCTAGGGGTCATCGGAAAGCACAAGCCCTTCCACCACGTCAAGGTTATAGTCCGGCGAGGGCATTGTACAATATCCCCTACAAAATCCGTATGTTTTCCGAGTACATTCTCTTAATGTGCAGTGAGCATTTTTTCAGTGCAATTTTTAGTTATTCATGCAAAGGATTCCACCATCAAGAGCAAGAAATAAATATGAAATGTGTGTATGTATCTGAGCATAATAGATGCTTTTATATGAAAATAACATTTACTCCTGACATACAATCTCATATCAGAGATATGTTTATGCAAGCGTTACTAGGACCAGTGATATGGAACACCGCTGTCACTTTTTGTGACTTACTGTAGCGCTACTGAATTCTTGGACGATAAGTGATCGCTGATTGATACAAATAGATATAAATTAACGCTAATGGATGAGTTTATTTCCATTTTCTCCGCCTCTACTTATCCGAACATGAAAACTTATCCTCATCCGCAGTAAATCCTAATGTTTCACTTCTTCTTCCAACCGGAACCGATTCACGGAAATTTTATCCCGCCTTCAACTGTTACTTCAACTAAATAGACGGTATTGCACTCGGACTCACGTAGAAGATTCCTTGCTTCTCCGTAAATATGTATCAGTTTAATAAATTGCTTGGAAGTATGAGACTTTAGCCTTCGATTCAATTGAGCTCCTTTAAATATTTATTTGTTGCAATGGTGAATAATTAAGGTCCGCGTGCGAGTGAAAAAATAGGCTGAGTTGTGAACGTACGTATCCGTGGAAATTCTGAATCCAATCTCAACCATTTATAACAGACATAAGTGGAAGCAGTGAAAATCAATTTAAATGCCATTGTCCTCCTCATGAGGTTATAGATTTTTCAAACTCAAATTTATTCTTGAAGTTTTTTTTGTTTAAACATATTGGTTTGCCAATTGAAAATCAAGTGATGATATTTAGATGCAAATTTATATGAATTTAATAGACATGACGGGATTAGGGTTCGAAATGTAGACAGATATACTTTCTATTTTAATCGCCAGGAGTTACATCAATGCCCTCATTCAATACGAGTGGTGGCATCTCTCTTCAATATAAAACAGAACGCAACTAGGAACACAAAATCCAAATTACATATATTTGTAGCATAGAAGCTTCAGCATTTTAGTAATTTCATCCCACATTTAAGATTTTATTCACTAAAACAGAGCCTGGTAATATAAATTTAATAAGCGTAAAATTAGTACGCGTAAAATTAATTAGCATCTTATATAATAAATGTGAAACTCCAATAGCCGTAAACAGTTTACCTTTCTAAACAAAGTAAAAATGAAATTAGTTGGCTAGCGCCACTAGTCAAGAAGGGGTAAAATGTAAAAAAGGATAATGAGGTAGGTAAAAGGGGTAAAAGGTAAAAAAGAGGATAAGAAAGGTGAATACGAATACGCGTATTTCGGCCCCAAAGTAGCCCTCTTGGCCCTAAGTAGCCCTAAATTAGCATCTTGTTGGAATAAATCAATGAGTAGAATTCCTCCTTTGGGATATTTTCGGTAAAATGGTAATAGAACGGCAAAAGATTAAAATGACAATTTTAACTTTAGCCGTAATAGGAAAACCTCATTAGCATGAGAACACTGATATTTAATATGTAACTTGGAGAAATATTCCCTAGGAAGTAGATATTTTTTCTCAACACAGAAATCATTAAAATGGGTAATAATTGAAAGTTTAATTGTGCCGTCGTCTTCCATACTTTCATCGGAAGCAGAGTTGTATTTTCATACTTCATCACTAGGCAAATATGTATGCAACGAAATTTTGCCATGCTAGAATTAATGGAAACATTCCCTTATGGTCTTTCAAAGACATCCGGTGAATTAAAATGAAATAACTCCTAATGCGAACACTGTATAGACAAATGCGATGAAATTACACAAGTTGAATAAATCCCATCGAGGAGCCCCTCACAACGGCTCCAAGCCTGTGCACCCGTGCTCTTGCTTCCTATCAAAAACATTAGCTTTCCTCTTTCAAGCGACAGAAATAGTAAACATAACTGCACCCGAAGCTCATTTTTGCTCTTGGCGTTGAGCCATGCAGGCGGGTCTCTGTCGAGCAGTTTCTTTTATATTCAAATTAATATATATATATATATATATATATATATATATATATACACAGAATATCTACAGTATATATATATATATATATATATATATATATATATATATACACAGAATATCTACAGTATATATATATATATATATATATACACAGAATATCTACAGTATATATATATATATATATATATATATATATATATATATATATATATATATATATATTCTGAAGACGACAGCCGTGCTGTCGAAACGTCAAATAACAAATTGTGAGTGTCCTTTCTTTGTGTTTCTATATTCTGAAAATCTAAATCTGTGTTTTTACATATTTGTGCGTCGCCGAAGAGCGTTCCTTTTCGAAGATATTATATATATATATATATATTTATTCTGTATTTAGTAAATCCCTAGCCTATCTGCGTCTTGCATCAGTTAATGACTCATTAAAATTGCTCCATCCTTTTTGCGCTCCATGATGCTTGGTGTTCAGCGTCAGCTTTACCTTCTCCAATCAAATCCGGAACCCGGGGATAAGAGGCAAGTGGCTGAAAAGTGAAAGGAGGGAAATACTTTGATCACTCGCTTGTGACCTCCGGTGGGTCTCCGCCGTCAAAGGCCGAAGACGAGATGGAACGCGGATGGGAGGGTGGGAGGGAGGGAGGGGTTGTTCTCGGAGAAACTCTCCCTCGTCCCCTCCCCTCCCTCCGTGGATGGATTACCCCTCCGCCGGAAGTAATGCGAAGGGAGTTTGTGGGGCTGGGCGGAAACATTTGACACTCAGGATCTCCAAATGCGGAGGCTGTCTCCCAACTTCTTATCTCAAGCAAGATGGGATGCAAGACCACGGCACGAGAACTCTTTAATGATATCTGGAAGGGGAGAATCGGGCATGCGATGATCTGCGAGCTTGCTCATTTCTGCTCACCGACCAGCTCAATTTATTTCCACCGAATCCATATCCTGCGTAGATCTTTCCAGTAACGTACAGCTCTTAATGGCGTGACTGTATCATTACGGATCCCAGAAGTGAAGGCTATGAAGGAGGATATTCTCTCTGATCGCCTAAGCGGAATCAAAGCGATCGAGAGAAAAATATGGAAAAAGTCCTCGGTGTGAGCCTTGAAATTCGCGGACCCCTGGTGGCTCTACCTCCACATTTATAATAGATGGAATGCGACAGAACGTGAGCAAGGCAGTTATGCTCTGAAAGGAAACCTAGCAATTACGCATTTTATAAATCCTTCATTTTATTAAAAACCGAATTACGATGTTGCGTGAACGTCTACCGTAGTGGCAGAATGACGCCAGATGGCAGGTCATAAAGAGAGTTGATAGCCCACATCAGTCAAGCAAAAATGGCCTTAAGAGCAAGAGGAAACTCGTAACCTCCAACAGGATAAATATACATCACAAGAAGCACCCGAGGAGAGAATTCTGAGAAGCGTCTAATGAGGAGAGGTTCTCGCGTGGGGCGCCAAACGGAGCACGAGGACTGAGGCTTGAGAGAGATGATGAGGATGGAGGATTTGAAGGTGCGACATTACCGATAATTAATGAAGATCTCATGAGTGGAAAGAATGACCAATGAGGAATCATGAAAAGGAAACAATGAGAAATCACGATTGCGGTGCTTCATTTAAAGGAGATGAGAAATTTGTGATACTGGCCCATCATGAAGCGTTAAGGCGCGCTTATATTGAAATAATATTGAAAGGTACTTTGGAATGCAAAGATAGCAGGGGAGCACGCACTGAATCGAGGTATGCCCACCCGGTCTGAGGGCTTTCCCAGCGGATTGGCAGGCACCCCGGGCGCTAGCAGAAGATATGGTAATCCGGGTAATGAAAACTATTTTCGACAAATTCTATGATTGAAATTACTAGGAGAAGAAAAGTGACATCCATTTGGTCTCGAAACATTTTTTACCGCACCCTTTGCATTAAAGAAAATATGGAAATTGGTTCATCTCATCGTTGTTCCCACAGGACCAAGGACTCGGTTAGCTATCATTTTTGACTGACCGCACTGCTCCACTCGTGACTCGATCCTCGGAGATAAAGGAACTCGAAGCACAACAAGGAATAGGACATTATACATAGACTCACGAAAGCACGTGACCCTTGTACCCTGATCCCGGTCGGATCTCCCCTCCTCATTCCCCCGTCCCCCGCCCGGCTTAGGGAGGGAAGGGGGAGGAGGGTGACGGGACAGCACTCAAAGCAGCCGTCAAGCGCAAGGCGTTGTTATCTCGCATTGCCATCTCCCTAGGCGCCAGCGCCTCCTATAATGGCGACATTCGTCTCTCGCCTGTCTTCGTCTCGCAGTCGTTAAGTCTCTGAAAAATCTCCTGCATATGACGAAAGTTAAGTCTTTTGTCTATCGTTGCGTAAAAAATATTGTATTATCGCCGACAGAAATTTAGCAGAGCAAGCTGCCTTTCCTTGAATTTAGCAAGATAACCGCAATACGGTGAGTACCCAACTAATGCGCTTACGTACTCTTGGATCAAATAAGGATCCTATTGCTGCAAACCTTCATTGCTGGATACATTTCAATAATTTTCTATATTCTTTTATTTTTCTTTTGGTTGTCAAGGTTTCTGAGATGAGATTTGTGCTTCGATACTAGATGTGTTCTTTTTCAACGCTTATGAATACGATATTCAGGGTATCAGGTGTTGGGAATACTACTACAGTCTCTTTATGTCAAAATATGATTTTACCAATATATCACTTTTCTTATGTTGGATTAATAAAAACAATAGGTAACAGTTACTGCCTACGTGCAGATTAATATGTGCCGTATGGCATTGACGAATAAGAGTAAATGATATCTGTACTTTTAGTAATCAATTTTTAGAAAGTCAGAGAAGTAACTCTTAACTAATCCACCGCTATTAAAAAAAAACTAAAGACAGTAATCAACCCGAAGGTCGGTTTAGTTGTTGATGGTAGCGTTCACCCAGTACTAAGCCCTATACGGCGTGTGAAATTCACACATCAGGGTAGGGGGGCCAGTTCCTTTCCCTGTGCCGGTTATGGTTTCCCAGGAAGACCCGGTACCCGAAAAATCACTTGAGCTTGGGTGGAGCTGCAGGTGCCCAGAGTGCCTAGCCCGGGAATCGAACCCGGGACCCTCTGGTCAGCAGTCCAACGCTCTACCCACTGGACTGCCGCGACCCATCCACTGCTATTATGTCCGTAAAAATTAGAAATGCTTTAGGTGTCAACACGTTACACTTATTTATGCAGATTATATTATTCTGAGGTGTTTTTCTTCAAAGACTCGTCCGTATCCATAAAGTGATGGAATTTAGAAAAAAATGAAACACTGAGTAAAGTATTCGTCAGTATATGAATGCCTATAACCTCCTTTTTGCCCTTAATTTTTTGTACCCTCTCTCTCTCCCTCCCCTGAAGTAAGGATTTAATATTTCATCGTATAATGAGTATTATGTATAAAAATAGGATTGTAGAGGTTCCATTTACCAATATTACCAATCTGCGTGTAACTTAAAGATATATCGCAGCAAATCCAAGGAAGTAAATCGAATTTTTTTCTAATTGATCATATTTTAAGAGGTTACAGAATAATATATAAGAGAAACTCAAATGTGACGGAAGGATTGATATAAATTGACCCATTTCCGTTTCTTCATTTGTCAACAAATTTCTTTGCAACGAACCCAAACAGAACATTTTCCACAAGATAATTACGACCTAGATTTTGCTGATTAAAGCATGATCAGACAAGATTTTGGATGCTAAATAATAAGAGATACCGAGATCGCAATACACAAAATTGCATCATTTGAGACACTCAGCTTCCACACAATATCCTCTGAATCTTAATGAGTATGGAGTATTAGTTTTCTATGGGGTACTATTTTCTTCATAGGCAATCCAAATTGTGATATAATGGATTAATTTTTATATTCCAAATTTGTATGCGATTGGAGGTATATGTTAGGATTATGTAACGAAAAAGTATACGGAAGAATTTCGGCTGATGGTGGGTCGAAGATGAGGTTTACTGAATTTGCTTCTTTTCTCCGAAGTTTATAAATATATAACCATAAATACAGTCATCAACCCAAAGGCCGGTTTGGCAGGTGATGGTAGAGATCACCCAGTACTAAGCCCTATGCGGCACGTGAAATTCACACATCAGGGTAGGGGGGCCAGTTCCTTTCCCTGTGCCGGTTATGGTTCCCCAGGAAAACCTGGTACCCGAAAAATAACATAGCTTGGGTGGAGTTGCAGGTGCCCTGAGTGCCTTGCCCGGGAATCGAACCTGGGACCCTCTGGTCAGCAGTCCAACGCTCTACCCACTGGACTACCGCGACCCACGTGTATATATATATATACAATATAATATATATACGAGGGTCATCCGGAAAGTAGTACCCGTTCGTGCCGCATGAAGTGCTGACGACGCGAGTAGCCGCTGGACGAGGTCAGATAGCTTCAGTGGCTTGTCTGCCTTCTCTGAGCCAAGTTGCGTGACGCTAGCATTGCCTGTGTTGTTTCTGTGATTGTTTACAATGTTTAAAAAAATTGAGAACGCCGCCAGTTGTGAAGTGAGGGCAGTGATTAAATTCCTCAATGCAAGAAACGTTCGCCCATGTGATATTCATCGCCAATTAAAGGAGGTGTATGGAGACAATGTAATGGACGAGTCGTCTGTTCGGCGGTGGTGTCGCAACTTCAACATGGGGAGGGGGAACACACACGACGATGAGCGTTCGGAGAGACCGTCTGTCATTACAGACCAACTGGTGAGCTCAGTTGACGAATTCGTGAGGAACGATCGGCGCGTCACAATTGATGACATCTGTGAGCATTTTCCCAATGTTTCTCGAACAATTGTTCATGAAATTGTTAAACACCATCTGCATTATGCAAAAATTTGTGCAAGATGGGTCCCTCGCGTATCTCAATGAGCTGGCGGCGAAGGACTATGCAGCAGGAATACAGAAACTTGTCACACGTTATGACAAATGCCTTAATTTGCTTGGAGATTATGTTGAGAAGTAGTTTAAAGTATCCTCTTTCAAATAAAATTTTTTATGTTTGTTAATATTTACTTTTGTGTCTTTATTTCACGAACGGGTACTACTTTCCGGATGACCCTCGTATATGCGTAACATTCATTCCGGAAGCAACGGTATTGATTCGATGCTGCGTAGTTATCAATAAGGTAATATATATATATATATATATATATATATATATATATATATATATAAATATATATATATATATATATTATACCTTATTGATAACTACGCAGCATCGAATCAATTCGATCAATTCGAATTATCAATAAGGTTATATATATATATATATATATATATATATATATATATATATATATATATATATATATATATATATATATTACCTTATTGATAACTACGCAGCATCGAATCAATACCGTTGCTTCCGGAATGAATGTTACGCATTTTGAGTCATTTCCATAAAGAAATAAAATCGTTTCCTTAGGGGTGCGTAGCCTCGCTGCTACTTTCGATTCTGGTGGCACTAACTATTCAGTCTCGGTGGTGGCGCTGGCAAGGGTGGGGCAGGGGGGGGGTTGGGATGGGGGGGCGGTTCCTGGCGTGGGGAAAAGGGGACACGCGTCCGGGATTCCATTCCCGAGAACGGGGCGTCTTGTTTTCGCTTGGCGAACGACGAGGACGTCTCTTTCGAGATTAATTATCACCGAAGCGTAAGCTCCCCACCTCCCTCCCCTGACCAAATTGAAATATAGCAAGGGGGTTGAAACAACCCCCATCGCCTTGCCTTCCCTCCCAGCGACCCCCTCGTCGATTGATATCTCCCGGGAGACTCCAATTGCCGCCTCTCTGTAGCACTCTACTTTCCCGCGTCGATGCTTCTCTTCGTGTCTTTTTCACTTTCTCCTGACCTTTGACCTCGTAGCCGAACTCCCCATCTTCTTGCGAGTTCGTTACTTTCACTCTCAAAGTGCCGCCCCCCCCTACCCCTCCGCCACATCATTAACCCCTCGCAATCAATACCCTGCGGAGTATATTCGCCGGTATTTTGCAGAATCCCAATCTTTAAACGATACAATTTCTTTTCAGCTCCTCCGAAGAAGAGCTTACTGGTCTTTTTAATTCTCCCTCGGAATATTATTTCTCATGCTCCTTTCATAGACGCGTTATCCTTACTTCTTCTAACAGGGAGCAGTTTGTGCGCCGCTTAATGTCTCCGACTAAATTGAAGGACCTCTTTTGTACGCATCATTTCAGGAGAAGACAATATGATGTTTTGAAAAGAAAAACAGCTTTGAATTTTATTGTTTGAGGCTCTAATTTGTGGTGATTCATGATCACTGACTAAAATAAAATTTTTTATTTTTTCACACAAAAAATATACGGACACAGATTCAAGAAAAAGGGATAGAAACAAAAATTCATTGTAAAAAGACGAGCACTAGGTCTGTGGGGAGGACAAAGTGGTGCGGACTCCAAGGAGAAAAATGTTTCCTTTCCGGCCAAGAAAATATTTTCCTACTTGTGACGTTAGGTTGATTCCTAGAGCCAATAATAAGAAAACTTTAGAAAGCTCCCGTGACGTTATTTCTGGCAGCCGGTGACCATCAACTGATAGAGGTAAGGGCTTGGCAGGAAGAAGACACCAGCACCATATCACTATTCGGAATCGAGAGCCAGGTGACTTGAGATCGAGCAGTTCTACGGTACTGACCTCTTCTCGCTATCAAGCCTTAACCTCTCCCAGTTGATGAGTGAACGACTGACCGAAGTAACGTTATCAAAGCTCTCTCAAAGTTTCTCTTATAGGAATTTACGATTGTTGTAAGAATTTAGGATCCATTTGATTAAGTGAATGGGCCTTTATAAAAAATCCAAGCGACATTTTGTTCATAAACACGTTAAATTATCATAAAATTATAAGGTAAATATAAAATGAATAAAATGATGCGACATTATTAATTATTAAATATTATTTTACAAGATCACCTCGTATTTAACTTCACATTCACACGTCTTATCTTCCTTTTTGGCATTCGTACGCTTACACCTTCCCCACCAAACTTCTGCTAATATTTTATTCCTTCTTCTATAGACATATGTCATATATCGGCATGCATGCACTCACAAGAAGGAAAGATATGCAATAGAAATTAGGGAATAATGGAAAATGTCGTAGCAAGGAAGTATGAGAAAATGAAAGGGATTGCCACGAAAAAGGATAACTTAAGAGAGCTATTGCAGAGCACCTATTGGATTGATTAACTGTAAAAACGATGATCCAAAAATTAATTTACAGATTATTTTTAGAGATTATCGGCAATTTCCTACGGGTAATTGGAAAAAGAATATTTTCAATTGTCGAGGGTCCTATGAACTTCAACCATTGTCATAACATTGAGTGGAGAATCATGGCCTTCGGGTATAGATCCCTCTTCACATTCTGGGATTAATTTGAAGTCGCAAAAATGCATGCTTGGGATCTCATCTTAACCAATGGGAGCACAGAAGTATCTGCTCACTGCCGAGGAATGGGGCGCTAGTATTGCACGTGGCGACAAAAACTCGAGGAATTCCTCTCACCTTGTTGATTAATCTCCGCTTTAATTGGTTTGTCAGGCAGATGCGCCAGGGTTACCAGAGATAGTCACATTATTGCACCCGGTGCCGTTTTAATTACTGAGGCAAGGGTAACAGGTTGAGGGGATAAATGCTGCAGTAAATCCATGTTATCGCCTTATCTCACGAGGTCGCTTTTTCCGCCAGCGTTTAATGCTCCGCGATTCGCCGAAATGAGTCGCCCTGGGTTTTATCTCTCTCTCTCTCTCTCTTCGTCTTCTTTCATTTTCACTCCAACATTCGTCATTATTGCACGTAAAAATTAATAATAGCATTAGTTCTTGAAGAGGAATGAAATGGCGATCCCCGTTTGCTCCATTTTGGATTATGTATTAAGGTATCATAACATGAATTGACCAATCTATAAAAAGATGTGTATTCCGATTGTTTAAATGTCAGCAGGCTTATTTTTAAGTTAATACTTAAAAATTAACAAGTGATGGAAATTGCGGAGATTTTCAAAATTTATTTCATTTTAATTTCCCTCTACGGGAATAAGCGAATCGACGGCCTTTTGAGAATACTTCCTCAAAGCAACGCTCCTCCAGAATAAAAAAAAACAGGTATCTCTTGAATTTGAATTAATATATGAATATGTATCAAAGTCACCGCTGAAATAAAATTCAAGACTCTCTAGAGTGTAAGTTTTTCCAAACATGAATTTTTCATATTTTGACGTGGTTTAAATTAATATTTTAACTTCAGTGAAATTTTTAATTGTATAGTCCATATTTATAAACCCTATATTCAGTTGAATATGTATGTATACTTATGGAAAAATTGGCGCTGTATATTTTAAAAATAATGATATTAGCGCTAGATAATATGTTTTGAGTACATACCCCCTTTTGAAGACATTTTAATGCATCAACTAAAAGTGAAGACAGTGGGCTCAAATACTTTTGCATCCTCTTGATTCTCTAAGAAGACTTTACTTTGATGTGGTCATGTTTTTTTTTATTTTTCATAACGTATGGGTCGATGCTAACTGCCCAAATATTCCAAATCGTTCAAAATATCCTGGGAATGTAAGGTTTATTTAGCTACAGAAAATGTGTGAAAATAAAAAAAAAACCCTTACGAACCCTGGCTTTGACAGCTCAAACCTCATTTGCCCGACTGACCAGCTCAACCTCACTCTCAAAAGCCCTGACAGGGACATACGATACGAACGCATTGGCCAAATGATTTATCTCCTCAACGGAACAGTATTCACAAAACAAACAATCAACGCAAAAAGGTGTTGCTATTATGTTGTAACTTCACCAAATGATGCAATAATTATTTATGTTATTTGAATTAATATTCTATAATTTTTCTCCTATTGGATAAAGATTTGCAGAGCGAGATGAGACAAGTTTGAGTGAGTAATGTTTTGAGGAAAACAAACAGCGGTTAAAAAAGCATTGTAAGACTAGTAAAATGTCACATTATGATAAAAAATTCGATATAGAAAATGTGCATTAAAAATTAGGCCCAAGGATGACCGCGAAATAAACAGATTGAAAGTTCTTTTTCTTTAGATCATTCAAATTAATATATTGTCCCGGTGGAGCTTTGTAAGAGGATAAATTATATCTAGGATCTTAACATGTTGCCTGAAGAAAAGAGCCAAGGCAAAACCTTCGGTCGAGAAACTCCGAAAAGAAAGCAGTGGACTTCAAAAGCCTCTAGCTCAGAAAGAAAGGCGTAATTCGAAGCCGTTTCGCACCGGCGCATACTAAAAAGCCTAAGTTCCCCTTCTTTCCGCTGCTAATTATAATCATTAGCTAGCTAAGTCGCTCTAAAAGACGCTCTCCACCCAAAAGATGGGTTGAAGGGGAGTATTACAAGGCGCTGCCAGAGCCTAGAGTTTTTTTATCTCTTTTTGAAAGGAGAATTTTATTATTTTGGGCCGCTGCAAAGAACCGTATCTCAAATCGTCCGCACCTTAATATATGCATGTGTTTGTCTGATTATATATATATGTATATATATATATATATATATATATATATATATATATATATATATATATATATATATATAATGCGTACAGTATGCTAGAGATGGGTGTAATAAAGGCTCCGTGGGCGTAGGTACGGAGCCAATAGCTTGAACAGGGGCGAGCGCGTGTAACGATGGCATTTCATTAAAGAGTTCTCCTCTGTTTATTGCGAAAAGAGCGCAAGAATTCGCGATTAATCTCCGTAAAAAACTGCTAAGTCAGAGCTATTAATTATCCCTCGCCCTTTTTGAAAGTAGTTGAGCGTTTTCTGGTTTATTTAGGTAAGGATTTCCTTCAAAATGACTTGGCTCGTGGAATTAAGGGCGTTAACTTTCGTTCCTTTTTATCACTGTGTGATAACTTTTTGAAAAGTAAAAAATCAAATTTATATTACTGTTTGGATCATGACTGGTATCTATAAAGTTTAACTCGTTTTTTTTTCTTGTAAATTCATAACTGAACATTTCCACGAATAATATTTGAAGCCTTATATGCTTCTAAGAAAAAAGTTTGTAATTTGCCTTATTTGATGACTGAAATTATGTATAAGAAGTTCGTAAATTCGCATTTATCGCTCCGAATTTTCCCATCAAAACGCCAAAGAAAATGTTTACCAGACAGATATTATTAGCAATTGGCAGATTAATGAAATACTTCGGCTTAATCATCAACTTTAATGCTCCTCTGATATCTTTTCAAGTATGTCTTTATACTATAACGTGCCGGATGTTTCTTACAAAAGTGAATTGTTTTAATGACTGAAATTTACATAATAGTAGGTTGGTATAGTGTACTAGAGAGTGTGTGAAGAATGAGATAGCTAAAATATTTTTCAATACAACAATTTTAGAATGTAATAGTCATTCGCCTTGACAGGGGATCGCACCCGTATACCTCGATGTCTGGCCGAGCGCTTTTGCCAGTTAAGCTACGATGGCGTCCTTTTGCACTCAGAAATTTTGGGGGCTTTAAAGCGAAAGGATGTTGCGGCGAAACCCCGTACACACGATGTCACAGGCATTCGTCCTTGTGTACAATTCGCCACAGTCCATGAGGTTATAGCCAACTTAAAACACTGAGGGTGTTTTACCTTTGACAACTTCCGAGAAACTGCAATGTTTTCACCTGACAATCCTGTGTCCAGTAATTTCCAGGATAGTGAAACTCATTCTATGCGACCATATACGCATTGTGAATAAGTTAACACCATTTTACTAAAAGCGAAGAGCAGATTTTCTCATTATCACAATGGAGCGTAATCTTCAAATAACTTGTATGCTAGAGAGGAACGTGCATATATTTTTCCTCTGTACTTTGTTTTCGACGGTATCTGATGCAATGCATCATTTTGAAGTTGGTTGAAATATAGTATAGCTCACTAAAATAAGTTGCTGTGATAAAGTATCAAATTTCAGCTTTCCACTGAGGTCCAGTGCTGTGAAACAGTAAGCTGGCACACGACACACAACATGCGTGTTTGTGCGTGCAAAACAACGTATTTATTGATGACTTATTAAAAGTATAAATTAAGATAGTAAATTAGAAATTTTGATAACATTGCTATAACTTTGGTTTTTAGGTGAGAGTAGCCTATAATAAGTCTTCTATATTAAAATATATTTATCCAGATAATAATTAAAATATCTAAACTTGAGATTTTCACATAAAAGGCAAATCTCTAATGCTAACAGGATCAAATTTCTCTTAGCTACGCGTTTACTGCTGCCGGAATTTTCGCGGAAAACGAACAAATGCTAGGTTAATGTAGTTTTGTTAATAAAAATATCTTGGTAAAGGAAATATATATTATAACTCCTTGATACATAAACTGGTTTCCCCCATTTTGCATCAAATCGGTTTTTAGATTTGTGGAGCAGTTTAACGATATTTGAGAAAGTACGTACTAGCATTCCACTCTGGAAGCTAAAATATTTTCTCAGAGATTGAGATCTGTGCGTTGAAAATCAACCAAAAGGGTAGGAAAAATCACCTCGTCATGACTACCACCCTTTGGTTTCCTTCTTCTTTTCACGACTGAGTAAAAGGAATGACAAAATTCTCTCAAAGTCACTTTTACATTCTCCTTTCTCTCGTTTCAGTAGAGGCGAGTTTCTTATTTGCCAAATTTACGCCACTAATTTAGTTTTCATTTCTTTCGTTATTCCCAAGATAGCGTTATATTATATATTTTTAAGTGGCTATCTCTCTGACTGCTTCCAATTACCAAATCAACATATTTCTGAGGTTATCTGATATGAAAGAAATTTCACCCTGGTCCATGGTCACATTTCCTATTGATAAATTAATTAAAACGACAAATAACCGCGAATACTTGAGCCATTCATCTGAACAGGTTTTTCAGCATGTGAACGAGCATAGTATAAATGTCAGCAGGGTCAACTCGGATGGCACCATACTCGGCCTTGATGATACGTATAATCCGAAGGCGTCCTTTACTATCCTGAGGAAATGGCTCAACTTCTTGAGTACACATGGGTGGCGTGTATGGTAAGTTTTTTCATATTTCTTATTTTAATTTTTTGCATTCATCGTTTGCCGAAAGCCCTCATGGTCGGGTGAAGTATGAAATCTTAACGTGAAAGTGCAAAGTTTCTGTTTTGACCCTCATGATGAAGGCATTCCACAAAGTTAAACTTGAAACTGCTATGAAACTTATTGCCATTCTGAGGCACTCTTCCGGGGCGTTAAATAAACTTAAGTCCCATATTTCTGTAATTTTTTCGAAGGATAATGCATTGGAACTTCATGAAATGTGAAGCTAGTGAATCCAGAGGATAATAACGTAATTAATTTGTGATCGGTTGTGCACTTTTGAGATTATTCTATTTCCATGGCATACGTACATATAAAAATTACTGCTAGAATTATTTCATCGGAGAATTACGTATGGCTATTTAACCAACCATTAAGTTTCATAAGAGAATGGAAAAGGAACAGGATAACTTTGTTTCTACTGCTTCATAAGTTGCTGTATTTAAATAGTTTGTATCAGAAAGTGAATACTTTATAATCTAAATGAAATTATTAGTTAGTGTGAGTCAAATTTGAATTAACTACAATATTTATTAAATGAACACTCTTGTTAGATTTATGAAATCTTTTTAGATTACAATTGCATTATTATAGGCACCCAAGTATTTTTTAATACGATTCACGGTCTGACGTGATTCCATAATGCAACCGATTCATTAACTCACTCTAGCGGCGTTCGGAATCATAGCGCTGCTAATCTATAAAGGCTCCCTGGTGTGCAAGAGATGGTACTTTGGGAATCACGTAATTTTCCTTCCAAATGCAACGGAAGAGAACTTTTCCACCCAAGTTACCAAATTATGCGCCTGGGAAAGCTGTGCCCCCATTTCCGACCGGGACGGGTCGTCAAAAAGTTCCCCGTTCTCCCCGCGTATTTGCCCCTCGCATCAGGTTAGGTCTGCCACAACCGTAGACAATCTTTGCTCGTGGTTTCAACCAATTTAAGTATCTATTTGAGCATATATATCATTCATCGCCCGGATGAGTCAACCCTATTAAAAGGTTTTTGGCGCAGACCCTTGGGAACTTATCCGACATGGATTAAGTTGAAGTTATAGTA
This sequence comes from Hetaerina americana, assembly GCF_022747635.1. NCBI lineage: Eukaryota > Metazoa > Arthropoda > Insecta > Odonata > Calopterygidae > Hetaerina > Hetaerina americana. Next base: position 8,422,232 of record NW_027286764.1, read on the forward strand.
AGTAATGATTAAAAACTAATAATATTCCTCTAAAGGGTTATGATTTTAGTGCCTATTGTATACGTCGACTACGAAGAAGAATTATTGCTTAGATTCCTGCCAATACCTCAATTAATCACTCCGTAAATTTTTGCTTTGCCATAATACATTTTCGTGAATAATGTCACCCTACAAAACACGTACAGATATTTGTATTGATTGAGAAGTTTTCCCTCATTTATACGAATAAAATTACCGATATTTGCTAAAGAGATTATTTTGATGGCAGTATGATCCATTTTTAGGGACTTTGTGGGTGTTTGCCCGATGCATCACACCTTCCTATGGCGCGAGGCGTTCGCGAGTTTCCTTCCAACTCCAGGGTTAATGGAGAAACGTCCGGGGGGGAGGACGAATGGTGGAGAGCGGGGTGGGAAGGAGATATGTGGGAATTAGAAAAATCTTTTTAAGAATGCAGTGTGAAAAATAAGTGTACATCTTTAATCATTGAAGTTGATTATAGATGTACAAAGTCTGTCCCAAAAATAGTAGAACGTAGTCGACTAAAAATAATGCATTGCCAAAATTGATACATTTACTCAAAAGTCTTCAAAGTGGCCCCCTCGTGCATCCGCACATCGCTGCCAGAGGGTTTTCCACACCTAGTAATTAGATGGATAGATAGAGGTATTTGTTTGGGCGTAATTGAGACCACGGGCGTCACCACGGCCCTTCTTCCATTTAACCCATAACCCTAGTACGCTTTCTGGAAGGCGGCGACCGGAATGTGGCTAAGCTCCCTCGTCACGGCCTGTGGTCACGTTTCCACCGAGCCGTGGTGACGCCCTCTCAGCACTAATTTGAGGCAGGGGGGGAAGAGGAAGAAGTCTGGTTGGGCAGCGCCAGGGCTGTACGGTGGCTGAGGCGGGATCGAGAAACTCCTGGAAGATCCGCGTGCGATTGTCCTTTTGTTCGTCCGAGAGGACTCGCGACACCAACTTCGCACACACCTCTCTCATGTCCGTGATTTTGGTCGCAAGTCGATGCATATCTCTTTTGGAAATACCAAGTTTATGAGAAACTATGCGCAAAATTAGTCTGCGATTCCTGTCCAACAAAGCCTTCTAACACTCTTGCAAGATTTTCGTATCTTTTTGAGGTCGAAGGGTGTTCTGAACTTTCGGCGTCTTCAACATATTCTCTACCCTTCCGAAACAACTTGCGCCAATCCAAAACACCCGATCTTCCCTTTGCGTTTTCTTAATAAACTGCTTTAATCATGGCTAGAATCTCTTTCCCGGTTGCTTTCGGTTTCATGCATACTTTATAGAGGTTTCGCAAACGAAAGATTCGCACTCCGCAAAGGCTGAGACGCCCCTCCTTCATGCCCAGCTAGAGAAACCACCGCCCATCCGTCTGTCCATCCAAAAACCTACCTTAACCGGTAGATTACCTTTAAAAAAAAAATATATATATATATATATATAAATGTATATATATGTATATTCGAGTGTATATATACATTTTTTCCAATGCATAAATATGTGCATAATGTATGTATTTTGGCTATATATATTTGTATACAGGCATATAATTTTTAACCTAATGGGGTAATATAATATGTATACGATAATAGGTTAAATGGAATAAGGGATCATTCGGTCTCAATTTCGCCCAAATAAACACCTCCATCTATCTAACTCTATCTCAAATAAGTTTGAATCCTTTACACCGCGGAAGAAGTCAGCAGTCTCCATGATTCCAGGCACGTTTTGTATGCAATAAGCTAGAGTTTGTGCCGTGGAAATGGCAACACTTCGCCCGGCGTCCCGGGAATTAATCTAGATGAAACCCTCCGCGAGAGAATGCGTTCAGGGCGAAGTATTTTTCAGCATCTAGGCGTCGGGGCGGATGACAAAGGTTTCAGAGGATTTTCTCTCTCCGTACCACGACGAGCCACAGAGTCGTGTGACTAATGAATCCCTTGCTCTAGGAAGTCGGTCAAGTAGCGGATGAACGCCGGCGGAGGACACATTCTACATTTACGCCAACAACGTGGAATTTCGGGGTGTGAAGAAGTGCGTATGTGAGGCGAGCATGCATGATGGCGAGGGAAATACATATATGTGGGTATGAAGGGGGAGATATTATATATATATATATATATATATATATATATATATATATATATATATATATATATATATATATATAAATATATATATATATATATACATATTCAAACACGAAATCCCGCCAAACGGCGAATAAATACTCATACGAGGGTCATCCGGAAAGTAGTACCCGTTCGTGAAATAAAGACACAAAAGTAAATATTAACAAACATAAAAAATTTTATTTGAAAGAGGATACTTTAAACTACTTCTCAACATAATCTCCAAGCAAATTAAGGCATTTGTCATAACGTGTGACAAGTTTCTGTATTCCTGCTGCATAGTCCTTCGCCGCCAGCTCATTGAGATACGCGAGGGACCCATCTTGCACAAATTTTTGCATAATGCAGATGGTGTTTAACAATTTCATGAACAATTGTTCGAGAAACATTGGGAAAATGCTCACAGATGTCATCAATTGTGACGCGCCGATCGTTCCTCACGAATTCGTCAACTGAGCTCACCAGTTGGTCTGTAATGACAGACGGTCTCCCCGAACGCTCATCGTCGTGTGTGTTCCCCCTCCCCATGTTGAAGTTGCGACACCACCGCCGAACAGACGACTCGTCCATTACATTGTCTCCATACACCTCCTTTAATTGGCGATGAATATCACATGGGCGAACGTTTCTTGCATTGAGGAATTTAATCACTGCCCTCACTTCACAACTGGCGGCGTTCTCAATTTTTTAAAACATTGTAAACAATCACAGAAACAACACAGGCAATGCTAGCGTCACGCAACTTGGCTCAGAGAAGGCAGACAAGCCACTGAAGCTATCTGACCTCGTCCAGCGGCTACTCGCGTCGTCAGCACTTCATGCGGCACGAACGGGTACTACTTTCCGGATGACCCTCGTATATATAGAAACAGATATAAGTAAATAATATTTATGAATAAGTTAATGAAAATTAAAAGAACTAACTTAAATTTCGTTGCTCCCGGCCACCTTAGTCAGAGAACGAGAGGAAAACACAAGTAAGTAAGGAGTAAACGGAGGTGATCTGAAAAGCTGACGCCTCCCGTCTCTCCCCCGCCTCCAGACCTACCCCGTCCCTAGCGGGGGACGAGCGGACTAGCCCTCGCTCCTTGACACCAAAGGGGACCACCGTCCTCCCGGGCGTGTCTCCCATGGGTCTAAAGGGGTTCGCGAGCGGAGAGAAGGAATCGCAGGTGCTTCCCTTCGGCCCCCAACCTCCCACCCGCGGTTTGCTAATCCGCGTGTTCCCCTCGTGTCCCAAGGGTCGTCTCCCTGCGGCCGGCGCCCTCTCCTCCTCGCGGTGGAGGGAGTTTCATTAACGGCGGAGGGGATCGCGGTGTATGCGGCAGGGGACTGCGATTGCTGGTGGGACAACTAATTAGACTCCTCCTCCCCGACCCACGGGGTGCCTCGTGGGTGCACTCACACCCTGTCGCCGTGCTAAGCACCAAAGGGTGTCGGTCCCACCGGTCTCGGTTCGAGCAGGCACACGAGCTCACGCTCGCTCGGAGACCCACGAGTTAATTTAAGAATTACGAAGATATTACGAAGATGGAACATCTTCAGGGGACATTGGCGTCATCACAAAAGGAAGTTAATTCGGGTCCGTTGGCCGATGCTTTTAACCAGCATCACTTTCAGGTTCAGTCTAAGTGACATTATTCTGGTTCATTTCTATTGCCTCAACATGCACCAAATACGCCAAATCAATTTGATGATATTAAGGCACCCTCTGTTAAATTAATATTTGATTTTAACTTAAATATTTCCAATCTCACGATTCCCCATCTGTAAGTATGGTATTCCAGCGAACTTAATGTTTGACTACTAATCGAATGAACCGCGTTCGAATCCGGTTCGTGCTTCTGGCCAAACTCGGCTTTGCTGGAGCTGCGCGATTTATGTGTGAGGGAAAATTCGAGTTGACCATAGATGGTCTTAAAAGCTCGTTTATGTATGAATCCGTCGATGTTTAAACTCCACACCAAGTGAGATCCTTTTCACCCGACCAACATTTTCAATTGAAAACGGGTGTTTTTTGATTCCTTCCATTTATACCCTACACGGGTGAGCTTCACCTTTCCAAACATTATACCGCTCAGAGCATAATTATGAACGCAAACAGTCGATTTAGCATAGACATTCTTATACCATAAACAATTTAAGGAATGAATTAGTTAATTTTTGCTCCATACTTGGATATAAAATATTTCAGCATCTCCATATAGGTTTCGTAGCTTGGTACAATGTCCGTCTTGTCTGTATCAAACAAACCTAATAATTATTTCACAAGAGGTCCTGATAGTAAATGTCGCAAATGCTATAATCATTCAAAATATCAATTTTTTTAATGAAAAAACCGTTTAGGACAGCCTATGTTAAAATGAAACGATAAGGGATGTAAAATTTTGGCCAATTTTATCGCGCAGAGTTAAGTATGCTATCAAGCATGTTTGCAGAAACGTGTTGCAGGACAAATGGACTTTCAAAGATCCCTACAAATTTCATTGAATCAACTCGAATGCTAACTCAATAAGCCAAAAACCTTACCTCATGCACCTCTAAATCCGTTTCAATGTCATGGTGACTTTTATTCCTGTTCCAATTCTCCTTCGCTCTCGATTCCTTCGCATTTTTCTTCCAATTCGTCGTCAGTCCCATCCCATGCTCCTGCGATCCATCACCAACGGACAATACACCCCCCGTTGGAATTGGGACTGATTTGGGCTCTTCTCTCGTCGCTTGCTGCATTAACCGTACGGTTTCACGTCATCGCTCCCGAGTTGCATCGACGAGCCCACGTGAATCACGACGTATAGTATGTCACTGTCCGCATAGCAACCGCTAAAAGTTGGAACGTTTAAGGGAACCGGAAAATACTGATGCGGTGGTGCCCTTATTCCAGTAGATTTAGTGCACGAGCAAACCTCATTGCACTCCTGCCGGGGTCATTTAGATATCGAATCGCGGAACTGGGGCGGTAAGTAGTAAAGAATGAGGTTCGGGAAATCCCTTCGATAGAAGTAGTCGGACTAGCGGAGAAGCGGCGTCTAAACGTCTACCAGTTTATGCTCCACGCATCAATTTTATTTCCACACGATGTGCCTAGTCAATGTTCATGCTCCATTTCCCTTATCTTGCGATCCACTTGCTCCATCTATTGAATGCGTTGAATTTTCATTCCTTCTAGGACTTGAAAGCCCAATGCGAGCCGATGTATCTCACCCGTAAACCTTGTCTCACATAATAGCCATAGAAACTGTACAGAACCTAATTTAATGTAATGGTTACCAGTAAAGATTCAGTATTTTCTGTTTTTCTATTCTTTTATATCCTTTTGGTTTTTCAATTGCAATAATAATTATTCTGGCCAAGTTCTTTCGCATTTTTTTAATTCATAAATGTATTCACTTATAACATATTCCAATGCTCAAAAAAATATATAGAAATCTTTTCTGAATACCGTCATATTGGCCCATTTTCTCTGCAGGCAATATATATATATATATATATATATATATATATATATATAATAAATTAAATAAAGGAATATAAGAATTAGGTATGCTCGGGAAAACTCTGTTGGCAAAAGGTTTCCATTCTCTGAAAACTCTGCTGAAAACTTTCCCCAGCGCAGAATTAGCAGTAAAACCTTTTTTTGCCGCAATGGCACATAAATGTTTTCCGACAATCCATTATGTTCCATTTTGCTCGTCAAACGTGTGACGGAGGGCAGTGTCGAAGTTTAGTGGCATGCGGTTTCTGGAATATTCATTATAATCATTATTTATTCAATATAATTGGGGCGTGGCCGATAGCGGGAACAGCGATTAATGAGACTGTCGTGCCGGGATCGGAGGGTGACAAAATGGCGAGGCTTTAAGTGAAAGAATTTCGGAGATTAGGTTAGGAGAGGGAGGAAGAGAAGACAATTTGAAATTAGCACCGCATCGCAACAACTGCTGGGCAAGAACAAGGGGGTTTCAAAGGGCGAGTTTGGTGAAAACTGCTGTAGGGAAGAGCATTTATTAATAATTCTCAGAGCGTAGCTTTGACTGAAGACCAAAGGGCATTGCAACTGGCTATATTCTCAGTTCCATATTCCATCGATATTTCTCCAAGCCGTGCCACTGAAGTATACTATTTAATTCCTTATCTCCACCTCGCCACTCCATTCCTCTCACTCAATTTTCAAGGACATTACCAGGACAAAACATTTATTTCCTGCTGGTAAAACGGCGTTTCTGGTACAAAATCACTGGCGGGCACCACTTAACTTGGATGAATAATCTATAACTTCCGTGTAATACTTATATGTTTACTCGACTAAAACCATGTTTTAATATTATTAGATTTAAAATCGCCTAGTCTCTTTGCGATGGTTTGATTGGAAGACATTTTTCATGTATACATGGCTTGAATAAAAGTACAGGGAAAGTTATTGGAAAATACAATGGATTTATTTCAGACATTGCTACAATGCCTCAATATTATTCAGAATGCATCCCTTGACCCTCGACACACTTTAGCCCTTTCGGCTTTTCCTTGACAGGCAGAAGGCCCTTAAGGTACGCGTGCAAGCTTCTTTGACGCCTTGACTTAGGGTCCCATGATGGCGTCCTTTGAGGAAGGATTTCACTTTTGGATGAATAGGAAATAGTCTGCTGGTGTCAATTCGGGACTGTGAGGGGGTTGGGGAATCATCGCGACGTCGTTGCAGATCTCCAGAAATGGGCACTCGACTCTGTTATTGGTCGCCCGTCGATAGACTTGCGGTACGATTTTAGCGCCGATCATTCGCATCGCCAACTTTTCCGTGATTCAATGATGTGTGCACTGTCATGTTATCAATGCCAATGATACTATCCGCAATCATGCGCACACTTGACAACCGACGGTCTTAATTCAGCACTTCACGCATAAGTCAGGAAAAAATTGTTACTGATCTTTTCATACAAACTTTAATAAGGTGAATAATAATATTTATGGGCTTTTAGCCTTAGAATTCAACTGCTATATCAAGGATAAATTAAGATCTTCCAAAAGTTATTATACTAACGGGAACAAAGATTGGTACGTGAGATTGCTGCGCGTCTTAGTCGCAGCTGTAATGATCATTATGATTCCTTCTCGGAATCATAATGATTATTGCAGAAAAAAATATTAATCTCCTTGCGTTCCATTTTATTGATTTTTAGTGGTTTCATTTCTGGTTGGGGGAAGCGGTGAGCGGAGACAGCCGGATGTAAGTTCCTTGACTTAAGCATTCCCTCGGCGACGCTCCGGTGGAGCTAATTGGCGTACGTCAGCATCGGCATTCAGGGAGCGACTCTGTATAATCGCGGCGTGGGCGCATCGCATATAGGCACAATTGAATGTCAGAATGCGTCGTCACCGACAGCACGCGCCGTGCATTTCGAGCAGCGGGGAGAATATCACCATCGTGCACCGCGCGCCGCGTCTCGAGCGAGGCCATAACCAAACACCACGATGCGATAATCCCTAATTGAATCTTGATAGCGCCGTTTCCTTCCTTTCTTTCCCGTCGCAGGCGACCCAGAGTGGCTTTTATGGAGGATAACGTATTGGAAAATAATTGATCCGAGCTCAGGGCTCCGCGAGGGTGGAAGGGAAGGGTTTATTTATACTCAAGCAGCCTTCGAAATTGAACGCGCACCGCCATGACACATTCAACAGCTGACCCCTTGATACTTGGACCCAAGTCTTGTTAAAAAGTGCCCAAAAACACTTTTGTCGAAAGGTTAATACCGATGAAGGGCTGTACATTCACAGCAGAATCAAGGTTAACGCGACATGAATTTTTTTTAACTCAGGATATGAAAGGATAAAAAACTCCTACCGGCTCAGCCTTCAAAATTTCATCCACTTAAATCTCAAATTGAATGTACCTTGGAACTTATTGGCCGTAAAAAGTCCTTTTTTTACTCAAACTAGTTCATGCATCCACAATTATGATGATCTATTTCCATAAACGATAAATAAAATTTGAACATTTCAAAAAAACTTCTGTTATTTGTACGATATTCGTATTAATCGCATTATGGCCCAATATTCTGTACAATATTTAAGGTAAACTGTATATAATAAGACGACATAGGAGCAGCATTTAAAGTGAGAGTGTTTATATATTTTAATACACTATTCACAAATCTATTAACCTGAAATATCACAGAAATGAATCCATGTGAAGTTTACTGTTGCTAATAAACTTCCCATTCCAATGGAAACAAGTAAGAATTAAGCTATTATTTGGGCACTATGGGAAAATAACTACCTCAGCCGTTCAATTTTATTATTTGAGACTCATAATCGAAGTGGTTCAATGTAAAGGCGCTGTTAAAAAAAGATATGAGCCCCATAAGCACTACCAGCAAACTGCCAAATATTGCAGATATATTGGCAGGGGCAGGTGATTTCGTGCAGTGAGTTTAAATCGGAATCCTCAAGGAATATCCTGAGGGAAGAGAGTGGAGGCATGTAGGGTATTATATCTCATCCCCTTCAAATCCTTCACGCACATTTGGCATTATCTTTTGCAGATTTCTAAGGGATAAAAGAAGTGGGCAGTTCACTTACATAATTTACATTTTAAGTGCTTGAAATAAAGTTTTTTTTAATTTCATAGGTAACGGTAATGATGATTTGTCGTACATGCATTAAATAGTTACGGAGACGCATTTTATGCATATTAATATTCAAAGACTTGCATGTTACCGGGAAACGGCGTTAGAGTCCTATTAGCGTTCCAACGGTCAAAGGCGTATCCTCTTAAATACCTGAAAACTTCGTCGGCAAGCGAAAAAGACTTGGGCCTTAGTCCCTCCGCAGCTGGCACTTATGTGATTTACGAGTGGTGAATCAACATGCTTCCAATGCTTTGACTGCTGCTTTGTCCCTTGGGTATTATAGTGGACCCAAGTTTCATTTGTGGGTACTAGCTAACTCAGAAAATCGAGTTGGCTGCCCTTAAAACGGGCCAAACATTGCCCGGAAATTTCCATTCTGATGCCTTTGTGATCCTTCGTAAAGAGGCACTCATCTGGCAGATAATTTTCTCATATCCAATTTCACTGTTAAAATGTGATATCCCCCCGCTCAGATGACATCCCTGCAGCTTCAGCAATTTCTCGCCCTTTGAGTTGGCAATATTCCATCACCATTTTTTACACTTTTGCAATAATATCTGGGTATTGTGACACAATTTGGACGATAACTGCGATGATTATTACCTAAGCTGAGCCGAGAAAACTAAAACTCGTTAAGCTATGCACTTTGCAAGTGTTGAATATAAAGGCGATGAGTCTTCCAGTATGTTCTGAAAGTCTGTATGAATTTCCTTTGCTTTCATACCTTTCTTCACGAAGTATTTAATCGCTGCTAGGATCTCAATTTTTTCCATCTTAAGACATCACTACACGGGAACAACAACGGAGAGGCATCCGCATCACTCACAAGAGCAATGACGCGTTACGTGTTTACTCATAGAGAATTATCTATTAATACACGGGAAACTCGTGGCCCTAGCGCCGACATCTGGCGGTGATTCAGAGACCCTTTCTGACTACCGCCCTCGTAAATCCTCCCGGGCCATGTTGTACGTGTCTTATTAAAGGGAAAATATATCCAACCTTCCCCCAAAAGGTGTCGAAAGGAAGCTAGTGTTAAAACTAGTGTTTCCACACGGAATACGTTTCAGGCTCAATCCCAGTTTGCTCCTTAACGGATGATAATATGGCGCACACTCCGGGAATCTTTGCCATGCATAGACTGTGGGGAAGAGCCGACTCATGTTTCTTTAAACCATTTCTTTAGTTTTCAGTGCAAAAATTTTAACTATATTCAGTCTATAGTTGTATATTTCTCTAAACTAATCTTCATTTACTACCAAACGGGGGCGGAATTACTTTCGTTTCCAAATTAGTCACGTGATGTTGATTTATGCTTATTAGATACAAAATGTCTGACTGGCTTTCTGCGAGATCAAGTTACACTTTTACCTCTGGAGGATGAAAAAACATTAATACACACCGCGTTTAATTACTTAATTTTGAGAAGTGAAGTTAATTATTATTTGAAATTTAATATCATAAAAGTATAATAAAACACATTTATATAGTTAAATACTGATTTCCGTAAACGTTAGCTTCCAAGTCTTATTGAATTTAATAATTTGAACGAAAACAAATTCTCCTCTTCTTATCGAAAGGATTTCTTGCTTGTGTAACATAGTGCCCACTAGGTTCAGATAATTACCCATTGGTCAATTTAAAGGAATGGTTTTCAACTAAGTGGGGGAGATATCGTACCAATATCAATCCATACGATATGTATTCCAATTGAATAACACTACAAGTAGTGTACTAACTTATTTTATACGATTTTCTCATTGAGTAGCCAAAACAATGTCGGAATGGTATTCCCCCAAAACGTTTCGATGCACGTTTAACATTGAAGTTTACTTGTGCCCATAACTTCCTGAAACTAAATGCAACACTGATGGGTCAATCTTTCCAATCACGCATTTCCATCACAGACTGAGCGTTGCAGTTCCAGATTAAACCATGACAACTCCGCTCGTGCCAGTAAATGAGGGACACTAAGTTGTGTTTGCATGCAGATAAGTGCACGTGTGTGTGAAAAGGAGACTTGATTCGCAAGAGGTGGGTGTAGGGGGCGGGGCGTATACGGGGAGGTGGGAACGGGGCCGGGGGGCTGTCGCAGAGCAAACACGCCCCACCAGCCGGCCACCCAAATCCATACGGCATGCCCCCCACCACCCTCGCCCCCCTCGCGTCCCGCCTCTACATACACATGTATTTATTGCACTCTACTCCATTGTATATCGTACTGCATGTGAATTACCGTACAGTATTGCGCACTATCATATTCATTGTAATTAATTTATTTTTTAATATCTTACAAGTTTTCGCTGGTTTTTCACACCCCCTTCTTTGTGGGTGTTTACCTGCGTTTTTACTAGGGTCTTCGCATTTGAACTCCCAAGTTTTCTCCTGCAAAAGTACATCTTGTGCTTATTTCTTTATTATATATATATATATATATATATATATATATATATATATATATATATATATATATATATATGTGTGTGTGTGTGTGTATACATATACATATATATAAACACAAATGAGCATATAGAATTAGTATATTGAAGAAAATAGGAATAGATTGGAGGGAAATGAGGCTAATCGGCAACGTGTACGTGTCTCAGACTGCTCTAGTGCGAGTGGGGATAGAAAGGGGAAAAATATATATTTTATGTCTATGCGAGGTGAGATGGAATGATGGCGGGAATTACTGAAGTGATCAGTATAAAATAATATGCAGTGGCGGGGACGAGAGCCAACGATGGGTTGCCATAGTATTAAATGAAGAGGTAGGGAGCAGGTAACGGATAGATTATTAATAGTAGAGATAAAAGCAGAACCGACGAACTTGGTTATTATTCAGGTATACATGCCACCGAGAAACAATACAGAGGAAGAGGCCGATAGGATATACTATCAATTAGAAGACATAATCGCGTGTGTTCCCGAAGGGAAACATTTGATAGTGATAGGGGATTGGAAAGCGACTGTAGGCGAAGGAAGGGATGGTGATGAAGTGGGGGACTACGGTTTAAGCACGAGGAAGGACCGCGGGGAGAAAGCAGTTGAGTTCTGCAGGAGACAGGGGTTAGTCATCACCAACACTTGGTTTAGACACCACAAAAGACCCAGGTATACATGGAAAATGCCAGGTGAATCAGAAAGGCATCAGCTACATTATATCCTGGTTAGACACAGGTTTAAAAATAGTGTGATAAATTAGGACAGCTTCCTGGGAGCGGATGCGGACTGTGACCACAATTTAGTTTTTATAAAATGTAGCGTCCGTTTAAAAAAGATAGGGCAGGGGCGGCGGGTTAGAAAATGGAATGCAGAAGCATTAAATGGTTTGGAAAGAAAGGAGTACAAACAGACGGTAGAGGAAATCATGGAGGATGGTAAAGAGCTAATTGCTGTTGAAGAAAAATGGGAAAGGATCAAGATAGGGTTATCGAAAGCCGCTAATGACACTATGGCACCGTTAACGCTAAAAGGACTAGGAAACCATGGATCAAGGATGAGATGATTACAAAGTTGGATGAGAGGAGAAAGTGAAAAAATGTGTATACAGAGTCAGGCAAAATGAAGTACAAAGAATTAAACAATAAATTGAGGCGGGATACAAATAAAGCAAAAGAAGCATGGTGGAAGACGTAGTGCGAAGATAGGAAAAGTTTGCAGAAGAAGGTTGAAATTGGTACGCTGTACAGCAAAGTTAAATCTTTATCGGGAAGTAAGAAAGGGATATTTATCCTAACAGTTAAAGTTAACACGGGTAAGAAATTAGTTGACGCAGGAAAGATCCAAGAGGAAGGGTGAAATCGGTGCGCTGTACAGCAAAGTTAAATCGTTATCGGGAAGTAAGAAAGGAAGAGCTATGCTAACAGTTAGAGATATGGCGGGTAAGGTAATAGTTGACGCAGGGAAGATCCAAGAGAGATGGAAGGAATATATAGAAGAACTGTATAGTAAAGAACTTAGACAAACAAAGTAAGACATTGAAAAAGAATACGACGTAGAGAAAGATAGCATAGGTCAAGGATTACTAGACGATGAGATATAATGGGCATTAAGGGAGATGATACTAAATAAGGCCGTGGAGGTGGATAACATTCCCGTGGAACTATTGAATTGTTTAGGAAAATCTGGCAGGAAGAGGCTTTAAGGGCTGATGCGTAGTATCTATGAGGAAGGAATCTGGCCGGAAGACTTTGTGAAATCAATTTTAGTTCCTATTCCTAAAACGGTTAAGACTATATCATGTCAGGACTACAGAACAATAAGTTTGAAATCCCACGCAGCTAAAGTTGTTCTTAGAATCATAAACAAAGGATAGAGAGTTGGGCAAATGATTACTTAGGGGATGAACAGTTTGGGTTTAGGAAGGAGAGAGGTACGCGTGATGCCATTGCAGTAATGAGATAATTAATCGAGAGGAGTATAGAATACAACCAGGAGGTATTTGCCTGTTTCGTAGATTTCGAAAAAGCGTTTGATAGAGTGAATTGGGAAAAACTGACGAGTATGTTTCAGGAAATAGGAATAGATTGGAGGGAAAGGAGGCTAATCCGCAACCTGTACATGTCTCAGACTGCTCAGTTGCAAGTGGGGAACGGGGAGTCCGGATGGACAGTGTTATGAAGAGGTGTAAGGCAGGGTTGCCCATTATCACCGTTGCTGTTCAACCTGTATGCAGAGGAAATGAATAAAGAGGCATGGTAAGAACTCGAGGTAGGAATGAAAGTGGGAGGGGAATTCGTAAAATCAGTTAGGTTTGCTGATGACCAAGCTTTAGTTTGTCTGTCAGCCAAGGGGTTGCAAGCATTGCTTAGTGAATTGGAAATTCAGTGCGACAGGTATGGGATGAGAATCAATATTAATAAAACTAAGGTTATGCGATTCTCTAGAAAGAAAAAGGCTAAGCTAAACATTAAAATAGGAGGGCAAAAACTAGAGCTGGTAGAAAAGTCTACGTATCTCGGAAGTGTTTTGGACCAACACGGTCAAAGTAGTAGGGACGTAAGGAGAAGAATTGTGCTAGGCAAAGAGGCTTTCACAAGGAGGAGGGAGTTGATGACAGGGACGTTGAGTAAGGATATTAAGGAAAGAATAGTAAAAACTTTGATATGGAGCGTAGCTATGTACGGCGCGGAAACGTGGTCATTGAAGCAGGAGAATAGACGTAGACTGGAGGCTTTTGAAATGGGGGTGTGGAGAAGAATGGAGAAGGTGAAATGGACAGAGAAGAAAACAAATGATGAAGTACTTGGTATGGTGGGCGAAGAGAGGGGTTTGTAGGGGAAAATCCTATGGAGGCAGGAAAAGTGAATGAAGGGGATATTGACTGGCATTTGGATGTTGTAGTCTTTTATAGAGGGGAAAATGTTAGGCAAACGAGGAAAGGGAAGGAACAGGATAGGGATGTTGGACGGGATGGAGGGAGGAAGAAGGTACCCAGGGATGAAGAGGGACCTGATTGAAAGTAGGATGCTGGATTTTGTGTTTTGCTAGGAGTTACAAATTATTTATTTAGTAGATGTGTCTATCCAAAAACTAACCTTAACCGGTAGATTACCTTATAATAATAATTTAAATACTGTTGTTATATTCACTGGTGAAACAGGACGTAAAAGTGTTAGGTGGATTGTTGAGTGAAAAATTCTGTCGAAATGCGTGCACAAATCACGATGGGTTTAAAAGGCTCAAGAATGCTGTAAAAAAGGCAATATCCATGCTTAGTTTATTTTATCCGTTAAAATACAAATGAAAAACATTAAAATATTGTGTAAAATAATTAATTCGAATATTAATAATTAATTCGGATAGATAATTAACGCCTGAGTTTACACAGAATTGCACATGTGGATTTTTTTCACGACCTCGGACTCCCTACAGTTTAATTATTTTATAATCGGATGGTGTCACGCTGTAACAAAACATGGGCCGTGGTTAATGAACGTGACACGTAGCATTACTTTATTTCCATTTTCCGTAAACCTCTAAGAAAAATGAAGTGATTCCCTTTGATCACAATTCTTCTGACCATAAGAAACGTTAATTTTATAATTACAATTTATATTTATAACTCTTGGATTAGTAGCCTAGGGGTTATTCTACGGGTATCGATATACATATAGGATAAATACATAATTTAATTATTGAAGACTTTGAATATGGGATCTTACACCTCATTTTTAATGGTGTGTATTCTCATTAGAAATTACTTGTGCAACCTGTAATAATAGCTCACTGACGGCATTGATCATTTATTGGACGGAAAATTTCACAGCCACGACCTTATACTATATATTAGACAATATGATACGCTGACGAAGAAATTTCTTTCTTAATTCCTTACCCAACTTGGAAGCTTTTCTTAAATGTCTGATGCAATTAACAATCATATGGGTACCTAAATACGAGATGATGGCTTAGTTAATCTGTTTCCTTATCCTAATATCATCACATCATGAAACTTTATTCAGATATTTCTTAGCCATAAAAAACAAAAATGAAATGAATATCTAAATATGCTTAACTCTGGCCTTAAAATAATTTTCCCATCTCACATTTCATGGGTTTGAGAATGAAACATAGTTTTTTAATCAAGAAGAAAAGAGATCAAGGAATGAGAAGTAAAGCAGTGCACATTTTTGAGCAGGTCTGGGATAATAATGAAATAGTGATCTTTATTTTTGGTCAAGATTGAAGCTATGAAGACTCTTCTGCCACCCACCCGCGGTTAAACAAGGCAATTAATAGAGAAATTGTTAATTGGAAAAATGGGTTTATGCAAACCAATTGCATTTTACCTTACTGTCTCTAGCGCTAACTAATTGCTTCAAATATACACTTTTTTATAGTAACAATTCCATTATTCTTGTATATAACTTGTATCCATTTCTTCGAAGTTAAAGCACTTTTTTAAAGCGATCATTGTTTTTTAACGTCAATAACAAGTTTCTGGCATATTTTTTTAAAATTATGTAAAAACTATTAAGTATATATGCTGTGAAAAATCGAAATTAATCTGGGAAACAATCACCAATTTTCACTGCTATTTTCCTCTAAATCGGCCGTTTTCCTCTCAATAGACGCACGTCAGAGGGGAGAGAAGTTTACCTGTGCATGTACCGCAATACCCATCTCATGTAGCCATACGCATGACCCTCCGCTCATACCTGACCCTCGCGGTTCTCCACTCATGGCTCACGAAAGCGTAATAGCTCAATCCTGAGCCCTTAATCCAAATCGGCGTCCCTTTGATGCGGCCTCGTACACTACGAAATAAGGGACCCACGTCCGAGAAGGGGCGGCCCTCGCTGCCAGACTGCCTCCAGGTCAGGACACGTCCTCACCTCACCTCCACTCCTTTCCTTTCCCTCATCCCTTTTCCAAAATCCTCATTTTCCACCCATCCCCTTTCCGCACCCCCTTTCCACCCTTTCCCCACCTCCCCAATTCCCACCTCAACTGAACAGGCAATCGGGGATTACGCCCCCTGGTCTGCGTGTGGGTGAGTGTTCCCCGCCGGCGTCCCCATCTCCCTCCCCCAATCTCCTCCCTCACGCCCGCCAACTCCCCCGCGGGCGGGATTGTATGCGATGGTTAGCTAATTGAACGGCCCGTGCCGTGTTTTGAAAAATGTTCTGGCTGTTTTAACTGCCCATCGGAACTGAGGCGCTCAGAAAACCCACGATTCTTGAAAAATCATTTTGTCAACCCTTCCTCGACCCTCGCTACCCCCTCCATCCCGGTGCCATGTTGCCCAGGGGATGCCTCACAGCCTCGCCTTAGGGTGCTCACGCTGCTCTTGACCCAAACCTTTCATTTCTGGCTTTCGAGAGTGGTGCTTCATGGACTAGGGCCGGTGGGTGCAGAGAGTGCTTTCGTAGTAATACTTGCTTAGCACAAATATGCAGGCAAAGCAGTGTTTTTCCTCGTACGTAACATCATATGGCGCCTAGCCAGACCCGATTTCTTCGCAAAAACCAGTCAATAGAGACAGATGCTTCCTTTTGCTACTTATTATTTCCTTTTAGATGCATAAATACTGCTGGGAAAACATGCATGATATGATTCATATTTGCTATGTGATCATTTATAGATTAAATTCGCGAGCGATTTTCTATGGTTTCCATTTTGCATAACTCCGTACCTGGATATTATAACAATATATTTTCATACATTTCGCTTCTTTTGGACGGCCTCTTGTTTTATCGCTCCTGTTTATGTCGTTTTAATAGAGTAGAATTATAACAGAAATGTTAATAGACATACGTATTGAAAATTTGTGCTATGAAGAGGTCGATCGAGTGAGCGCTGGATGACTGTGGTGGGTTAAACTTTAAGGAAAAAAGACGTTAAATTTTCTGGAGCCAAGGATTACGTTTGAAAGTACACGTGAGTGAGAGAGAGAGACGGAATAAAACGCAGGGAAGAGTGGTTTAATTAGTAAGAGAGAATAAGTTTCATTCTTTAACATACAGCGAGTCTTTCCTTGAGAGAGTTCGACCCGTAAGAGGGAAATTCCCTGCTGCCACGAGCATTTTCTTTTCGCACGTGTTCGACGCAAATTAGACGTAATTTTAATGCGTGCGCCTTTTCGGCGGAGAAATACCACTAGCTAGTGGACTGGCAATTTATAGTAGGGGTTCACCCATTCGCCTTTCTCATTTTGCAAGGTAATATTTCGCAGGAGCATCCCAATCCCTAGTTATCAAATTCCACGGCGCCACATGCAAGCCATTGCATTATTTAATTGCTGCAGCCCCACTGAGATCGTTCTCCGGGGAGCACAAGACGGGAAGAGTGGGCCGGCGGCAGGGGCATTCAAGGAACCAATGCGAGCGCTCGCGGGCGAGATCAGGGATGGACGGGAGTAGGGGGGGGGAGCGTAATCCCAGCCCCCCCCCCTGCCTGCGAATGGGGTTGTTGGCCCGTGACCGTGTGGCTCCGCGTTCGGTTGCGGCTTTCATGCATAGATTATTCGCGGTGAGCACTGACAATAGCCACGAGTGCAGTGCTTACAATTCAATTCCAACGCCTGCAGTCGAGTGCAGTAATTCAGTCTTTGTGTGTGCTTCCACAGCGATTTTATTCTGTTGCTAGAAAGACCGGTGAGATAAATGTGCACGAATTTTTTAAATTATTTTGCGTTGCTCTTTTAAGTACAGTCGGTGGTAACAGTCCATCATATGCAATTTTAATTCCTTTTTATTCCCGCTTTGCACTCGTGCTGACATGACCGTAACAAGGAGTTTATTGAAAATTTGCAGTTTCATTCAAAACGCCAAAGAAGATCAATTTTATATCCATGTGCGTGATTGTGCATGAGGATCACGTTAAAAAAATTTGATCAATTGAATCGCCTCTGCCTCCTGGCAACGCCTCAGAAAATTCAGCAGTAATTGCAGGCCCACAGTGACCCTGTCCCCAAAGAATAAGAAAAAATATCAGAATTGCATGTTGAACGTATTCTCAGATCAGAACGCGGAATGTAATTTGAACATCGCTGGTGGAATTCATTTAATACTTTTGGGGGTACATTTTAAAATAATTTAAATAAAATAAAGCCCTCCTCTTGCACACAGAGTTGTTGCTAGTTTTGGGAGGTTAGGAAATAAAATTTATATATGTATATATATATATATTTATATATATATATATATATATATATATACAACACTTTTTGAAAGTCTCGCGGACGTGAATAATAATGTATAACACTTGGCACTAGTGGACACAGACAAAACACAGAAAAACACAAAAAAGAGACTCACTATTTTTCGAATTTTGAATTTGAAATCGCTTTCCTTAAAGTGGACGGGCTTTGAATGGTTTCAACGGTTTTTTTATGGGAGAGTTTATTCCCTTAGCCCGGATGCTTGCGAGTTCCTCCGGTAGCTCTTCGGCTATCGAATGGGTCAACCCGCAGCCCAAAAAGGGGGTCATTGCCCAAGGGGGTCGCAGTGTTGATATTTGCTGGCGTTGATGATTGGATCAATCGCTGTACGCCATTTTCTTGTGCAAACGCGGCAGTCCGAGTTAACTCCCGAATATTAAAACGTCTTCAGAATAGAGATTGCGCGTCTAAGGATCGGTTTGCACTTCCATACCTGACTCAACCGGCTTCATAGCTCCATTGGCTTCGTCCCTTCACCCTGTCCCCCCCTGTCCCTTCGTCCCCCCCCCTGTCCCATTGAATGTCCACCTCGGTGGTGAGACCCATTGGGCATTCTATGGGCTGCTGTTTTCTCCAGATAGGCTTGGAAGTATTAGAATCACACCATGAGTGACAGACTGAGCAATATTATCTCTTTGATACATTGATTTCCATTGCAGAGACTGCGTCCATCGATAAACAGATTAAGAGAGTGTGAGATTGAAGAGAGATGAAACATAGTGTGCTTTGTGTGAATATTTTCAAGAATTTGAATACACCATAATATAACCATCATATTTCGTATATTTGATTAAATGATTATATATATTCAACTAATTGAACACAACTTGCTTGCAATTGTCAAAAATGTTATTGATTAATTATTAATTTTAACGTCTATCCACCTATCGTCGCGGATTGTTCAGATATAGGAGTATATGATCAGAAATTATTTAGAAGCATTTGAATTCAAGATTCAACCATTTCTATTATGCTAAAAATGATGATAAGCTTGGAAACTCAGAGAAATTGCATATTGCATATATATAAGTATATATATATATATATATATATATATATATATATATATATATATGTGTGTGTGTGTGTGTTTGTATATGTATATATATACATACATATATGTTTATATATATATATTTATATATATAATATATATATACACATACTAGGCCAAGCCTAGGCTATATATATACACTTTGTGTGTGTTCCTATCCCTTTTCCTTTTATCTGTTTCTATATAAATGAGTATTTGTTCGCCAATGTATCTCTTGGCCAAAGAATCGAGGCACTTGGTTGCATAAACCATCGCCGATCTCAGAGTAAATTACGTTTCCTGGATAGCTCATAAGTGGTTGAGAGCCTACGCCCGGCAAGTGGAAAGATCCAGAGTTTAAATCACGGTCTAAGAAATATTTTTACATTCGTGATCTGCTTGATTCTGCCTTCCCCACCTCTCCTGTATACGTCCTTAGTGTGTGTTCCTATCCCTTTTCTCTATATCTGTTTCTATATAAATGAGTATTTTTCACCGTTTGGTGGCATTTCGTGTTTGAATTATATATAGATTCTGAAGACGACAGCCGTGCTGTCGAAATGTAAAATAACAAATTGTGAGTGTCCTTTCTTTGTGTCTCTATATTCTAAAAATCTACATCTGTGTTTTTATATATTTGTGTGTCGCCGAAGAGCGTTCCATTTCGAAGATATTTTATATATATATATATATATATATATATATATATATATATATATATATATATATATATATATATATATATATATATATATACTATATATATATATATATTGGAAATTCAGTGCGACAGGTATGGGATGAGAATCAATATTAAGAAAACAAAGGTTATGCGATTTTCTAGAAAGAAAAAGGCCAAGCTTAACATTAAAATAGGAGGACAAAAACTAGAGCAGGTAGAGCAGTTTACGTATCTCGGTAGTGTTTTGGACCAACACGGTCAAAGTAGTAGGGACGTAAGGAGAAGAATTGCGCTAGGCAAAGAGGCTTTCACAAGGAGGAGGGAGTTGATGACAGGGACTTTGAGTAAGGATGTTAAGAAAAGACTCGTAAAAACTTTGATATGGAGCGTAGCTATGTACGGTGCGGAAACGTGGTCATTGAAGCAGGAGGATAGACGTAGATTGGAGGCTTTTGAAATGTGGGTGTGGAGAAGAATGGAGAAGGTAAAATGGACAGAGAAGAAAACAAATGAGGAAGTACTTGGTATGGTGGGAGAAGAGAGGGGTTTGTTGGGAGAAATCCTGTGGAGGCAGGAAAAGTGGATGAAGGGGGTATTGACCGGCAGTGGGATGTTGAAGACTTTGATAGAGGGTAGAATGTTGGGCAAAAGAGGAAAGGGAAGGAACAGGATAGGGATGTTGGACGGGATGAAGGGAGGAAGAAAGTACTCAGAGATGAAGAGGGACCTGATATAGAGTAGGATGATGGATTTTGTGTTTTGTTAGGAGTAAGAAAATGTTTGTTTGGTAGTTGTGTCCATCCAAAAACCTACCTTAACCGGTAGATTACCTTAAAAAAAAAATATATATATATATATATATATATATATTTATATTTATATATATGCACAGAGCCTTTGGAATAACCTCTAGATCATGATCCATTTGTCTCGAAAGTCATCAGATTTTTAATTAAATGCTGTATTTAATATTCAGAAGTGCTTTTAATGCAATAAACTGTGTTAACATCACCGAAGCATGCTGCCATTCCACAAATAATATTTTTTTGTGGAATATTAAAACCTGAAACATAATTATCAGTTTATTTCCCACTGTCCTTTTGTACACTAATGTTCCCGCTGTTCGCCTGTTAGGGTTTCTAAACCGATAACGCACCAGCTCGAAAGAAACCCCGGAAAATATCAAATCCCCTGGGAATCATAAAAATGTCGGAAGGTGATTTAGAGTACTTGGTGTTTGAATATTGTTGGTGAAATACATGTTTCACTCCACCACGATTCTCTCTCGTGGTGGAAATACGGAGGGAAAGGGATGGCCAAGGGTGCAATTGCTCAGCTTACGAAGAGGAATGCAGATTCACTGAGTGTGGGAAAAAACCGGATGTTTGAGAGTAAATCCCAGCAAAGACAAGGCCCGGGATCCCTTGGCCAATCCCTCCACCCTATCCCCCGACACTTTGCACCACCCACTCCCCCTGTGGGCGTCCCACCCCCCCCTGACCCCTGCTCTTTTTTAAGGCGAATCGTGGGACACTGCATAAACACAATAAATATACACCAGGGGCCATGACGCTGTACTTGTGAACACGTTGAACAATTGGCCCTGACTCAGCATGGAGAGGAAATGTGTGTGGTGAGGCACGCATCACTATCGATCACCCGTCTGCCTCCCCAGAATGCGCCCCACAACGCCCTCCGTACGAGGGAGTCGTGCGGCAGAGGGTGAGAAGAAAAGAAATCGTAAAAATACTGTGAAATAATTCTTTGGGAAAAATTGCATCAATTTGTTTGTGCATCTGTAAAGTCGTGTAGAAGTCATGGAGGAAAATGAATACTTACGTTAATCGCTTGCAATATGTTTAACCGAGTAATGGCGTTCCCATGATGTCCTATACCCGACTACAACGTAACTGCGTACAAAAATTCCTTTTTCTCCATTTCCAAATTCAGGCAAAAATATATCTTCGTTATAAGCATTAACTGGTTTTTTCGGAATTCGGTAGTCATAGAGTAAAAAAAAAATTAGCGCGCATTATTTTATTTAAAGAACTTAAACAAGTGGAAAAATGGTATTAATTAACAAAAAGGATATAGCATTTGAGCGGCATCTTCATCACTACTAAATTATGATCCAAGTCCGCATCCGCTTCCAGGAAGGTGACAATTGATCACGCTGGTCCTAAATGCATGCCTAACCATGATAATATTGTCTTAATGAAACCTTCCTGAATCTATGGATATTGTCTGGTAAACCTTTTGTGGTGTCCAAACCAATTGTTCGTTATTATTAACTACTCACTACTTCAGAAATCTACTGTTTTCTCCCCGCGGTCATTTCTAGCTCATTAACCGTAGTGCCCTGTCTCGCTACCATCTCTCCCTTCGTCTACCCTCGCTTTCCTGACCTTCCACACTGCCTCCCTGCCTAAACGCCGCATTTATGCTATACTTTATGTCGTCTCTGTCATATCCGTGATTTGTTTTGGGCATTTGAACCTGAACCACGACCGAGTTCGTTGGTTCAGCTTTTACTTCTACTAGTAATATCCTACAAGCCACTTGCTCTAAGTTTACTACGTTTCTTACTTCCTTTTTATGCAATATTAGTAAAAAAATATTATTTCCACCCTTCGCTGGCTCTCTTGCCCTCCGTTGTTTATTGTAACCATCTCTGTAATTATCATTCCAGATATCCCCGCGATTCTTCCACCTGATCGATCGCACAACCCTAAAACATCTATATTTTCTGTCTCCATCACTCTCTATATGTTCTCCAATTTTCCTGTCCTCAACACTGTCATAAGGTTTAAATTCCGAACTCATTATATTTTTTCCACTCCTTTTTTGGGTCTTCTGTTCTGCTACTGTTGCTTCCACTTCGCAAGGATTTCATAAAATGACGCCCGCCAAAGCCTTGCCTTTCTCGTTGCCGGGTACGATACACGGCCGATTGGGCCGAGTCCCATATTTGCAAGGACTGATTTTTATTCATTAAAATCTTGGATTTAATAATTGAGGTGGTTTCTCGTCGCCTTCCTTAATAGTGTTTTTTAACGTGACCTCATCACTCAATGGCCACCACATCGGGGACAGCCGCCTTTGCAGCACT
This sequence comes from Hetaerina americana, assembly GCF_022747635.1. NCBI lineage: Eukaryota > Metazoa > Arthropoda > Insecta > Odonata > Calopterygidae > Hetaerina > Hetaerina americana. Next base: position 8,445,504 of record NW_027286764.1, read on the forward strand.
GAGGAATAGACGCTGAGCGGATTACCTTTCGGCTGACTCCTAACAATCAACCCATCCATGGGTGGTATAAGGTTACTCACCAAAATTTTATGAAATATTGGATATCACTCGACTGAGTCCGCAGTATTAATTTTCCCAGACATTTTTTTTCGTCGTATCTTAGCGATTAAGCGCATCGGGATCCCTTACGCCTGGGAGTAGGAGCATTGAATTTATTTTTCCAGCCAAGGAGAGATACTTTAGCCCTTTTACAAGACGGACAGGCATATATTTTCCATGGGGAAGCGAAAGGATACATAGTTATGTAGGGATATGTAGTGATGCATGGATATGTAGCCCCTTCACGCATAATGCATAATAAATGAGTTACCCGCCAGAATCCTTTCACTTGTGCCGCGAGTAGTGACACATCCTGGCCAAAACGGAGCGTTGATTGATCGCGATGCATCACACCCTTGCCGCTCTTTCTCTTGGCAAAATTGCGAGAGCACTCGGCGGGAAGGGGGGCGAAATGAGTCGTGTCAATCGAGTGATGGGGCAAAGATGAGCGCCCCTCCTCCACCAGACGACACGCGAGATGGGAATGAGGAGTCGCCCAGGCGGGGAGCGTTCGGCGGAAACACGGCCCTGGAGGCGTGACAGCGCGCCGACACGCGGGAGTCTTAAGAGTTGAATGCCTCTTCGAGAAAGGGAGGACTTCCCAGCAGCATTTGAGACTTTGAGTTGAAAAAATGGAACGCACCAGTCGATAAAATACTCCAGAAGGTTTGATAATCTACGATGATTGTGTGCGTCATTTAAATCGACGCACCATGTAATTTTTCAAATGCGTCAATTTGGAAGTCCATCACTTCGACCGGATCCTGGTCAATACGGATGGTTTTTTCACCTTGAAATTGATTCATTCCGGCGGTTGACTGAACGTGAGGGGAAAAGGATTGCCCTTACCTATGCCTGAAGGAGATTTTTGGGACATCCTTAGGGTATTTTCTGTTTTCTCTATGAACTTTTACGTATTCTGTCACTTGCTACGTTCACTATATTGCTCTGCTATCTGATTTACTCCTTATCTTGCATCACCTTTAGCTTGCCTTTCGCTGCGATTCATTGATGTGACATAAAAATTAGTATCAAGACAGTTTCCACCTAATCGAGTTTTACGTTAAATACTCTTACAGTTTTTTTTGGTTTTTCGCTGTTCTTTTTCATTGTATAATTCATTCTGTGCATATTAAAATGTATAAACTTTAAAAGTCCCTTTTCATCAATTCCACCATTTTTTTAAATCTTTCCATTTTCCTTTTTTCACTCAGGCTCATTATTGTCTCTCGTCTATTTCTTCTCACATGTAATTGATTCCTTCGGGGTTTACTACATAGAGATATTTCCCAATGAATAGGGAGAAAAAATTCTTTTGAAAAATATAATCAGCACAAAAATTACAGCTAAGACGCTAACCTCGAAAATAAGTGGATTTAAAATTCCATAAAGAATAAATTTCACATTAATAATAAATTTGATAATCAGATCCGTTGGATTAAATGTTTTCCACAAATGTTGAGATAAAAAAGAGCAATAACAAAGATTGGCGACTGGAAATTCGTCAATTTACCAATACCAAGTATTTTATTATTACTGCAAGGAGAAAGTTCTTTTGGAAAACATTTGCAGCGTGAATATTTCGTGTTTCATTTGGGTTGTGCTTGACGTCGGATTAGATTATGTCCTCTATTCTTAAATGCAGTGAATTTTCTCATACACATTAATTGTTTGAAGGGATTTTCATGCATTTGACTCCTTCTCCCTCTAAACAACTTCTCCACCTGATTTTTCTGCCTTCCTCGGATCTCACCTCATTACGTCCCCTCTTTTCCCACCATTTGCAAAACCCATTCACTAGAAATTTCTGTCCCATGTCATTAATCCCACTCATTCTCTCACGATCTTATTTCATTAGCCTTTCTTTTTCTCTTCTCTTTACATAGAGAACACATTATCACCTTTTTTCTTCTGTCGCTTAAGCAATACTTCTCTTAATCCTCCCATTAGTACACATTAATTGATACTGCGGATAAAACTAAATTTAAAATCGAATTCATAGATTAAATCGTAGATTTATTTCCAACAGTACTCAATAATTTATATCAAATAGTAGATTACCTGAGTTAAATATTTATACATCCATTGTATTATCAAGTGTATCCGTTGTAGGATTTCAGTGTAACGGCTTTTTTACGCTGACCTGCTGCTGTCTTATTTTGCAATATCGCGGTCAGTGGTTCAGTGTACGTGTAAATGTGGTCAAAAATTTTCATTAGATTTTATTTTTTCTTCGGGGAGAGAGGGGGCTAAACCTTTAAGCAACAGCACACGGAATTCCGTTTATTTACGGAGAATTGTCCGACAGAAAATTGCCTGCTCGGCGAATGATCACGATCAGGGGTCGCACACGTCAAACACAGGCTATGAATTACAAACTGAAAAGAAGACAAAGTCTGTTCGTCTCACCTGAGAAAAGTCTCTGCGTTTCGCCATCACAAAAGCGTTCATGTAAAACATTTTGACAGCGCGAATTAGGGCGTACATTGAAATTCTGCAGTTTTAAATGTTTCTTCGAAATTTAAATTCGTTATTCGTTTTCTCCTTTTACATTCTAAGCTGATTATTAACATGGGGAATAATATATAATTACTAAATTCAGAGAATCCTTTTTTTTCAGGGATAAACATGATCTCAGCAAATGATGTAGAGGTTGGATCGAGTATCGCGAATATGCTTCAATTATTTGACCATTTGCTCATTAAAATATACTCATGCCTCTGATTATAAGTCCTAAAATTGCCTCTTTTAAAATGCACTTTTTATCCAGATAAAGCTGTTCATCCTACGTTGTCTCATAGGGTAAAGATAAAGGCGCATGTCGACTTTCAATCTACAGGTAAGCAGGTAATTTTTATCGAAATCTATTGTGTATTACATATCTTTTCTATTTGGTGGTATTTACTGAACCAAAACAAGATATCTGGCAATTAAAATATTTACCAGAGAGTTATGTTTAAGCTCAAAGCATTAAATATTCAACCACTCACGAAATGCTGTAGCATGAATTTTTTGTTACTCACTTAGGCGGAAAACTAAAAGTGCTCAAATTCGAGGATATGGAAATTATACAAAAATGAGCTGAAATTGGCGCTCTCTACAGAAAGGTGAAAAAACAATTTGAAAATAAGAAGGGTAAATCCGTGCTCATTATCAAATGCACAGGAAAATATTGTTAATATAATCAAAACAAAATCAAGAGGAGTGGAACTAATTCGTTGAGGATCCTTATGGTAAACATTTTAACCTTGCAGTTTTAGATTTAGATTGTGAATATAAAATAGACGGGAATAGCTGAGAATCGGGAATGCTTCATTGCGGGATTGAAAATACATTAAGGGAATTTAAACAAAATTCCCAAAATGTATTTTCCGTTAGGCCATGTGCAATCATAGATAACATTCCCACGGAACTACTTAAGGATTGAGGAAATCGTGAAAGGAAGAGTTTGTGCGGGCCAATTAATAACATTTATGAAAGAAGACATTGGCCGGAAGATGAATTTTGATGAGTGTTAATTCCCATCGAAAAAATCGGGAAAGGCAGCAAATTTGAGCACTAGAGAAAAAATAATTTAATTTCGCGCACAGGAATATTAGCCCTAGGGCACATCAATAACAAGTTTGAGAGGAATGGAATTATTATTTCGGGCACGACCTGCTGAAGTCAAGGAACGACGATGCAACAATTTCAGAGTTTAAAAATCATTCGCCTGACTGGGGTATCCCAGTCAGGCGAATGATTTTTAAACTCCGAGATTGTTGCATTGAAATGCACATTAGCGGATGACTCCGTTAAAAGTTACTGTTGCGGCATCTCCCGCAGTTTCTTTGGAATTTGTCAAGGCCATAGGCCTACGAACAATGGCCTGCCTACCGTGCCTGCGTTGCCAAAGCACGGTAGAGTGCAATCAGTATGTATTCGTAGTCTTCGTAGATTTCGTGAAGGCGTTTGTTAGAGGAACTTGGGTAGAATTGATAAAAGTATTCCAGAGTTTTAGAGTGGATTGGAGGAATATTTTAATTGTTGAAAACCTGTATACACTGATCAGACGTTAGTGGCGGATGGATGAACCGAATTAGCAGTATTAAGAAGAGGATTAAGACAGGGTTGCCCATTAGCGCCCGTACTTACCAATGATTGCATTGAAGAAAGAGTAGAATAGGCACGAGGAACCTGGAGGTAAGAATATATGTCCCTGAGGAACACACTGATTCAGATAGGTGCGGATAATCAAACTTTATGTGCGCTTAAGATTAGTAATTAACTAAGTATTGCCGACATAATTAGAAAATTAGTTTAATATGTTTGGCACAGGAATCAATTCAAGCAAAACAATGGCTATGGGATTTTCGAGAAAGATAAAAGCTAAGTTAAATATTAAAATGGGAGAGTTACACTTAGAGCAGGCGAAGCAGTTTCGAACAATCTTGGAAGAATTAAGTAGCAAGATGCTCATAGGGACATAAGGTACTCGTACATTAGTATAAGGAGAATAATTGCGTCTGGCAGAGAACCTTCCACAAGGAGGGAACTGATGGTAGGGCCTTAAGAATTAAGGATGGTAAAAAGTAAGATGAGAGAGTTAAGGATGGTACAAATGTATTTGCAAACGTTTTTGGTATCTTGCCTGGTGTTGTATGGAAACTTTGCATTCTTATTAAGATAATAAGCGCAGTTTGGAGACTTGAAATGCAGTTTTTAGAGGAAAAGTGTAATGGACAGGAAAGCAAACAAGGGAATAAATACAGTGAAGTGAGGGGGATGACATATGATTGCTGGGAGACAGCCATAGGGGGAGGAAAATAGATGATGAGCGTTTTGATTGGTGATGGGATGATTATATTCATCCAAAATCTAACTATAAGGTAAGAAAAGAAATACAAGCTTGTAGAAGTAATGATCAACAAGATAAAATTTGCCCACGAACGTCATCTAAGTTCTCGAAATTTACAGTATGTGCTGTACGAAGAGACAGCGCAGGTGAGAACGGAGGATTTACTCCCATCTCTCCACAAACTGACGAGCCAATGTGCTCTTGATGTTGAGCCCTCAAAAACTCCGAGTTGAGCAGGGTTCCCCTGATGACCCGAGTTTCACGTTGGCAAGCTTAACCCTTACACCGGCCGTCTCGCCGCTGGAGGGACGTTAGGGACAATGGCCGACAGCTCATTCCTATCAATCTTGTTCACTCACATTCCTTGAATTTAAATGCTTTGCTCTCCTCCGATCCTAATCGCACATTGATTCACACAATAAAATAACTTCATATTCTCAGCGAAAAGCAAGGTTTCCTTCCCAACACTATTGCATTCCTAACAAAAGAGAGAGTGATATCGGGCCTTCATACGTGTATGCACACAAGAGTATTCTGATTGATCTTACAGGAGATTTTAGGAAAACAACCATTAATATAATTAACAGCGGTATAGAAAATAGTTTAATTGATATGATTTTGTTGTGATGCAAAATTGCAGGTTCAGTAAAGTATCATTTCAGATAAAAGTGAAATCTTAAATAATGTCTTAATTGTGTAAGTGTAATTTTTGATGACCAATAATTACTATATTTTGTTTCGTCATATTCACAAATTTAGGCTACTTGTTAGTTTCGCGATACCCACCAGCCATTATTCCCAAGTTTCATCTCAGTGTGGTTCACCTTCAGGCGACTGAGCATGTCCGTGAAGAATTTCTTTACTCATGCGCGAATCGCTCTTCATATGTTTGATCGGGGTTTTTTTGTGTATTTGAATATTACTCAAGTCCACATCTTCTTCTGTTTATTTTTCCTTGATACTCCACAATGAATGATACGAGGAGATTTTAATTTTTTAATCGCAATTTAAATGGTAATTTGATAGCCTGAACTTTGATTACATTTTCCCTTAATTAATTGCCCACTTTGTAATTAAAAAAAATGTTTCTGCACATCAGCATTCGAATTATAAATTAATTATTTCGAATTAAGTTGATTTCACGCACATTCAAGTGTTATCGCATGCATTAGTTTATTTTTAGCTCCGTTGCGTGCAGTCTTTTTCCGCACGTGAGTGCCTTCACTGAAAGGTTCCAGCCTGGAGAAGAGAGTACCCCAGCGGAAGTAACGGCGTCACCTTGCACCAATCAACTCCCGCATTCCCACGACGTGAGCGTGGTTCCTCTTTATCTCCAGCTCCGATCTCGTGATTGGCACCCGGTGTAGTGAGTGAAATTATTTCCGAGCGCCACCCAGAAATCCGTCTCTCGTCCTTCGATAAATCCTTCTCCCGCCCACGGCCCTTCCCACCTACGGTCCTCGCCTCAGAAAAGTCCTCCTCTCAGCGCCCTTATCTCACTACGCTCCTTCCCTTGGCCCTCCCCCCATCGCATCCAGAGTAACTCCGCTTCCGCCCTTTCTGACACATCACCGTGTCGGAGGAGAGTCGCTGGGTTGGCGGGGGAAGTGGCCGGGGGGCATCACTCTCCCTTCCCCTCTCCCCCTTCGTCCGATCCCTCTCCCAGACCCCACCACGCTCCGGCTGGAAGTCCCCACTCGCCGTCGTCTGATTTTCACGGATGCCACCACCCTTCCCTTCTGTCCTCAAGGTGCGGGCGGGCGGGCGACCCCCCTGGAGATGAGGTCAACCTCCCCCCCCCCCAAGGTGGGGATAATGCCTCCAAAAATGGGACTCGTGGTGATGTTAGCGGGGGCGGAGTGGGCGGGCGAACGCCACTGGGATGATTTGGCCGCGTTGCCCGTTACCAATGTTGCCCTCGGGTGACGACGAAAGAGGTGGGAGAAGCATACTCTTGGATTGACAACTTCGTGAAAGAACTGGTTGGTTTATTCCCAGGAAAACTCACGAAGGAGCAGGTCACGATGGGTCACCCGAACGAAAATAAATGAATCCTAGATGTTGGCGATACTGGCAGAAATTTAAATCCTCGTGATTTCTCTCTCAAGAGCTCACACTGAGGTGAAGGTTTAAAAAAAGAAGGGAAAAGACGTAGAAATGAAAAATTTTGTCTACTTACGCAAATATCCGTTCAAGGTATTTTTGCAGGGAAGGGTCGAATATAGAATACAGGCGTTGATATAGCTTACCTAAAAAAAAGAAGAAATGTATTTAATTAGAGAGTTTTCAATACGGCAGCTAAAAGAGTTAAAATTATAATGTCATGCATTTCTTTTCGATTTCGGTTTATGTCAACTGAGCACCAACTCCTTTTTAATTCCTATTATTTCTAAAAAAATATTTGTTTGACTTTTTCAATGTTTTTCCATTATTTGGATAAAATTTTGTTAAAAATATTTGATTTCAATTTAATTTAACGAGATTTTAATATTTCTTTTTTGAACTAAATTTTGATCTTTATGTAAACTCTATTACGGAAGTGCTTTGCTATTAAGCATAATCCATCCACTATAATATGTATCATAAAAATGTACTAAATGATTATTTTGCAGATTTTTTTGTTCAAAATTTTTGATTTATGAAAAAATATAATGTAAATTATGCAGTCATCGAAATTTAAGTTTTTTGTAAAAATTTACTTTACAAACCTTGACATTGAAATAAAGGGAATGAATCATGAGCTGTTATATAGTTGGTATATTATATTCCGTTAGTTTTAACGTTGCTTTTCAAGGAATATCGGTCAATTAGAACAGAGCTTGGACATGACTTAAGATGTGCGCGACATCGCACTGGAAGAAGAGGCAGACTTCATGTTGACGATTATTTGCGGAATGGCAGAAGAATATACCATTCAATCGTGTATGGATCCCAGTTGGGAGAAATATTTTCATGGTATCTGCTTTCCCTTCATTTACAAAACGTCCTCGAAAGTAGGAATTGATAATGTTTTACTTTTGCATGCATGTGAAATTATTAGGTCACAATGCTTTTACAAATACTTATAATTCTCACATTAACTGTTTTTAAAATATACCGAGTAAAGAATATAAAAAATGAGGAAGCGGCAATTAATATGCATGGTAATGATAGATAGATAGATAGATAGTGGTCTTTATTTGGGCGAAATTGAGACCAAATGGTCCCTTCTTCCATTTAACCCATCGTCATATACATATTATATTAGCCATTAAACTTATAGTTACAGTAATATGTACACATAAATACATATAGACAGACATCAATTCATCAACACAGATTTGCACATCGAAAAGAAAAAAGTATATACATATATATAGACACACACATACACATACATACACATACACACACATACATACCTATATTCATACACATACGTACACATATACATACATATCCACACACACATACATATACACACATAAACATACATACATGCATTCATACACATACATAAATACATACATAAGTACGCACATACACACCCATACATACATACATATACATATATAAATTAAGAATACACCTACATATACTCAAATTAAATGACAGTGAAGATAGAGTACAATAAAATGAGGAAAGTCCAAGCATGATATATGATTAACTATTGCAGACCATAAAACTTCTATAACGATATAATTCGCACAACTTGTTTTTAAAGTCATATGCTTGTGTGGAATATTTAAATTTGCATCGGAAACTTGGCATCTAACATTTAATAATCCGAAAACCAAAGTAAGTTTTTGAAACCTAAGTCATTTTTTACTCCTAATTGCAGGTAGTTGCACTTCTTTGAGCTTCACTTGAATTAAAATTGATATTTTTTTAAACCTTCCAGCGAATAAAAATGATCAATTTTTACAGTATTACTAATTTCACATTACGTGGCACACCTATGCTGTTTTTATTATTGACTAGTCTTTTAACCTTTTCCATTCTCTTATTGGCATCGTGCCACTGCCATCACGAGATGTCAAGCTATTGTTATTTAGCAACACCAATATCAGAGCTGTCATTAGAGCATACCTAATAAAATTGCATTTTCAATGCAAAGTTTAAGATAATGTAAGGGGTATGAGATAAGACGAGGTTAACCCGACCGAAAGACTTATATATTCAAGATGTTTTAAAAATACTATCTACTAACCCCAAAAAAGTATAAATGATTCTTAAAGTTACAAAATTGATCATTTTCATAACCGTAACGTAACTGATAAAAATTTATGTGTGAAATCATATTTTTTAAATCTTTGATTGAAGAAATGCATGAGTTAAAATCTCAAAGTTTTTGGTGTTGGTTCTTTCCAATTATACCATTTCATGAGAATTCTTCTTCAATTTAAGGTAAACAATTAAAATACGGATATTTCCCAATATTATCAATATTTCATGTGTGCTAAGAAATTTGTCTCTAGACTTGAGCCCGGGTATTCTTTTTAGGATTTCAGTCTAATCTGAATCGGTTCCAGCATTATGTCAATATTCTATTTGAAATATATAGAATCTATTCCGGAAATTGTATATAAAAGTTTGATTTTAGGTATGATTAATTTTGATAGAGCATTTATCTTAAATACGAGTATCGAAATATCGTATTTCATCATTTCATTTCCTTTTTCCTGAATTTACATGCATTTCGTATATGCGTTCGGGAGTATTAGCATTCCTTGTTCGCTGGGCCAAAAGCAATATCCGTCGTTTCTACTTTGGGACTTATTTACTCATCATTTCTCATGATTAAACCGTTCATACATATACATAATCTGTACATATTAAGGAGAGACCTGCTCTAGTTTCATGCATTCTATAAGAGGAGTTTCGTCGACGCTCCAATCTCCCTCCCTTTGATAAATGCCACCACCCTCTTGCAGTCATTGCAGTGTTCATCAGGGAGATACTGAAGCGGCGATTTCATTCTCCGGGCAGAATGCGCCGCGGTATTCGTAAAAGTCTTTCAATAAAACCTCCGAATTTCTCGTCCATTCACAGGACGCATTTTATGTACGCTCGGGTTTGTTCGCGGCCTCAATTTTCCTGTTAACTCCGGAACACTCTCTCTTGCTTGTATGGGAACCAACCGCTTGCGACGCTTATACGTACTATGTTGATAAGAGCACACATTCAACTAGATATATTCCGTCCGCATTCCCACATTTTTATTACCTTCGCTGATAAACGTTCGTTGATAGATCCCATCTCAACAGCATGGTTTATTGCCAACACGCAATCTTTCGTTTGCTTGTCTAATAGTACGCGGCTCAGAGGCGACGTCGTTTCGCGATTAGTTATCTCCAGAACGAGATTGAAGGGAATCATTTGAAGTGAAAAGTCGACCACCGTTGGTTCTTTTGAGTCTACTCTCATTCCGTGCACCATTCTCCAGGTCTTTGCCAGATGCTACTTAAGCCGCCTCCTGAACCCTCGCAGCATCCCACTTGAACTATCAACAGCATTTATTAGAAAGGTTTTTCAGCATACTCTTCTCTCAAACATTCCTCTACCATTCTTCTTCCTCTATAATCTCTTCTCGTCTCTGAATGAGGCGCTTCATTTAAAACCAGCGCTTTCTTCGAGAATTATAGCAGCACATCTCCTCCAGAATCATACTCCCTTTTGCATAATAAACATTCATAGAGTTATCACATAATACATCTCAGTTGCTTCAGCATGTAAGTTTACCCTAACTCACGATATCTCCTGGGTGAAATATCTACAGATAATATACGAGCAAGCTAACAAAAAATTGCAATTTATTGGAAGAGTACTGCGTAACTGTGTTTAAAAGGTCAAATAGAAATGTTACCTGTCGCTGGTTAGGCCTCATTTGGAATATGCTGCAAGTATATGGGATACTCACGAAGTTGGATTGATTGACTGATTGTATCGCGTGCAGCGTAGAGGAGCTAGATTTTTAAAAATTTGTCATGACAAATTTAGTAGCGTCTTAAAAATATTAGTTGAGCTAGGCTGGGAGTTACTCGCGGAGCGAAGGTTAAATTACAGATTAAATATCTGGCATAAACTGTAAGATAGCCTCTTCCACAGCGATATTGAAAATGCATTATCTACCCCATCGCACTACGGTAGGAGAGATCATGGCAATACAATTAGAGAGATCATGTGTAGAACATAGAGATTTAAGATGTAATTTTTTCCATGAACGATAAGGGATCAGAATAACATTGTGCGATCGCGGTAGTTTCATATTCGGATCCAAGTTAGTGTGGTGTGTATTCACCCCCTGCCACACACTTAAGTGGTGCCTCACAGGGCACGTACATATCAAATAAAAATAAATTGAGCATCTCCAGCACTTAGGTATCAATTACTTCTTCTTTGAAATGCCTTGATATTTCATTAATTTTTTTATAATTGTATGCTCTCCCATCAAATAGGCGTCGCTCAAAAGTATTTTGAAACTACATTCAGATCGTACATTCAGATACTAGAAGTATTTGTTGGGCATTTTTACTTCTAATTGAAGTATTCAAATTCACATTCAAGTATTCCAAGATTTCTTACAAATTCCATTTTTTTTCTTGAGGACCATTGAAGAGGGTGCATTCCTATTTTTTCATATTTGTCATTATCCGTTGACCCGATGTGAAAGGCTGGCACGACTTTGTAATCACCGAGTGCAACAACTTTCTGTTTAGTCCCGATTAATACGCATGACACCTTATTCATTTGACCTCTAGATACAAGAAAGAGATGAGTTGATTACTCTTTTAATTTTGTGTACTATTGATTGAGACGAGTCGGTTGAGCTAGAGTGGAATTCATTTAGACAATAAGAATGAACTGCTTTAAACAGTGAAAAAATATTGCAAAAGAACTGATTTTGATATATACAGCCCCAAATATTCACGTTGGATACATTAACTGTTGTGGAGTATAGAAAGAGAGACCGCCGTCGTTGAGGTCGATAATGGAGCCTGAGGGAGGAAGGGTTGAGCCGTCGACGTCATCACTAACAGGTTGGTGGATCCACAGAACTTCTCTCGTTAAGTTGCGACAGTTGTTTCATTGACTAACACATAGATGTTTTAAGGGCTTATAAACGTCATTTTATTCCAAACCTGAATAAACGGTAAAAAAACTCTAATGGAGTATAAACTGTCAGTACACTGGCAGGTAGTGCCGTGGGAGTATATTATAAAGCAGATCACGTAATTTAATTACAATTAATCCGCAGAAAATCAAACTAGTACTTAGTAGTAGTAGGCAGTAAACTATTTCAACCTAATGAAAACTACAACCTTATGGCCCCTTCTTACAGATATAATTAAGGCTCTATCCGTAACGATTTGGCATCCGAAAATAAAAACATACTTGCACGAAATTACTTGCAAACATTTCTTCACGTCCAAAAGATCGACAACTGTTTTCAAACCTTCCCTTTCAATCTCTTGCATCTGGGGTTCACGCCAATCCCGGCATATGGAGGGTCTGTCTGGACTCCGAGAGGAACAAGGGCGTGTACATGCAAAGCAGGGAGGGAAGAGGGGAGAGAGAGTGAGAGGTCGAGACAGTGGGGGGGAGGGGGGGGGAAGAGAGAGAGAGAGAAAGTCTGGCAACCCACGCGCCCGGCGCATGAGTCGATTTCATTTATTTATTTGAGAAGGAAGGCGAAGTTTGGCTGTCGCCGTGGGGCGAGGGAAGGGGGCGGGGGCGGAGGCAGGCGATGGGGCGGCCCGGGGGTATGTTTGAGTGAGGCTAAAGGGTGGGGAGGAGCTTGTGCTTCTTTCACGCCTGTCCCGATTTCTCCCGTCCTTTTTATCCTTCCTCCCAACGCACACACGGAGCTTGGAAGAAGACCTTTTCTCTTGCAATCGTGTTTCATTTATTTCTTCCGCGATCTTCATTCTTTCGCACTCCCTCCCATCTCCTCCTGCATCCGACTCAACCTTTTCGTCCATCAAACCATTCCCATCAACTCTTAAGTGTAAATTTGTGTTTGATGTTTTTCACAAGTTTCACACGTTATTTTACCGACTGAAAATGGTTATCGCAATGTCTTCTTTTTGATGAATAATTTGTAAGCGTCTCGTTGCAATAGTTGTTATTCATGGGTCTATTTTTTGTAGATATCTGAATTGCCATGGTTTGTATAAAAAGTATTGGGAAATGTTTCGGAAAAATAGATTGAATTCAGATATTTCAAACCCTCCCAGTAGTGAGAGGGTTTGAGATATCCCCTCTCTCGTTTGGGAGTTCATTTCATGAATTCCCAAACGAGAGAGTCATCTCACTCTCTATGGCAGGCATTGAATGAATGCTCACGAGAAACGAAGCAATTATGAAAGGCGGCTTCTCTGATCTGATAGGTAACACTTGCGAATTCGAAGATAAATAGACTCCAGGAAGAAAACAGCAGCTGTAATAATATTACACCATCTTAAGGACGCGGATGAAACGGAGACCTTACATTTCTATCTAATTTTGAATTTGAAGTAACGTTTTACTGAAACTTTTCGAAGCTTTATTCACTAAAATACATTTTTAACAAAATTGAGAAGGTAACCAAACAAAACTTGTAAATAGGTGCTCAGTCCAAAATATCCAGGGACACGGTATCCCCAAGGATTAAGAAAAAAAACAGTTGTTTCACAATGAGGGGGACAATTCAAATATTTCCGCACCCTTGCGTATGAACCTTGGCTCTATCAGCCATTAATATTCGGGTCCCGGCGTCGAACGAAACGTCTGTTGAGATTTCATAATTTTTTTTGCTAGTTCAAAACCCGACCTCCTTCCTACCACGTTCCCTAAAGGGAACCAAATATTAGAATTTACACCAAAACCGCCAAGAGTGCAGTTCCGACCGCTTCGTTTCCCGTCCGGCCACCGCACAACCGCGCTTAATGATCGGATCGCCGAGCGAATGAATGGAGCCGTGTGAATAGAGCGCTCGCCTCGAGTGCCAATTCGACAGTCAAATGCTTCCAAATTGGCGACCACCTCCCGAATCCCTTCTTCTTGCGATGCAATTTGGGTCCATCCTCACGGCGGCCGTTTCGAAGACCTTTCTGTGTATTTTTTTTAAATAGCACGTCGACTAAGCCCGCTTCGACCCTCTGAAAGTACGAAGCGGGAGTGGTGAGCGTTGGCAGCAACGGCGAGGCAGGCTCCCTGTCGGGAAAATGCCTCCCCTCGGCAATACTGCACAAGACTCACGAATCTCAAATATCCATTTTCGAATCGAGAATAGTGATTAGAGCACCATCTAGGGGTTGCCTTTAAGCATCTGCGAGATGGAAGTCTTTGATGATGCAACTCAGCGTGTGGGACCTCGACAAATGGCAAGTATCCAGTTTACAGTCGCTTTTTCACGAAGACTCACGTATTCCAAGCGAATATTACTGAATTAATGTAATGGCCGAACTTTTTTTATTCAATTAAGGCTAAATTAACTTGTCATAGGCTCTCATTTAGATGAATAATTTCCAAATTACATCTAAACTATCGAAGCATTCAATTCCGATTTTCATATTTCTAAGCTTCCGAGAACTTTCTGGATTCCCCTCTCTATTCAGCCTAATTAGCCACTACAGTGAGGGCGTCTACAATTTATGGCATCAAATTATTTATATCTATCTCGAGCAATTATTACTTCAAAATATTTTTATCTCATCGCTTGTTAGCTACGACAACATGGACTGAAATTAACTCTCAGTTGTTTTCAAGTAGGCTTTAAAAGAGAATGATGATTCCTTATTCCTATGATGAATCTTAAAAGGTTAAGAGGATGTAGGACATAATTATATAGGCAGATAATGTGACCCTTTAACTTATGCGTTTTGCGTTTACCCTGAGGATAGTTATAACTTCTATTAAATATAAAGATATTAATGCTTTTTGCGTCCATGAAATGAATTGAAAGGAATAAAAACTTAAACTTGAGCCCATGACAAGAGTAAGTAGAAGATCTCATATATATCCGAGAGCCCTGATCTTGATATGAGGCATTGAGATTAAAACAAAACAATAAAAAGAAAATTCACATTGTTGAAATAAGGAGACAGTGAAGCAGAGACAAGGAATGAAATAACTAAGTACGTAATAACCGAACTTAAGCATTAAAGGAGAAATTTAAACATAAAAAACTTAGCCCTGTTGAAACAATGGAAACAAAGAAAATTACATTTTTTGGTCACGTGTAGAGGCAATCATTTTACTTTAAAAATTATGCAGGAGCAAATGCTAGGGAAGACAGCATGAGGAAGACCAGAGATTCAGTGTTGGAGCTGGGCACAATTATTGAAGTTGACCTAGGCTTAGCCAAAACTCAAGTTAGCAGTGAAAAACAGGAATATTATGTCGCATCAGCTAGATATTTTGTCAATGCAGAAGTGGAATCACTTTTTGCGAGTGGAACGTAAATTTTTTACAGATAATGTACAAATACTTTATTCTTTAAAGTTATCGATTGGCCTAAATTAGTCCACCGTCCAACATTGCACTCCGTCCAAAATTACACACTTTTTTGCAACACACCACATCCAAAATCACGCACCGATTTGACATTACACATTTTTACGATCCAGCTTCTCAGGCCGTCCATATTACGCACAAAACAATATTTTTAGTGAATAAAATAAAATAGTAATCACCGACAAATTAAGTTCAATACCCTGTCCCTTGTCCAGTGGCTGCTTTAAACTTATTCTTAACACTCCTAAAATGTGATGGAAAGAGCTAAAACAACCCTCCAGGCGGCTGGTTCCATTCAACAATACTTCTATTAAAAAAATAATACCTTTTTTCTATTTGTTTTTGTGCTCTTATTTTTATTTTGTAACTGTGGCCCTTTTTTCCATTATTTCCCGGAGAGAGAGAGAGAGAAAAGGAGAGACTCTGGGGACCCTTCGTCCTTACTTCTTCGTCCTTCGAATAATTCCGATTTAAAGGTTTGGTTTTATTGTTTTATTCACCGAGCGATTTGCAGTGAGTCCATGGGCTTAGGATTGAGCCAAAGAAAATGCCCTCTTGCCGATGATTATGAGGAAGGATTGAGAGGGGCTCCAGTAAGGAGGGCGGTCGAATGGGAATCGGGCTGTTGGGAGCAGCGGGAATGCGACGAGGATTCGCTCCTTCGCTAGTCGTAAGGGATTTTCATTGGAGGGGGGCGGGGGGAGTCATAACAGCGGTGGATTTATACACGCTTTCCCAAACTGTGGATTCTGGGTACAATCCTCCGTTGTTCTCCCGGATATTTTTCCATTTGTGGACTATTTCAGCTTTGATGTCGTTCCTAGTGTGCATTTGAGTCACGCTTACGTCTTCAGAAACGATCTGGTAGCCAAAGGTACTTCGACTTGAGTAAAGCGTGTCGACAATCGTTGTTGACCATGTTCCCAAAAAGATGTATTTCACTGCATTTTCACTTGCAACTCACGGAAAAAAATGAGAACAATGATGAAAGGAAAAATGTTAATGGGGGAATAAATCAAACGAAGTGACAGAAAAAAGCAGAGGCGAAAACTACCATGTGGTTTCAAAACGCTAAAACTAATGCTTTTGTAAGGATTCACTCGTAATCTTGCTTCTACGACGCCGCTACTCGCATAAACTATTATTGTTCTCCCATGCATAAAATGACAGGCAAAGTTTAATAGAAATACTACCTTGATCAAAAAGTTCCCGGAATAACCACCGTGTGGCGCTCCCATCGTTCCGATTTGAGTTCTGTTTTTTTTGTTAAATTGGTACATCTGTTGTTGATATTCCCTTTAAATCTTAGTGTCATAACTTGAAATTTGCAAAAGTTACGTAGCCAAGAGTACATCTATCTCTGTGTGTGTTGGCGATTTTTTACAATTGCAGAAATGGATTTAAATTTGCAACAACGAACTTGTATTAAATTTTGCGTAAAAAACGGATTTAGTGGCGCACGGACGTTGGAAATGTTGGAAAAGTGTTTCGGCAACGATTCTCTAAAAAAAACGGTCGTTTACCAGTGGCACGAGCGGTTCAGAAGTGGTCGTGAGTCCATCGAAGATGATGAACGCAGTGGCAGACCATCGACATCGAAAGTCGGTGAAAAAATTGATAAAGTAAAAGAAATGTTGGTCAATAACCGCAAATTAACCATCAGAGAAATAGCGGAGGACTTGAACATTGCCTATGGATCCGCCCAAGACATTGTGGTTAATGATTTGGGTTTCCGTCGTGTAGCAGCAAAGTTGGTGCCAAAAGACCTCAATTTCATGCAATAAAGAGACCGTGTTGACGTCGCAAAAGACATGATTTGCGAGGCTGAATCCGATCCCACATTCATCAAAAGGATCATTACTGGAGACGAGACGTGGGTTTATGAGTACGACACGCAATCCAGACATCAGGCAAGTGAATGGCGTTCACCAAATGAGCCGAGACCAAAAAAACCACGTCGTTTTCAGTCAAAAAAGAAGGCAATGCTGACGGTTTTCATGGATTACAACGGTGTAGTGCATCATGAATTTTTGCCAGAAGGCCAGACAGTAAACAAAGAGTATTATTTGGGCGTTATGAGACGTTTGCGTGAAGCAATTCGCCGAAAGAGACCAGAAATGTGGGCAGAAAACTCGTGGATTTTGCACCATGATAACGCACCGTCGCACAGTGCTATCATTATTCGTAATTTTTTGACGAAAAATGCAACAAATACCTTCCAACAGCCACCGAATTCACCTGATTTGGCTCCCTGTGACTTCTTTCTGTTCAATCGAGTTAAAAAACCATTACGGGGAACGCGTTTTAGCAGCCGAGAGGAAGTAATGGAAAAATCGCAGGAAGCACTGATGGACATACCGAAAACCGAATATAAAAAATGTTTCGAGGATTGGATCAAGCGCTGGCATAAGTGTGTTGCAGTCGATGGGGATTACTTTGAAGGGGACAATATAGATTTAGATGAATAAACTTGTATTTTTAATTTTCTGAATAAATTCCGGGAAATTTTTGATCAAGGTAGTATTTCGTCTGCTGACATAAAATTGTCATTCCGAATTAATACAATTTTAAAGAGATCATAATTCGATGAATAAAATGATTATAAAATGTTTAAAACCCTTTCAAAATCTACGTCTCACCTTTTCCCGAGATATGGAGGAAAGATTATTAACAGCGTCTTAGTAATTAAAATTGAAATTAATAATTCATAAGGACACATAACTTAGCAATGTTGTTCGCAGTCACCTCCTCATGTAACTGTAGCATGTATTGTTGAGATATTTTCAATTAGGGGAATTTAATAGTTTATTGTTAATTTAGTTTATTGTTAATATATTTCGACATGACATACTGTTATTATTTAGGTGGGTCCGGTGATAACTGTATTAAAAAAGAAAAAAGAAAGATCATATTATCTTAGACATCATACCACATGCTAAATTAGAATTCACTTATTTCGATGCCATAACGAAGTGCTATGAATTATCCGAAAACATAGCAGAAGAATGAACATTTAAATTTCTTCGAACCACCATCTCGTATTGGTAAATTATTGACTTTAATGGCCTACCTCTACTTATTTCATTTCCAACTCGCTTAAGCTGCTTTATTAAATGATATAACTCCACTTGAACCTTGTGAGAACGGCATTAAGCATACCGTGTTTTTATGAAAATAATTAACAAGCCTATACATTCGTAAAACTTTGACAGGATTTCTAAGCGAGATTTGCTGTTTTAACTAAAATGAAATTCGTCCGTCGAAAATCCAAGGCCCATCTTAGAAAATTCAAATGGAAGCCAAAACCGTAGGCTCTTCAGTTGAGGCGGGCATTTCGAAGCACTCCCGACATCATGTCCCATATCCTCGCGATAGAGAGGGAAATTACGAAATCACCCTCCGCCAACGGCTTTTACCTCCTCACCCACGTACCACCACCCCCGCCTTCCTCCTTGTCTCCCCCCTCCCCCCACGTTACGGGGGGCGAATGAGAGAAATGCGACGGCCACGACAACGACTCCCACTGGGAGCTGCTCCCCGCCCCGTCGCCCCCATTCCCACTTTGCTTGGCCGGCGGCCCTGCGACCAACCCCCCCCCCTGCCAACCCTACCGCACTCCCGGCCAGGGCCATCCCCAATCCCTCCCGCCCCTTCCCTACGCAGTTGTCTAGCGCCCTGCATTCACACCCAGCATCTCTTAAGTGCAAAGCCGCCTCCTCTTGCGCACGCCCTTTGATTTCAATTTCTTTTGAAACTTTTCCATCGCATCTCCGTCATCTAAAACGCCGCTACCCAACCGTGGAGGAGAGGGGAAGGGCCTCCGGGCGCCCCTTGGGTGGCGCCGGGGAAACTCGGCCCTCCATGAGGGTGCCATGCCATGCATTTTGGCCGCCCCAGTAATGCGTCCCGAGCTTCGCGGACACAAAGGCGAGAGCTTCCGCTCCCTTTTGTCCGAACATCCGACTCCCTTAAGCGAGAGAGCCCATGGCGTTTCACTCGAGTTGAGTAAAGACTTTCTCGTATATAACTGAGAAAACCATTGCACATGTGTTGACAGCAGTATTAAAATTACTATCCGAATATTGCAGTTCTTGTTATGGTGGTTTAAAGCGACCATTCTGCCTCCGTCAAAAAATTAGACAGTTGATGAAAGATCGTCATTCGAAGGGATTTATCCCTCCTACTCCCTCATTCTATTGATGATCCCAAGTACCCCATTTACATCGATCGATAACCCTCACCTACCGATTCTGTTTCCTATCGGGATAGGAACTGACACTTCTGACGAAATTTCAAGCTGAATTCCTCCCTCGTAAATAATATAAATTTTCCCATAAAAATCTTCCTTCTACGTTTTTCTTAACCCCAAAGTAGTTCTGCAGGAAATTTGACCCATCCTCACGGCCCTATTTCATTTCAATACCCTTTAAGGCTCATCCTATCTCACTGTCAAGTAACCCTGAACCTATTCAATCAACATCTACGTCATGTTCTCTTAATGTCAAAATTTGCCGGCTGAATCTCTTCCCCATATATCGTACATGTTTTCTCGATGTAATCTTTCCATCTCTCTCTGGACTATATGATGGTTAACATAGCAACTCTCTTACCGTATACTTAGTGAGCGAGGATATTTTTAATTGTTCGCGCGGATTAACTCTTCTTACTTCCTGACAGTGCTTTATAATTTTTTTATATGATCTCTCCTACCATAGTACGATGGGGATAACAATACATTTTCAGCATCACTGATAAAGAGACCTCCTTCCAAATTATGCAAGAGCTTCAATCTGTAATTTTAACCTTCACTTCGTGAGTGATTCCCAGCCTAGCTGCTCTAATATATTGGACACGTTACTAAGTTTATCATAACAAAGTTTTACAAATCTACCTCCTCTAAGCTGCACGCCATCCAATTCAGCAATCAATCCAACTTCGTGAGGATCCCATATACTTACAGCAAATTCTAAATGTGGTTTAGCCAGAGAAAGATAACATCTCTATTTGACCTTTTCATTACATTCTTAACCATCACGACGTTTTTTCAATTGTTGACTCCCGCTGGGACTCGGGCATTATTTACATATAAGACGACAAAATTTCGACTCAATAGACTCGCTACACCAATGAGTAAAAAGGTTGTGAAATATGCAACTTACACATTGCCAAAAGACGACGATTTTCAAGCCTTAAGGAGTGGCAAACCCTAAACGGCTGAAGTTTACATCTACACTACAGCCCGCAAATCTCCGCATAAGCGGTGTTGCGTCACAATCCTTTTTTTTATTTTTGTACCCTGCAAGCGACCGCTAGGGTGTGTGATTTCACCTTCATATGTAAAGAAACTGCTTCACCCTTCCTATGTAAACTTTCTATGCCCTTGCAATGCACCCTCTCCACCAGATGCTCCCTGGCCCCAAGAGTCTCCCGTCTCATTCCGTCAATTCTCTACAAGTACTTTCTTCCAATTCTTTTCGTGGTGTATCATTTGATCACACCGTCGGTAATCCATGGCTTCCTTGGTCTTTTTCTACAGGTACCTGATGTTATTTGTTCAGTTTTTCGTTTATCACATTTATTTCTTGATCATGTTCCCTTTTTATTCTACTTTACCATATTTTCACTAGTCTGGAAGGCATAAAAATTGGAAAACTTAAAACATTTTAAAATATTATCCTTTACCAGTCCCATCTAGTTGCGATTAAATTATTTACCGACTTGCCTCTAATGTAGGTTGTCCAGAGTCATCGCATGTATCTGATAATCAAAGGTAAGATGCCCTTTCTAATTATCTACATGTAACACCACGGCATTCCTGTATGTTAAATTAACATCGTTAGGTTTGACCACGATTCGGATACACGTATCGTACTCGAATTCCAGACTTTGTACTACTATATTCAGTAATTTGTTTCCATGGCAACGTCCATTTATGGTCACGTGATAAGCGTCGGAACAGTGACAGCGAGCATAATTAAAGATTTAATAAATTACCTGAATAGGGGTATTTTTTACGTTTACTACTCACTGGACTATTGGCCATGAATCATCCCAATGCACAAAATACGATGACCAGAAACATTGAATGGGTGTCTCGTTATGCGGAAATCACTATTCGTTAGTATTATTCCTGCGGCGGCGTCAACGAATCCTTTTCAATTGCCTTTGCCTTTCATTCATCACCTCTCATCAACAACCAACTTTTAACGGCGCTTTGTCAGGGAGATTATTATGCGATTTAATGCCTTTATTGCTCTATTGCACGCGAAGTGACAATCGGAAACATTTTCATACCGTTACTTCAACGTCATCGACCCTTCGTGCGGGTCAAAGAAGGATCACGAAAGGTTCCAAATTCTCGACTGTGTCGATTATAACGACCCCTAATACGCATCATCTCATAAAAGAAGCGCCAGGAATCGGGAAGTCCAACAGGGTGTGATCGAGTGGAGATGAGCGATACAAAACTCTCCCAGTGCGAGAGCTGAATAGGCAGCCCTTAGACTTCACGGCAGTTCTTAAGAGATTTCAATAATGAATACGTTCATCTGAAGTCACCTCAATTTTGTGACAACAGAGAATACGATTCAATATGCGCACAGTTAATGAACTCAGAAGGCTTTTGACCGCTGTCATTAGTCTTTGACCGAATCCATAATTCAATAAATCCTCGTGAAGAATATTTTCCTTACAATGAACCCAAAGACACTTTAGGAGACCTGGATATGTCTTCTATAGAGTAACACCTTTCATTCTAACGCCTAGAAAAATTCAAGAGAAAGAGAGAGAAATATTGGTGAATTAAATTTCTTAAGAGTAGGAAATATGGATTAAATTTTCCACTAATAAAGAACCCTCGTGAATTAAATCATTGGGTCAATTTACGTATTGTGATAAAGCATGTTACGACTGAGATGAAGAGGGAATGAAATTACCTGTAATCCATCCAAATATATTTCTACTCCACCAAATTGTGGAAGTAATGTTTTAAATTAATTTTAACGTAACGAGTTAGTAAAAATATTAGCGTTGTAATAAAGAATGTAGTTAAGTGCAATGGAAATAAATGTAGACAGAAAACGTTTTTTATAAATTATATAGACTAATAGACAAAATAGTTACGGCCAAACTATTCCAAAATAAATTAAAGGAGAACCAAATTTTGGGAAGTGTTTGGAGTAGATTTGACGCCATTCATGTTCATTAAAGGTGTACATTTAATTCATTATCTCAATCTTTTCGGGGGGATACTCTTGGTCTCTAATTTAAGATAAGTTTAGAAAAAGGAGTTTCGGATGCATGCGCTCTCGGTTGACCTTTCCTTTAATAAGCCCAACATCTCCACCCAAATCCCTCCCACCCGCCGCGCCTCGTATTTCAACTGCCCGTGATGACGATGTGATTTGGAAGTCATTCGGTGTTGTCTTGACTTGGGGAGCCGTCATCCCTTCCACCTTTAACCCGGTCATGGATAGTCCTTCCCGACCGCAACACCCCCCTCCCCCGCTAAGGGGCAACTGAAGGGAGAGGGGTGCCACAGGGAGCGAGGGATAGGGTACATTGGAAGGGAGAAAGGGACGAGGGAGGTGCCGCGGATATTGAGTGGCCTCTGGCGGAGAGCTAGAATTATCCCGTCTGGGGATATTATTCATTGCCAGCAAACGAAACGGCCTTGAAAAAAATTATAAAAAGCAAATAAAGGTTAACATCCCAATTTTAGGAGAAAAGCCTTTTTTTAATGGTATTTTTTCATCGCTGACGATGTCGTTAAAACCGTTACCTTGCTTACAAGAGCCCTAATGATAACGTTTTGATCAAGAAAGGGAAGTAGGTACGCGTGATACCATGGCAGTAATGAGGGCAAAAATAGAAGTGCAGCGCATAGAGGGAAATGAAGACGTATTTGCTTATTTCGTAGACCTCGAACAGGAGAAAGATGGAATGAATTGATAAGAATTAATGAGTATGTGATAGACGATAGGATCACCACGGGGGGAGTTAGAAAAAGAGCTGTAACATATGAGTGTGGTGAGAGGAACACTCCTGAGGCGCTGTCGGTTTTGGCTTGGTTGAATGGGACGGAGGCGATGGACTTGTTATTTTCAAGGTGGCTACTAATGTCTAGGAGTTAAAGCCACTCTTTTCCACGCATTTATCTTGAGATTATTATTTGTTTCTCTTCTTAGGAAAACCGCTCGGGTTGTCAAAGCGTAAAAAAATGTCTGCCCTATCTTTTTGTGTTCATTAGTCTTTTTTATATATTGTTTACATATATATTGTATATTGTTTATTTACATATTTATATATTTACATATTGTTTATATATATATATATATATATATATATATATATATATATATATATATATATATATATATATATGCATGTAGTTGAATATATTGCCAAATGTATTTCAAGATAAAAATCGCGACACTAGTCTAAAGGCAAAAGTTTTCCAATGGACTTATCATTTCTTAGTTACCTTTTTATAAATTATTTGAGCAGTTAAAGTTTTTCCTTCTTTCCAATATCTGTGAATGTTGTGAATAATGTCAATCATACAAGAAAATATGTCTGTGGAGTACTATTAAAATTTCTGACAAGAAAGAGCATACTGTTTGTTGGATGGGTACAATTATGAATGCGTTCTTGCTTCAGTGGTCGCATTTGACCGGGTTAATGTAGCCCTCCGCGTCGAATGCTCTCTAAGCGGCCATCTAACGGGCCATCATCTGGCGGCGGCGGCAGCTGTTTAAGGGAAACTGGCACACTGGGACCAATCTACCGGTTTTCCCTTTCAATTTTTTTCTTGGGACGAAAATGAAAAGCGCTGATTTCCGTGCCTTCCCACGCCCGACTAGGCACGCTATATTTTGTGGCAGTAGAATCATATGAGGGCTGTCAAGAAAGTAACTTACGTTTCGGCCTAGCGTGGCGGTGGGTATGGCTAGAGCCATCATCTTTGGTGTCTAAACGTCCTTATACCCAATATTTATCCTCATGAGGTAGTGCCCAGACTTTGGTTCTTCTACATTGCTCACTTGCGAACTGTTAAAATGTGTACTGCAATAGAAAATTCGGTGAGTTGTGAAGTGCGATCTGCGATTTAGGTCTTCCTGGCAAAAAAACAGTAAGCCAATTGAAATTCATACGGAACTTTGGGAGAAGTGTGTACGGAGACGGAATAATGAGTGAAGGTGGAGTGAGGCAGGGGTGGATTCCGTTCAAAAATGGCCACGGCGGGGACTCCGCGGTGGTCGGTCTGGTCTTGTGGCTGAAACACTAACGATGAAAATCAACGGAAATAAATGAAAACTGAAGCCGAGCGATCGCCACCTCTTTCTAGCTATGATGACGTGGCTTACAGCACAGCGCTTTGACATTGACTCATGCTGGTGTAAATTAGTGTTTGAAATTTCAGGCGGCAGATTTATTCTGAAAAGAAATTATAAAGCTTGTTCATCGTTGTGATAAATGCCTCAATTTGAATGGTAGCAATGTAGAGAAATAATTTAAGAAAATGCCTTTAAAATGAATATAATAAACCTTTGTTTTGAAACTAGGTCAATATTTTATATAAAAACGTAAGCTCCTTTCTGGATGGTCTTCGTACATAAAAATACGAACTATTATTTCTATAAATGAACCTTTTATTTCTACAAATAGAGAACGGCTTATTGATCGTTTACGATGGACTTTATCTTCTCCTATCTCATACATATATGTAACCAATCTGATCCATCGCAGTGAGGCGGAATCACCACGGAAATGGAATAATCGGACGAAACCAAATGGTGTAGTTCTCTACAAAATGACACTTGACTGAGTGTTTATTCAATAAGGTCTACTGCTATTACACAACTTTTTCAGCTTAAAGTATTCCAATATATAGCAAATAACTTCTGCACGTTGAATATTACCAATAATGACCTTATAAAAAATTGGTCCATTAACCTAGGTTACCCATATAGGGGCAATGTGTTTTGCTATGTGATATCCAACAATCAATTTATCACTCATAATTATTCCGGTGTGGTTTTTTGTCTTTAGTGGTATGCTAAACTTAAAATAAAGCTGGGAAATTGGCCAAATTTATTTCCTTGTACAAGTGAATATTTGAGGCGAGGCAAGAATTTGATAACTTCAGGAAAATCAAGTCGTGCACGAAGGCCGGAAACATAGGTTTACGGGAGTCAAGGTGCCCTCGGGACTGACTTTGCCAAATAGACATTCTCTGTAACCGAGTGGACATCCGGACACAATGCGCGAGAAATGTCCGTCTCGACGCTTTCGGCTGCCTAGTCGTCCGTTATCGAGAGACACTTGGTGGATACACTAGGTAGTCTCTCCTTGTCACTCCTTGCTACTCTTCTGCTTAGAATCCGTCGGAACCTTATTGTACGCAAAGGGAGGTAGGAGACACTTGAGATGGCTACTTTCAGGGAAGTATTTTGGAGGCTTTTCATTTGCAGCCGTAGGTAAAGGTTAAGCCTAGGTTTGGGAATAGAGGGGCGATTGATATCTTCTGCTCTTTAACAAGGAAAAGAACATTATCCTCGACCTCAGCAACCTTTGGGTTATGCATGGGAAATAAATATATGCATAGCAAAAATGTGAATAGCATTTTTATAAATCTAGTTTAATTGAACCACCCTGTTGGTCTTTATTTTAACAATACTTTCGATATAATAGACAAAGCCTTCCGCTAATATTTTTCTAGATTTTAAACCAAACTTCTATGGACATCTTCATTTTAATGCACTGATTTAAATACTCTACAATACATGAGAAATTTGATTTTAAAATAAAAATTAGTTTGATTTCGAATGAAGTTATATTTTTGTAACATTGTGAATAGAGTTTCATATGAATGAAAGAAGAATATTATGTATTTCCCACACTTTGTATTTGGCAATACCAGTTAAAACGCATTGGTTGTTATCTTAAGGGGCCAACAAAAAGATTTTCATGTCTACGTAAAATTTAGACTCATCTTTTTCATCAATACTTTGACTCAACGAACATTCAACAATAGTTTTAACAATGAGCAGGCCCCATGGTAAAAGAATGAAATGAATTAAAAGCTACGGACATAATTATCCAGTCGCCTTTATGCAGATAATTACAATAACATTCACCATCATTCTTTGAAACTTTGAAACTCCCTTTGATCGTAAATATTACAAAAATTTTCAAAATAAAAATAATCGATTAACCGTTTATCTTGCTAAGAAACTCTCACAGCGTATTTCCAAAAAGGAAAGATAATTGTGGAGGAATGAAAAAGTTGACGATGTATATGGTAACTGTTTGGCGTGTTTCTATAACAGTATCGTAATTTTCATTCAAGCATATCGCTGGTATCATTCTCAAATAATTCGATCCCCTTTTGCCTACCTTTTAGCTTCTGAAGTACAATAAAAAATATGAGAAACATTTTTGCATAACATTCGACTCGAAGGGTTGAATCATGTGGCTAAATGACTCTACAATGCAAATAATCTACCACAAAAAGGGTTATACATTGAAATCCAATTTTTATGATTTTTTTCCTAAATCGGTTTCGTTAGGCCTGGTTCTTTATTATTTTTAATAAATTAAATTCACTTGGTAACATTAGGTACAGAAACAACTGGACTGATTCCAACGCTATCGTAATCCCAACAGGAGGTCACAATAACATGGTACAGCGGTCTTGATATTTTTGTTGCATGAATTGAGTTGAATGCATCAAGTTCCTTTCATTATTTGTAATGCGATTTTTCAAAACTTCGGCGTCTTTCTTAAATTTTATTACTATGTCTTATATATTACGGTGACATATGATTTTCTCGTTACATAAGGATTTTTAATTTATTAAGGTAGTTACCTATATACATGTATCAAAATATCGCGACTCGAAGAAACGCGAGACGGGAATAATTCAGTCGAAAAAAAGAGACCAGAAACAGTTTTCGTACCTTCATCTTCTTGAAAAAAATTCTTAAAGGAACACCTGTTCATTTTATTGTCTCTTCATCATTGCTACAAGCTCATAATACTCTCTTCAGCACATGCGCAAAGTGCTTTTCAATAGAGCTACAGCCTGCGCCCACAGCTGCGTATTCGCGGATTATTGAAAGCACCCGTGGGCCGGGGCGGATCGTGTTTCGTCGCCCCCTTTTAGTGGCTCCTCGGCGGGGGCGGAGGGGGCTTCCCTGTCACTTCTCTTTCCCTTTCGACCAGCCTCCCCGCTCGTCCTGTAGCCCCCGCGTATAATGTCTCCGGGTGAGGGTAAGGAGGTGTGCAGGAAATGGGAGGAAGGGAGATCGAATTTGGTCAATTGCCTGTCAATATCAGGCGGAAATCACTCCCTCTTTCTCCTCTCTAGCGCTCCATAAGTCAACGCCAGGGTCTCACAACCGCGTCCTCCGCCGAGGGCCAAGGGGGAGGGGCTGCCGCTAACCACCGGGAGCCTTTGCTGATCCTTATCGCTACTCAGTGAGAATTGAAAGTGTTTACGAATGTCGGCAGCACCTATTTCCGTCTTCTTGGAGAGAGATTTAGAAAAAAAGGGCTCCCACGTGAATATTCATGTAGATAAACGCGAAAACCTCGTAGAATTTGAGAAAGTCTGATAAGATGTAACCGACAGTGTAACAGATATAAGACGCTTTGAAAGAAGGAATTTGGTAAGTTGGCCTTTTCCAAACTGCTGTTTACTCTTTCACCTTCATCATTTTGGAGTGAATTAACAGTTGACCTATTTCCCTGAACTTCCATGACATATGACCAAAATATTTTCGTATTCTCTTTCAAATTTTCCGCTACCCTTTTCCTTTTGAATTCGATCAACCCTTTCCGAGAGTCATTCTTGACATTCGCCCTAGATATTTTGGAATTATAAGTGAGCTCATTATTTTCGTCGCTAGAGAGAATTAATCCCTAATATTTTTCCAAAATAAAACCAAAATATTAGAACAGCCATGCTGGGAATCACTCACGTTATTTAACGAACGTTAAAATGCACACTTTATCTGTTTCGATAGTTGTGAGAACGTCTCTTTAGCAGTGATGTTTGAAATGTATTATCACCCACGTCCATAGGAGAGAATATGTCAAAAAAATTAGAGAGATTAAGTGTTGAACAAATTGATATGAGATGTAATTGTTCGCACAAGCGATAAGGGATCAGAATAACCTTGTCCGACCACTGTAGGGTCATATTCGCATCAAAGTTAGTCTGGTGCGTAATCACCCCCTGCCACACATCCTTGAAGTGGCTTGCAGAGTAATAAAATATAAAATAAAATGAATTAAATGGAGATATCTGAAATAGGATAGCTGTGGAGTGTCATTTCTCAATAATTTCTCAAATAATTTCTAAGATATGATTTGAGACATTATTACTTCTTCCCTGATGGAAAATAGAACTTTTGCTACGCCCCTCAGTGGCCTTCGCGAATATCTAAAGACATTCCTCACCAGAATAGCGTATTCGTTAAAAACATTTGCATATTCGATAACAAGGAAATAAAAGATGAAAAATGTGCTCCGAACTTTCGCTTTTGAATTAAGCCTTTTCACATTCATTTGCTTTCATCTCTATAAATAAGTTCATGAACGAAGTCTCATCGATTAATATATTTCATCAAGTATCTGATGCATTTTTTAAGATAAAAATATCTACTTATATACTATATATTTCTTATGCACATATTACCATGTCCTTAGAGATGACACGACGGTGAAGTATTAAAATGGCTGAAATGGAAAAAAATCATGCTCTTTGACTCGCACTTTTTATGGAGTGATCTCCTCACACCCTATGTACCAATCCTAGTATTGGGATGTTTGGAAGAGTATACTATATGCTTGAGGGCGATTCAAGGCGATGCCAAGGATTGCCCATGGACTTCCGGTTAGATGCCTCCATTCGAAACGAGAGTAAAATGTCCCGGCCTCCCTCCCCAGAGTCGCCATTTCTGTAGTGCTCTAAACGCGGCAGCGGCAACATCATCGGAGGGAAGGCAACACTGGCCCCGGGGACGGAGGAGAGAGCATTTGCTCCCACGTTTCGCGATTTGTCATTTCACAGATCCCAGAATCGAAAGCCGTGGCAATTTCCCTGTGTGACTGCGTGTGTGTGAGAAGCGACAAATAGCGAGCATTCTCTTCCGTAATTCGGTCGGTCCCTCCCAGCCGAATGGTTGGGGTCGCTTGAGAGGGAGGGGAGGGTGTGAAGGGGAGGAGGGGAGAATGCGGGGGGGGATGCGATGCAACAGCCAGTTGGTTCAATCGGAGTAGTTCGAGGCGGTCGACAGGGAGCACAAAGAGGCCTTTAGAGAACAGAGGACGCGTTTGTTGGAACTGGGGAGTACAATACTCTATGCCGACCACTTTTCTCCAGAGGGAAATAAGGAGATTGCCAGTGAGAGAAAGAGAGAGAGAGATATTGAGTTATATTTTGGCAATTTAATCGCAAAATGGTCTAGTGAACCAACTGAAAGAAGAGAACGCCCTATTTTCCATTGATGCTTACTCTCTCTGTCTTTCTCACGTTCAATAAACCCGGAACACTTGCAGCGGTCCATTACAATATCCTTTTTGAGTCCTCGTTCAGTACTTCCCAATTTGCGATGGATCTAGGGTGAATTTTAGATTTATATAACTTGTAATGAAGATTATTAACGAAAACATACTCTCCAATATCAATGGATAATGCAGTCTTTCAATGCTCATTTCAATTATATCATGCCAACCCCCCCTTCGGCGGTTACAAATAGGCATTGCTACGATAAAATCAAAGTGAGGCTGGGGGTATGCACGAATCGCAAGTTACATATCATTCAATCATTTTTATGAACGAAGATGTGAGCCCTACTGTCATTAATAAACCTGAGTGAACATTCTCAGGGCTCATGAACTATTCATTGCTGGGCTTACTTCCGTGATAACAAAACAATTTCGTCGGGCGCACCAAAGAAATGAAGGTTCCATGAGGATATGATTTGCGGCTGCAGTTGTCAGTGTGTCAGCTGGAGGAGGATGCCAAACAATCGAATCAGCTCCATGTCCAAGCGCCTTTATTTAGAAGTGGTATTCGGTCCTTACTTAGGAGGACAAGTTCGCTTATAATATCAAACACGATGGGAAATATTTTCATAATTTATCAAATTTAAGATAAATTTAAGTACAATATCCCTCAGGTGACCGTCTGAATTTCTAATTTACAAAAAGATTCCTCCGCATATTCTATCCAATCTTAGCAAATGAGAAATACCCACCATCATCTGGAATACTTTGTAGAGTTAAAACGATCACCTTGATATGAATCGCAAATTCAGTAGCCTTCGTCGTAAAATGCAGTTTTCTGGAGGCTCGCTGTCGTTGTCTCAAAAATCGTCATTTCCGTCAAAGGTCTGTCAAACTCGCTCAAGGCTACTATTAACGACTAACTGATCATGAATGAAAACATTTCCTCCGAGTAGATGATTTTCCCTCTTCCAATTGAATGCAAAACATACAAAGGGGAGAAATTGGAACCTCCCGATAGATATCGTTAGGGAATTACAAGGGTGCTTCTTCGTATCTTGCCGTTTTCCATTCTTCACTCTTCCGCTCAAATTATCCATCGCCGTCTCGACTCGAACTTCCACCGCTGCGAAAGGGAAGATAGAGGTATTAATTAGGTATCCATCGCTCTCTTTCAAAACGAAAACCCTGGAACATAAATTGGGGAGGAGGCCGGAGGATTGCCTTAATTGCGGTCCGCGTCTGTTGAAGCCACTCTCGCCTCCGGGCACCCGGAGGGGGGTGCAATGGGGGAGGGGGTTGGAATGAATGGAAGGGCTGGAATCGGGGGTCGGTAGTCCCGGGCCGGGAGAAGGGACACCCTCCCCTCCTGGAAGCGGCGGGGGGGATGGAGGCGATGCGAGAGGGGGGAAGATTAGGGGCCGGGAGACCTGCGCCCAACCCTAGGGGGCCTTAAAAGGGTTAGGGCGCGCGCCCTTCGATTTCCGAACGCTTCAGACGAGCCCTACATCTCGACCCCGCTGCACCTCACCAAACCATCCGCATTCGCGGGCATCCATCTTTGATATGGATTATTAGAGAAGTCCTTCCTTTCGCGTGCTTCGGCTCTAAACTCGCACGGGCACTCCGCCACATACAAGCACACAAAGCCGACGATCGCCCGCCCGCAAATGAATAGCTGGGGCGCAATCTGTCGGTGACCACCCACGGAGCTGCGGTCAGATATTCAGCTTCGGCCGTTGCGTCGTTTGATAGTTTCCCACTCGGAAATTTTCATTTCTATCCCTGATACCCCATCTGCTGTGTCAGAATCCTAAGCTAACACTCTGGCACTCCGCCTTTGGGATCGTAAATCTGCAAATAATTATAATAAGCAATATCAATCAAGAAATTATTAAATTTAAGTAACTAGGGAAGCAAACAAAATATACCTAAATTGACTAGCAACGTAAGTTTTATTTTGAAAGACTCCAAATAAATGTGAGTGCGTTTATCCTTCTGTGGTGTTTTTCTGTCACATCTCTAGATGCCTTCACTGTTTTGAACTACTAATCCATAGCATCATAATGCTGCTATTAAATAATAATAATAATGTAAAGTTATAAAATACGAATATGCCATTTAACTGAATATTTAACTTTGAGGGATGGCGTGAGTCGGATTCGGAATCATCCCGCTTTCGCGGAGAGGTGGCAATGTGTCATCGCTCTGTCTGGCGAACGATGCGCTGAACTTTCTCTCAAAATAGCGGCGACTATTAGACGCGGTCACTGCCGAGGCCATTCTTCGCCACAGATATTTGAGCCCTCCCAGCTGCGTGGTTTGGTATTGGTGTTACCTGTCCGATCCCTTTGTCCCTTGTATAGACTCTATATATCGCGTCTAACTTAGGCGCGTAACTTTCGTAGCAATGCATGTCAATCACGGTCGCATGAAATTAGGCACATGTTGGGGTGATTGCAGAATTATGCTCGCAAGACCTCGGCCATTGATGGATGTTTGATGGATGTTGGATGTGGATGTTGGATGGTTTAAATGGAACCAGCGCGCCATTGCTTTTTGTCAGACCACCGAGCAATGCAAGCCGCTCTCGTACTTTTTTGTCAAATTGTAATTATTATTGATAACGATTTCATTGTTTTATATTCACGGCGAACATTTAAGTCGGCCATTAAGAGACCGTTTTCTTCGTACTGCGCATAATTTCTTGGCGTGCATCTAAAGATTACGTTTTCCTCCGGTTGGGAAACAATGTTTCAAGGTAATCTGGAGAAAGTTGCCAAAATTGGAGAGGAATGAAGGCGCGCTTTAACTTCTATGCTTCCATTGGTGGAATGGTATTATTTCAAAAGGTTTGTCAACATTTTTGAATAGTTTGATTGATTCCTCGGGCTGTGCTTGGAAAGGGTTGAAGCGGAATATTTATTTTTTTAAATAAACATGAATAGAAAACATTAGCTGTAAAATCAGTCCCGTAGCTTACAGACGTCATCGGGGACTCCACTCGAGTAGAATCTACCATTCGTTGACGTGGGGATGTCATTTGCTGTACTGCTAATTATTAATCGTTTTGGAAGTCTAACTGGAATCCTTAGGCACCCTAGTCAAGAATTCTTGTGTGTATAATTAAGTACTGCAAATAATAGTATCGGCAATTCTATTTTCGTAGTACTTGCGATAATTGCGCGAACTGGTGTAATCTGACGGCCATGACGCGGATGATAGCCCCGTCCACTAGCGGCGCTAGTTACCCGAGACACAAAGAGCCGTCTGTACTTGGCGGATCGTCGAGCTGTGCGCATGGTGCCAGTTATGTTAGCTTCTGTCGTCCTTGTATTTACTCTTAATCGTAAATGGAAATAACGAAATCGCGGAGCGACGAATCAACATCAAAGTTTTTAACGAAAAGCGGTAAAAGTTATCTAGAAATTATTGAAATGTTGACAGCTGTTTATGGTGATAATGCTGTTTAGAAAACATCCGTTTTCAAGAGGATTAAGCGTTTTAAAGATGGCCGACAAGAGGTCACAGATGATGCAAGACCTGACGACATTCAACCGCCTGTATTGACGAAACATTTGATCGGGCGCGGTCCCTAGTTCCTTCCTATCGTCGACAAACTGTCCGAAAGATAGTTAATAACTGAATTTAGAAAAAGCAACCATGCACACTATTTTAACCGAACATGTTGGATGGATCCTTCACCATGGCAATGCACCTGCACATTCAGCATTGACTGTTCGCCAGTTTCTGGCAAAAAATTCAATCACCATCCTTGATCATCCTCCTCATTCGCCAGATCTCGCCTTCCTGCGACTTTTTACTATTCCCAAAATGCAAAAATGTGATGAGTGGACATCACTCGGAAGATGCGGCCCCGATACAGCATGAAACGACGAGAAAACTATAAAGCCTAACAGTCGAGGACTTACAAAGGGTGCTTTAAACCAAAGTGGGAAAGAAGAAGATGAGTTTCTATATTGTTTGTTGCTGCCCAATTTATTATTCAACACTTCCGTGTTGCGTCGACGAAATCATCTATACTGTATATACATATATATATATATATATATATATATATATATATATATATATATATGTATGTATGGAATATATATATACATATATATATATATATGTATGTATGGAATATTATATATATATATATGTATGTATGTGAATATATATATATGTATACATATTTATTCATTTATTCATTAATTATATATATATATATATATGGGTGATCCGGAAAAATATTAAATATAGGTTGATCAAAATAGTTGCTGGGGAATATCGAAAACTAAAAAGATTGACAGGGAGGGCACTTGATAGTGGCAATGGGAAATAAAGGTTAATGAATCTCTCAATGGTTTGGCTTCTTTGAAGAGATAGTCGAATGGGAAGGGGGAGGCCCGGAGGTGAATGGGGGACCTTAGACGCCGCCCCACGTGGTGTCGGTGGCCCCACCAGCGCCCACACCAGTTCCGTTATTTTTTCTCTGCTCGATTATTTCGGAAAAAGTCCTCTGTGCCACTTAATGAGCTCCTATTGTTCCTGATCCGGGAAGGGAGCGGGAGAAGGGGGGAGAAAGGGACCCTTTGGAGGCTTTTAATTAGTCAAAGAAGATGGGGTTGGGAATGAGGAATATAAAACCCGAGGAGTCTCTCATTTGCGCAACTCCACCTTGCGTGGAACAGCACTGGCGTCAGCGTCCCTTGCCAGTGCTCTTTTGATGACAAGATGGACGCCTCGTTTGTGTTTGTGAGGTTAGGTTCGACCTTTTCCTCCGACTCTTCCCCCATTTTCATTTGTCTGCAACCGGAGCCGAATAACCGCCCAAGAACCAGGTAACTTCTCTGCTTAATGAGTTCTCTTGTATTAAACAGTTTTCATTTAGTCAAAAACCTAAACTAATTTCAGAGAAGTACGGAATGAAAATTTATTAAGAATCTGGCTGCGTCTCGTCTCCTAGCACTAGAAAACTGGAAACAAAAGAACGCGTGGATCGATGCACATAATTATCACGTTAACTTTGGGCATCCCTTTCTTACATCGACCACTAATACATTTAATAATCGTATAAGGAGTCCTACAATCTGTTTTTTCTTAAATGTCCATAAATTAACGTATTAAAGGTAAAACCTCTGCTGCTTTTGATGATTTTTATCATGATATTCCTTGGTCTATATACACTAGCAAAAAGGAGGAACCGATCACCCTTCTCCTATGTATTTTTTCAAGGAGTCATGCAGATTGATGTGGGAGCATTTTTTGCGAAAAAAAAGAGGAAGAAGTGACGTGATAGTTTACACTATATGCACACACAGGGTTTGTCCGGAAAATAAGTGTACTGACTCCTGAGCTGGGCGCGCCGCTCCAGGCGCGCCCAGCACCGCTCTGACGGGCTGCGATTGGAGGGCGGTGTGTTGGCAAGCGACGCTGAAAAAGGCAGTCGGCTCTGAGCTGTGATGTAGTGAGGAGCTCTGTTAACGCGAACCTCCACGCTTCGACCCACGTCACGGAACGCGATGCCGAAGTTTTTGGAGCAGCGTTATTCCATCAAATTTGCGGTAAAGCTTGGGAAATCGTCTACCGAAACTGTCGGTATGATTAACCAGGCTTACGGGGAGTCAGCCATGTCCAGAAACATGATCTTTCGGTGGCACAAGATGTTCGTGGAGGGCAGAGAAGAGGTCGACGACGAGTCTTCGAGAGGTTCCCGATGATGCCTTCGCGGGAGCGTTCCAGGAATGGGAACGCCGCTGAAAAAGTGTATCGACTTACAAGGGTCCTATTTTGAGGAATATTAGCTTAAGATATGTAAAAGTGTAATACATTTTTTTCCTGAGCTCAGTACACTTATTTTCCGGACGAACCCTGTATGAGCATCTTAATGAGAATCGCTGCACTCCAGAAGCGTGACCTATTGTACCCAGTATTCCGGGAATTGAACAGTTATGCCGCAATCTTCTAAAGGCGGAGCCTTGTCGTTGGAACCATTGGTCTCTCTCTCCACTGCCGTTCTTTTCAGTTCCTTGTATGTTGCTACTCTCAGAGTAATTTTCATATCATCTATACATCGATTTCTTGGCCTTCCTCTTCATTTTTTTCCTATTATTTTCCCCTCCGTTATATTTTCCAGAAAGTTGTCATCTCTCAGAACATGTCCGGCATATTTTCCTTTTTTCCATCTCTTTTATTAGTATATTTTACTCTTTGATTTTTCATAATACTTCTTTGTTATTTTCTTTTCCGCCAATCTTGTTCTTGCTATCACTCTCCAAATCCTCATTTCCAATGCTTCCTACCGAGTCTCTTCCCTCTATCCCAATGTCCAAGTTTTGCATCCATATAATAATATACTCCATATAAACGTTTTCACAAATGGATTTCATAATTTCCAATTGCACATGTTTGTTTTCTAAAATATTCTTTTTATTTCAATATGCCTTCTTCACCAAGGCTATCTTTCTTTTCGCTGCAGAAGTGCATCCCATCCATTGTCTCTTGTAATTGCACTTCCGAGGTCAGGTGTCCATCCCCCACCACGAGGGGCTGTGGTCGGATTAATCCCCTTCATCGAGGTATGAAAACTAATCGGAATTTCTCTACCACTATAGCATTTCATGCTTTAAAATTGTAACGCATTAAATAATTTGATCCAGCGAATCCCATGTCTGAGGGGACGAGGAGTTCACCTGGTCGAAGGTCACTCCAGACCGACGTCACAGTTTACACGCGGCCGCTTATCTCCGGGAGCAGTCTCGTTTTCCCGAGAAATACCGAATCGAAGTATCGCCCTTGCGATTGGACGAGAATCGCCCCCTCCCCTCCTTCCTTCCCTCCCTCCAACCCCCCCCTACCTACCACCCGCCCCCTCCCCTCCCTGCTCTGGAAACTCAACTGCGTCCCGAACCTAACCATTTCTTTTATTCTTTCCCTTCCCGGGAGTTTCACAAATCACCCGGCAACTCCTAAGGGCGCCGTTTTATCAATTCTTACTTTTATAACCCTTCAAGGTTCCTTTTCAGCCCTTAGGCCCACGCAGAACTTGCCCTCCCGCCTCTTCCACCCTTCTCTTCTCCCCTCGCACCCTCATCCCGGTCTTATCGCCCTTCCGAGGCAACCCAAGGGCCACCCCTTGGGTTGCCTTGGGGGGGATGGAACAGGGGGCCGCGAATCCCACCCGAGCACAACGAATGGCCTCCGCCCCCGCGTGATCGGCCCTCCCCTCTTGTCATCGTCCTGCCGCCCATTAAGTCCTCCCCCCTTCGATTTAAGGGCCGCGAGCAACCCGGAAATGTAGTTGGCCATCATCATCAACGATAGAGGGGCTCTAGGATTACTCGGTTGCCAAGGCTTTCTATGTGCTCAGCTATCCTATGCTAATGGTGTTCTTTCTCTGTCATTCGCATTGGCGTATTCGAGAAATGATTCTTCGGCGTAGTTCCCTCGCCCGCCCTTAGGTTTCGCTCGTCCATTCTATCGCTCTCCCAATCACGCTCTCAGCTTGTAGTTCACGTGACCTGGTACATTTACATTCCTTTATCTTTGTATATGCTATTTTTTGGATAGCCAATGATGAGAAAAATGAAAATTTAAAAATCGCGATGCACATATATCCTAATGCGGAAGTACAAAATTATTACGGATATTTAAACATAATTTTTCCTCAGTTTTTAGTACTTTATATATGTACACTTGGTTGTTATAAAAAGTATCAGGAGACGTTTCGTAAAAATAGATTTCTTTCGGAAATTGGTACCATGAATCAAACTTATTTCTTGATTAAATTAAGTTCATTTCTTGAGCCTCGCCAAAATTTTGCAAGTGCGGCTTTTCCACGACTCGAGGGCTCCCTGGTAGGCGGAATCCAGTCAAGGTTACGCGTGAAAGCTTCATTGACGGCACTTAGGGTGGTGTCCTTGGAGGAATAATTTCACTTTTTGGAATAGGAAATAGTCTGCTATCATGGCACCAAGTCTGGATTGTAAAGGGGTTGGAAAATCGTCGCGATGCCGTTATAGATGGTATAAGGTCTCCTCAAACAGATACTCGACTCTGCTGTTTATCATCCGTCCGCAGACCCTCGGGAAGATGAGTTTATCGCAGATCTTTCGCATCGCCTAATTTTCAGTGATAATGGTGTGCACTGTCGTCTTTTCAATGCCAATACGATCTCCAACCATGCGCACACTTGACTGACGGTCTGATTTCGGCACTTCACGCCCACGTTAGGAAAACGTTGTTACCGATACTTTTTATACATACCTTGTATTCGCGCAACTACGTTTTTCTAACGGTTAATTTACATTAGGAGATTTTGTTGAGTATAAATTCACGACTTTGTGGTATTAAAGGTTGTTTAATTACCCATAGGAACACTTATTCGTGGCATTGGTATTTTTCAGCCAATATTTGTCCTTATTTTATGTGCTTACCAATATTTCCTCATGGGGAATATCAACATGAAGTGACGGCGAATTCCGTTTCTCGCTTTTTCTTTTCAATTCGGGCAGGACAAAGCGACCATTCATCCTTCACTTTTCAACCATACCCCACAGTACCATTTTTAGCATTGCCCTGTGCATGAATAATTTAGATATAAAACTAGAGAGTACCCATTATATCACATATCCTGTTTTTTTAACAGTATTAGTAATATTTATGGGAGGTGACCGACAGCTGAGGTTATTTGTGCCATTAGGAATATATGGGAAAGGAAGGGTGAAGAGAAACCCGGCGTCGGCATTAGCCTACTTCTCTTAACGAAAGGTGCCAAGGGGTCCGCATTTTAACGTCCCATCCGACGGACGGCTTACTCACAATACCCTCCATAAAGCACCTCAAGTAGGGGTCGGGATGCCACTGAAAAATAGTTGTTGTCTTCAGGATTTGAACTCGGGCCCTCTCAGTGAGTAACCAGCTAGATAGCCACCGTAACATCACGATCCCCTTCTGTTCTTTTTTAAATACTACTACAGCTGTTTTTTTAATTCTAGTCAAGTTACGCATAGATGTTTTCATTTCCTTTCCACTCGACACGTTACATTATTATAGATATCCTTGTGTGTGTGTGTATATATATATATATATATATATATATATATATATATATATATATATATATATATATATATATATATATATATCTACGTGTTGAAACCAGTTTTCTCTTTAAAAAGCACTACATTAACCTGTCATATCTAAGCACAGCTCATGAATATACACTCCCATATCTTAGGTTCGCAAAAATACCCCAAACCTGAGTGCAGACTGTCGATCTCCTCTCCGCATTTGAATACTGTGCTTGTAATGCATATAAATGGAACGTAAGCACTCACTTGTGGAGCCTTCGTTTCCCTCCCTCCGTGCTGCCTCACGCCGCCACCTCGGGAGTAATGACCGGCTGTCCCTCGGCGGCAGGCGGTACCTAATCAGTTCCCCAGGGCGGCCTTAGGCGCGCCTCCCCCACCTCGCTTAGCCTCCCCCTCATCCCCGTGCCCTCCGTCGGTACCCACTCGTTAATGGCCAAGACTGGGAGCTCGCATTTCGCGACTGCTTGGTCTCGCGACTACTAATAGATTGACGCCAATGAATAAAGTAATGTGAAACGTAGACGAATTTCCAAAAGTACTGCCGGCGTGAACCATACGCAGAAATTGGCCTTTATTCTGCACAGTATAACCGTGCATGGGCTCATGTGTATAGCCAATTAAAATACGCTTGTCGACATTTACGTCCTTCTTAAAGGAATTTTAGTTAGCTTTTATAGTCATTTCGTGAATAAAAAAGAATTTCCCTGTATTTTTAGCCAACTAAAAGTAGTCGCCAGTTTCGTTAACCAAGTAGTTATTGGTCTATTTAAAATGTTGGTGAATATTAACTCAAACGGACCAGTCATGAAAGCTAATTCCTGGCTCTTTAATGTTCAGGAGAAATGTGATGTTGTTTCTATCGGCGATTGTATACACAATTACAAATAGTTAAAACGAAGGAATGTTACGATAAAATGTATTGTAAAGATTTATCAACAGCT
This sequence comes from Hetaerina americana, assembly GCF_022747635.1. Classification (NCBI taxonomy): domain Eukaryota; kingdom Metazoa; phylum Arthropoda; class Insecta; order Odonata; family Calopterygidae; genus Hetaerina; species Hetaerina americana. Next base: position 8,485,472 of record NW_027286764.1, read on the forward strand.
GACTTGGTGATACGTGATATTTAATTATTTTCTTCGATTTATATGACCGCATAATGCTTTAGTAAGACAGAAAACGGCATCAAATATATATTTATTTTGAGAAATTATCTGAGTTTTTATATAGATCTCAGGAGTTTTGAGTAGCGAGTATCTACGAGATATAGACACGCGCTAGTATATCTTACATTTCAAATATATTTAACTGCCGAATCTTTAGATTTTATCCCATTAGAACTTTTTTAAATCACCTAATTTCTTCCTGTTTCTCTCATCAGATTTGTTTGCTCTAAGATTTCTTAGCATTGAGTACCGGACAAGTACATGTACATAGAAATGTAAGAAGAAACGTTTGGAAATTAAAGGCTTTCAAAATCTTGGCACTTAGTAATAGTATATGAATATGCATCTCTTCTCGTGGGGGCAGGAGTCAATATAAAGGGAGGCTTGCTTGGCTCCATCCCGGCTTGATAATGGCTCCACGGCCAAGCTCCGTGGCGTGCCCCCACCGAATAAATCTCCCGCGCCTTCATGTCCTCCCTACCCCCACACCCTCCGAGCCTTCCCCCACTGATTTAAAACCGCAGACTGACTGATTGCGTTCGCACTTTGATCGCTAGCTCAATTTAAATATCCGTGTGATGGCGTCTTGCGGGGGCGGGCGGGGGAAGGGAGGGGGGGGTTTGGGGAAAGCAATAGAATGGAATTATTTATTTCCCAAAGAGGAGGGATAATTTTCACTCGGGACTTCAGATTGCTACTCGTTTCCGAAGGGAAAAGATATTAAAGAATCTGGGTGCTCTTGAGCGTAGAAAAATGCTTTGTAATTCACTATTTACGTGTAAATTCGTTTAAAATACGGCGCAAATTATGGAAACAGATATTTCAAGTTCGCACGAACGTGAGAGGAATCAATGGAATGGATTTGCCAGATAACGTGTTCTTGTGCAATGGATAGTCAAGTATAAAATAGATACACAATTTGTCAGATTACGAGGTGTTGTGCTATTAATAGATAGAATATGATAGACAATTCCTTATTAAAGAAGAAATAGGTTGGGATCACTTTTATTAAAAATATTCCAAAGTTCTATTGCATGTCGACACGTGTTCGCGTTAGATTCACATAGACTACTGAAATGATCGATGTTTATAATCAAATTTAGCAACCTAGAATGGTTTGAGGCAGCGAAAGTGGCTCTCGGTCATAAATTTCGTTTTAATGTTATACCAGTGTTCTATGGCATGAGCATGTCCATATATGTACCATTGCCGTTATACGAGGGTTGCAGGGGGGATCGAGATGGTGCGGGGGCTAACGTACTAGCTTCCCACCCAGAGGGCCCGGGTTCAAATCCCGGCGGTGTTGAATATTTTTCTGAGGTATCTCGAGCCCTACTTGAGGTGCTTTGTGGAGGGCACTTTGAGTGAGTACGCCGTCCGTCGGATGGGACGTTAAGCTGTTGACCCCTTGGCGCCTTTCGTAAAGAGTAGGCTAATGCCGACGCCGGGTTTCTCTCCACCCTTCATCCTTTCCTGTCCATCCCCTTTGACGCAAATGACCTCAGCTGTCGGTCGCCTCCCCTAAATACTACTACTACGAGGGTTGCTATTTATACTTCAAGCCTTGACAACACTAAGTGCTTTAAGCGCCATCGGACGTTTCCACCTGAAAGTTTCAACCTTTTAACTCTAACTTTCTTCAGAACATTTTGTCGTTTGATCATAACTTGTGTTGTAACTTAACAGTGGCTCGAAAATTTTCTCCAAGTGAAAAAATGGAGTTAACTCGTGTACACTTTCGTGTGATGATTTTTTACGACTTCCAACGTTGATTCTCAAGACAAAAGTGCTTCGATCGCCTTACTTCTACTTTTGGTGATGAAGCCCTTTCCTTTCCCACTGCGAACCGCTGGTCTAACGAATTTCATCATGGCCACCGATCGCGTAACGACGAAAGTCGTGAAGGTCGTCCAAAATCAGTTGTTGGGCCAGAAAATATTAATGTTGTGTAAGAACTAGTAAAGGAAAACAGTCATGTGACTTATCGTGAGGTTGAAGCATCCTTGGGAATTAGTCTGACGAGCATCAACAAGGTATTGCAGGAACATTTAGCTGCGAAAAAAAATTGTTCGCATTGCATCCCGCATAATTTGACTAAAGCTCAAAGAGATGCTCGTGTAAACTGATGAAAAGAAATGCTCAACAAATACAATCATGGTGTATCACATCTACACAGGTGACGAATGTTGTATCTATGCGTATGAGCCCGAAACAAAACAGAGAACCACTATATGTGTCTTCCAAGACGAGCCAAATCCGACAAAAGTGATTGGTGCACGGGGCATATAGAAGAAAATGATCGCCTGTCTCTTCGGAATAACTGGACATGTGGCAACCGTACCGTTAGAGCATTGTAATACCGCGAATTCTGAAGGGTCCTCGAGCATTTATTTGCCAGAAGTGCGTGGTGATATGCGGAAAAAGAAGCGGCAACGAAGGATCATTCTTCATCATCACAATGCAAGCTCTTACGGATCGGCTGAAACTACCTATTGACTGACCAAAACGTCGAATCTACATCTACATCAATACCCTACAAGCCACCATAAAGGTGTGTGGCAGGGGGTGCAGCACCAAAAGGAAAGGGTAAGGGATGAGGGGGTTAGGGTTTTTCAAATGGATGGGGAAAGGTAAGCGGAACCTGCAAAAAAAATATGTAAATATAATCGTATAACCCTGCGCAGCCGCTACCTTGTAGGTTAATACTTATTATGTCGAGCCGACTCCTGGGGGATTTCGATTACAAGCACTCTGGTCTCTTATTGTTCTTGGAAAAAATGACCATTTAAACCTGTCTGTCTTGCAGTCAATCTCTCTAATCTTATATTCGTGATCCCTCCATCCGTAATACGTTGGGGTTCGTATTATGTTCTTGATGTCATTGGAAATTGACCACTCTTTAAATGTTTTTAAAAAGTTTAATCTATATTTTAGCCGCCGCTGTTTAAGGAAATCCCTGCCTAAATTTTCTAGCAAAGTAGTTACGCTACTGCGTTAGTCATAGCAATTTTTGGCAAATGTAGCCCCCCTCCGCAGAACTTGATCCCATTCCGAAATTAAATTTATCTCTTGAGGAGCCCATACACTGGCAGCATACTCTAGGTGGGGCCTGACTAGGGCAATAAAACATCGTTCCTTCACTTTTTCGTCACATTTACCCAGCACACTTTTTACAAATCCCAATTTTTTTATTAGCACGACCGCATATTTCCCGTATGTGCTTTCCCCAGGACAGATCGTGAGTAATTGTTACACCCAAGTATTTAAAAGAATCTACCCTCGCGATTTCTGTTTGTTTCACGTTGTAACTATATGGGGGGGTGTAACTCTTTTCCCAAAAATGTATTACTACGCATTTTTTTCAAATTTAATTCCAATTGCCATGTGTCGCACCAAGTCTGGATTGCATTTAGGTCATTAGCTAACGTGACTCTCATCGCGACTTCGAATGTCCCCGTAAATCACCGCATCGTCAGTAAAAAGACGGAGCCTGCTATTAACCACGGCGCTGAGGTCATTTATGTACATAATAAACAAGAAGGGGCCTATGACACTTCCCTGTGGTACACCCGACGTGACCTCAACAGTATCGGATGATACACCGTCCAGGACGACTGTTTGAACACGATTTTTAAAAAATTGTCTAATCCAGCATATAACACTCCCGTGTATTCCATAAGTTTCCAACTTCGCGAGTAACTTGCAATGAGGGACTTTATCAAAAGCTTTTTTAAAATCTAGGAATATCGCATCAACTGGAATATTGCTTTCAGCGGAATGCATTATATCATGAACAAAGAGTGCGAGTTGAGTTTCGCAGGATCTACCTTTACGGACCCGTGTTGGTTATTAATCAATAAATCTTGGCTATCGAGGTACCTCATTATTGAACTAACAATGATGTGCTCAAAAATCTTACAGGAGATGGAGGTGAGCGATATTGGCCTATAATTACTGAGGTCCTCCCGGTCTCCATTTTTAAATATGGATGTCACAGAAGCTATCTTCCAGCCGCTTGGCACGCTTTCTTTTGCCAATGATTTCTTAAATAATATATTGAGATAAGGAGCAATTTAAGACGACAGTTCTGTATACACGCAAGCCGGTATCTCATCGGGTCCCGGAGATTTGTTGGGGTCGATATTTTTAAGGAGTAGCTCTATTCCGCGGGTGGAAAAGTCAAATGCATGCATTGGCTGTAGAAATGTTTTCGGAAGGTTTGCTGGTATAATCTGGGAGCATTTGTTGAAAACACTGTGAAAGAATGAGTTTAATATGTTGGCTTTATCAAAACTACTTGTTACTTTATCCCCTTTTTTCGTTGTTCAATAAGTTTACGGTGGAATTTTTTCCCTGTACTTCCCTGACGTAGGACCAAAACATCTTTGGGTTATCGTTTAAATGTTCACCTCATTTTTTCCTTTTGAATTCCGCTAGCGCCTTCCGGAAGGCCTTCTTGGCAATGGACCTAGATGCTTTGTAATTCTGTAAGGTTTCGTTGATTTTATCAGGGGAGGAATCTTAACCACGTTTTTCATTCTGGCATGGCACGCCCTTTGCCGTCTTAGTGATTTCCGAACATCAGAGTTGTACCAACGGGGTTCCTTATTCTCTCTTATATATTTACTAGGCATGAATATCTATATTGCTGAACGTGTTATCCCAAGAAAATTATTCCAGGTATCCTCGTCAAATCTAAGAAAGGAACAGTTTAACTCACGTTTTAGGCCATAATAGTCAGCTTTATTGAATAAATAAATTTTTCTCTTAGGTTTGGTAACTTTTTCTACGCTTAGGGAAAATTTAGCGTTTACAGCCCTGTGATCACTGATTCCAACAATAACTCCTACATTTAAGACCCTTTCGGGTGTACTAGTAGCTAATAGATCAAGAATGTTCTTTACCCTTGTTGGTGAAGTGACTAATGTAAGTGATGTAGGGAATTTGAGGTGAACGTCAAAATGAGGGACTCGCATAAATCCTTGTCTTTACCTCCATTTATAAAACTGTACGAATCCCAATCTACTGTGGGAATATTAAAATCGCCAACGATTATTAATCTATGCTCATTGTTGTGGGATGTAAAGCTTTTTAAGAATTGATGGGTCATCCTCCATACAGCCCTGATTTAGTACCAATTGACTTCTTTTATTCCCGTTTTTCCAGAAAAAATTCCGTGGCCAACGTTTTCCGGTGCCTGAAGAAGCCATTGATGCATTTAGAAACCATGTTTTGGAGGAACCTCAATCGGAGTGGAAAAAGTGTTACGGAAATTGATTCAAGCACATGCAAAAGTGTATTGATTATCATAGAGAATACTTAGGAAAATAATAAAGCTATTTTCAACAATAAATTACTGCCTTTTCATTATTAGGCTGAAATTATAAATAGCAACCCTCGTATGAGCGTTCGAAAATAAGGTGTCAAATGGATTGCACCAGTCTTTCAGCTAGCTCTTAGTACTAGGTGGTGAGCAATTAAGGGGTTGTTAGCTATGAATTCCCTCCCGATCGGTATTTCGTCTTAACGAGGCTTCTGGATAGTAATTTACCATTTCTCCGTCTCCAACTCACCAGAATGAGGACTTTGCTCCCTCCGAGCGGTTCTACTGGGTGAGGTCCGGAAAAGTGGTTTGGCACGCATAAAACATGAGTCGAGTTCTGTCTCATTCCTTTTTTTCAATAAATATCGCCCCTTTCTAAATATGAAGGAGCACGAAAGGCAAGAGAAAACTAATAAAAGTTGAGACTTCTAGCTAAGAATGGTAAATCTCAAATAGCAATAGCAAGAAATAATATGCGATGAAATTGCAAATTGCAATTGAATACAATTTATTTTGATAATACACAATTATTCTTATTGTTCTCATGATATGTATCACCCTTTCACTGCTAATATATCGTATATTTGCATAATAATCATTTCCCAGTCAATTTCGCAAGTTTTTCAAACCCCGTCGCCTTTATACATGGGTGTTTCTTTCCTGCTGCGGAGAGTTTCCTCTTTAAGGATATCAATCCAATATCCTGATACTTGTCCCAAAATTAATATAAATATATATATATATATATATATATATATATATATATATATATATATATATATATATATATATATATATATATATATATATATATATAGTATATATACATTCAAACACGAAATCCCGCCAAACGGCGAATAAATACTCATATATACAGAAACAGATATAAGGAAAAGGGATAGAAACACATATAAAGGACGAACACAATAAAGGTGGGGAAGGCGGAATCGAACGGATCACTTGAGTAAAAATATTTCCTTGACCTGGAGTCGAACCTCGGATCTTTCCACTTGCCGGGCGGATGCTCTTAACTTAATTTATTGTGTTCGTCCTTTATATGTGTTCCTATCCCTTTTCCTTATATCTGTTTCTGTATATATGAGTATATATATATATATATATATATATATATATATATATATATATAATTATATATATATATATATAACACACACACATATATATATATATATATATATATATATATATATATATTCAAACTGTACCCAATTATTGTCTAAGAAATCTTTGAATTATATTTCTTTATTTTGTAACGTATTTTTTGCATAACCACGATCAAAATTTTTACACATGGCGTTGTTTGCTTGTTGACGTATCTACGCATGTAAATTACGACAGATTAGGCGAAGAAGGAGATTGTTTATTCTCAATCTCTCCCCAGTAGAGACATTTTGTCATTATTACGCCTGTCGTGTGGAATGGAATCGGCATAAGGAGTCTCGTTGATTTGAAATTGATAAAGTACATCTTTCAAAATCATTCATTTGATTTTAAGTTGTTCTTTTTCAACCGTGTTGCATCGTAATTGCTTATTATTGGTATTACATTCCTATTTTGTGTGGCCCGTGGAAAATTCCGGACCGTAAAGAGGCACGCGTCGAAGGAAGATGAGTAGTAGCCTGAGGGCAAGATGCTGAGGGGATAGGGTCGAAGCAGGGGCGAGGAAGGTGCCATAGGAAGGGATTCTTAAAGTGAAGAGCAGATAAAAGAAGGCTTTACCCCCCTCTGACTCACGAGAGTGTCGAGGGAGTTGGCGGGGAGGGACGAGATGTGAATGATAGCGGACATCATTTCGTCCTTCGAGGTCAAGATATGCACGCCTCATGGATCTACGCGCTCTTACTAAAAGTTAACATGGCGACGCCAGTTCTCCACTTTCGACCGATGTTTATTTCGGGAATTCATTTAATTAAAAAAAAATGTTTCTTCAAACAAATTGTAGTTAATACAAGATCCGTCCCAAAGGTAGTTTGATTGAGTCGAAAAAAATGTATTGTCAGAATTGAGAAATTCGTAAAAAAGTCTTGGAAGTAGCACCCGTGTGCGTCGACACACCGCTGCCAGAGGGCTCTCCACGCCTCGTACGCCTTCTGGAAGGCGGCGCCCGGGATGCTGCTTAGCTCCCTCGTCACGGCCTGTTGTAACGCTTTCACCGAGCCGTGGTGACGTCCTTTCAGCACTGATTTGAGGCAGTGGGGGAAGAGTAAGAAGTGTGGTGGGGCAACGTCTGGGCTGTGGGGTGGCTGAGGCGGGGTCGAGAGACTCTTGGCAGATCCGCGTGCGAGTTTCCTTTTGTTCGTCCGAGAGCACTCCCGACCCCAACCTCGCAGACACCTTTCTGGTGCCCACGTTCTCGGTCATGAAAAGTGGATGCACATCACTCTTAGGGATACCAAGTTTATGAGAAATAATTCGAACCCTTGACCTGCGATGGCTGTCTAAGAAATCCTTCGTTCATGCAAGATTTTCGTCACTTTTTGAGGTCCAAGGGTGTCCTGAACTTTCGACGTCTTCAACATCTTCTCCACTCTCCTGAAATAATTTGTGCCACTCAAAAACACCCCATCCACCAATGTCGTTATCACCATTTGCTGCATTGAGGATGGCATGAGTCTCTCTCCCGGTTATTCCAAATTTAAATCAAAATTTGATTGCGTAGCGCTGTTCCAAAAACTGGTTCATTGGCGGAACGTAAAGAGTTCACGTTATAGAGGTTTCGCAAACGAACGATTCGCACTCCGTAAAGGCTGGGGGCCATCGGCTGCCGTCGGCCTCGAGCCTTTCCTGAGACTCCTCTCCCTCGGACTCAGAAAAACCACCGCCCGTCCATCCGCCTATCCGGGAATAATAAAGTTCTCCTACCTTTGGGGCGGACCTTATATTTTTACATAAAATTTAATGTTTCAGTAATTCATGAAGCCGCATCAAAACTACGGTTTCATTTAGCTGAAGGCAGGACGGTGCTTCTTGCATGAGCTATACCAATTCGGCAAGCAACAGGAGGCATTTAAAAATTTGAAATTTTGTTCGAGTTTTTCCTGATTTCAGCCGCCTTATTAAAGTTCTCGGAAGTTTATGACCCTAACTTGGTTAATGCTGAGTAGCAGACCTTTTTGTAAATCTCAATATCTTCCCAGATGGTTGCTCGGTAAAACTTTGTATATTACGAAGCCCTTTAACGATCTTCATATCAATGATTTTTTTCTTCCTTTAAATATTAAAGTGGAATGAAATAACGAAGGTTAAGGGAAGAGGAAAATTAAGGTGTTAGGAGTCGCCTCTCTGTATGGACTACTCCAAGGTAGAGTGCCTCAATCGAACTGGCTGTCGTAAGATCCTCGCACTTCAGATTATTTGAAAAGTTCTAAATTCTCTGGATTTCTTACTCCCACTTTGAATATTTGTCTAGACTATTAATCACCACTCACACTCGTTTAAAAGTCTGTTTGAAATTTTTATTTTGCTCCCCATCCATCTGCATATAATATATATAATTCATCATTAATAATAATTCATGAATAAATAATATATAATTCAGCCAAATCTCCGATTCCCATGAAACAGGATAATTTGACATTAGAACCAACAGGCATTTTCGTTTTTTAACACATCAAAATCAATTTTTAGTAGAAAACTGGAGAGTTGAAAAAATAAAATTTCGTTCGATGGATTTAATGCTAATCACGCATAATAAGTCCCGAGAGGAATAAATACATGGGACAAATAAAGAAGAAAGTACAGTGTAAAAAATACCAGGGAGTAAGCCCATTAGAATCAGATAGGGTAGGATGGAGGGCTACAGTCAACCAATCCTAGGATTTAACTACCAATGATGATGTGATTAGCGTGAATTAAATTTTCAGATATGAATTTATAATTTTTGCACGGAATGAAAAACACTATGAATTGACAGAATCGGACTATCATTTCGGACGCTGATGTCTCCGTTATACTATTTTCCGGGGTTGTGGATTCCATTACAGATTCGTTCAACACGAAACCGTTCGCCGCCACCCTGCCTTTTTCCTTCTCCTCCCCCTTTTTCATCCGCCTCCTTCCCATTTTAATCCAGGGGACGTCATTAATCCCGTTCCCCTTCCATTCCCTCCCCCTCAGGCCGTCATTCCCTCCCATCATCTCGCTCATTCCCAGATGCTCTCTATTTCATTCCCATTCAAATCCTTTGAATCTCTCCTCCTTTGACTCCTGCTTTCTCCATCTTTCCCTCTCACCCCCGTATCACGTTTTGCTTGTCATTTATTTCGCTGCGTGAAGAGGCTTTTCCAAGGAGACAGGGTTCGTTCAGCGGTTCAATTCATCGATGACCTCCGAAAAATGTCCTGGAATGCGACCGACGACCGTGCTGAAACCCGCGTCGTCATCCTCTCGTGGAATGTTTGAGTGTTCGGCTGATCGCCGGCTCGGAATACATAATAGCAGCAATTATGGTGAGAGGAAATCAATGATCAAGATGCCATATTATCCAGTGAGAGTGGTAGAACGGGGGCAAATGCGTTCTATGAAATGCAGGAGCACAATGGACAAGGGAAGCGGGAGGTAAGAGTAAGTCAACTCATGTCTCAGGCACTCTGTTCAATCGCTTCAACGAAGGCCCTCGAGGTTCACAGATGCCCATTCTGTCGAACTATCGGCCATTTGCAAATAATCACCTTCTACAATTGATGCAAAATCTAAATTCCAGTTAAATTTACTGAAAGTCACGTGAATTACATATTGGTTTTAGAATGACAATGATGAAGGCCGGGTGCAAAATCGCCAATCCTCGACTTGGATTGATAATTATTTAAAGAGGCTCAGTACTTCTAAATTTCGCAAAATGTTAAGAATAAGCTGGCCTTTGTGTGCCTACGTTTGTCTTCCGAACACTTAATTGATACAACAGCATTGAAATATGTCAACAAAATAGTGTAAGACTGCCATGAGTCGGAAATTTAATCATCCTTCATGTAATTCACAGCGTTATCTGTACATATTATGCGAAAATATATATCTGGAAAAACGCTCTAAGGATTTGCGTCAACTTGTAATGATTCGCGTTGAGATATTGTCTTGGTTAGAGGGCTTCCAGAAAGTAACCTCCGTGATGCCATACGAAATACACAAATAGATGGTGAGCATTTATTATTTTCATCTCAAAACTACCTGCCTCTACTATTTTGATGCTTATTTGCCCAATAGTTTTAAGAATTCTTATCTCTAAACTAGTTTTCAAAAATTCTTTCATCATAAAATTCTACCGCCATAAATCGTAGCCAGCCGATGACGGCATCTGGAAGTTCCTCCTCGAGACGACTGCAAAACATGCAGTAGCCAAACTTTTCAGTCGTATCCCCATGCAACAGAGACGCATAAATCTGAGGAAAACTTTCTGAAGATTTCAGGTAACGCAAAACTCCGGTTTCCACGAACGTTTGCATTAATCACAGAAGGGGGCGGCCCCTTCTCTCATCATCATGGACATTTATGGTCACTCTTAAACCATCAACATCACTGACGCACTACCGTTGATCACATTTGATCCGTACATAGCAAAAATTTCCCGACGAATTTCAGCAGCTTTGAAGTTTTTTTTATCGATAAAAGTCTTAACATTGAAGGAACTTCCAATTTTGCGGGAATTTAAATTGCATTGTTCATTCTGACTCATTACTTTGACTCAAAACGACAAGCGGCGCGACGTTCCAACCACTGCAGTTCGAGGCGAACCGACCTACTGTGTGCAGCGATCATTCGGCTAATCCCACTACTTCTCAAGTTACACAGAAGTTCCTTTCTGGACAGTCACTGTATATTATATAATTTAATGGATGACTGGATACCAACCATTCACTTTTTTGTCTTTTTTAGAATGTTATTATCGATTCCCTCTGAAATGTTTTTGAATTGTCTTGTGCTGACACATCTTAATGCGTTGCAGCATGAAGTCAATAAATAGGAACGCATAACTTACGCGATTCCACTAAAGACAAGTGAATAAAAGCACAAGGAAGGTTTTCAGCAATGATCCAAAAATTCCAGGCACTACGCATTCAATCCCACGCACCCGGTCAACGCACTAGCGCCGCATTCAGGGCAACTCCCGCTCTCAGACGTGACAACGAGCCTTCGCCTGCAATTGGCAGACGTCTTTCAATCGCAAAACTCCGCGGGCTTCTCCTCAAGTTCTTTATGTGTCACTTTCATATCGATTCAGTTTTGCTCCCCCGTCGACGTAATCCGCCATTGGCTAAATACTTGTCAGAAGGGCGCCGTCGTTATTTTCGCTGTCGGTCACGATGGCCTCCGAAGCCATCCATCCAGCCTCTGCAGTCTAACAACGTCTCGAAGCCCACTCGCCCTCCATACCTCCCTCACCCCGCATTAATAATCCCTTCTCCCATTCGCCCCGCGGACTCCACTTCCCACTCCCAGGGGTCTGCCCCCTCCACGGGTCACCCCCCCCGACACGCCTCTCCTCCCCCCCACCCCCAACCCCTGGAGCCTTCAAGTGACGGATCAAAAATAATGATCCGGGCCATCAACAGAGATCTCTGCCTTCGCCTCTCTCCTAATCTTTCCTTCTCCCCTCCGTAAGCCTCGCCGCCCCCCCCGCTGACACTCCCCTCTGCCAACCCACCCGAACAAACTTCCTTTAACGATACCTCCCCTTTTTCTCCGTCTAGTGCAGTGTGGCCATGTTCCCTTATTCTTATTCGGGTATCATATTCAACAAAGTAAACACTAACCCGTTGGCGATTCAAAATCATTTCGACAATAATATGTCAATAGGTAATTTACAAAAATGACTATTCCATGCATCGATACTTGCTGGCCACTGCTGATTATTATTTTTTGGAGAAATTCTTAATTCAGAGAAATATTGAAGTCATGGAAAATAATCTGGCATTTTAAAGTGCTCATGAGACTAGGAAAAGAAGTATCTTTCATAACAATGAACAGTTAAGTAAAATTGAAAGAGATTACCTTTTCTATTTGTTCATAAATGATTATTTGTATAATTAATCAGTTGTCAATAAAGTTTTCCTAAATTCTCCCCTCAATTACAGTCTTCAACATCCCACTACTGCTCAATACGCCCTTCATCCATTTTTCCTACCTACTTAGAATTTCTCCCAACAAACCCCTCTCTTCGCCACCCATACCACGTTCTCCCTCATTTATTTCCTTCTCTGTCCATTTCACCTTCTCTATTCTTCTCCACACCCACATTTCAAAAGCCTCCAATCTACGTTTCTCCTCCTTTTTCAATGACCACGTTTCCGCTACGCTCCATATCAAAGTTTTTACGAGTCTTTTCTTAATATTCTTATTCAACGTCTCTCTCATCAACTCCCTCTTTGAGAAAGCCTCTTTTCCTAGCGCAATTCTTCTCCTTACGTCCCTACTATTTTGACCGAGTTGGTCCTAAACACTTCCGAGATTCGTAAATTGTTGTACCTACTCCAGTTTTTGCCCTCCTATTTTAATATTTAGTTAAGTCTTTTTCTTTCTAGAAAATCGCATAATCTTTGTTTTATTAATATTGATTCTCATCCCATATTTGTCGCACTGAATTTACAATTCACTCAGCAATGCCTGCAAACCATTTGGAAAATGTACTCCAGAGTCTATTTTACACCAAACTTTTTTTATTATGGAGCAATTTTTCTCTTAATCAATACGTAATTACTTTCATAGGGGGCAAGGGTATATTCAACAAACATGGACGCTGTATCGTTATTTATGTACATTTCGAACAAAATGCTTAACTTGAAGTGTGCACGAAAGAGCATTGGGTGGCCAGTCGTCCCTCATTTTTCCCACTCGGTCTCCGCCTGGCTCCAGCGAGTCCGTCCCCGGTGCCGGCCGGCCCTGAGGGGGCGACGGAGGAACCCATCCTTCCGAAGAGGGGCCCCACTAACTCGGAGAGCACATCCCCTGCGTCCCTTCCATCCGCTCCTCTTTGGCTCGTCTAAATAACACTTCCCGGCTCCAAACGCGTTAACTACAGCGCCGCCGTCTGGTGCGCGGGGCCCTCCTTCCGGCAGGCACCAAGTGCATTTGACGGCAAACAAGCGATCCTCGAATTAACTCGTCGCCTTCCATCTCGCGGAGGACGGGAATAACTTGCGCGGGAGTAATGAAAGGGCGCATCCCTCTCTCTGCATACACGTCCCTCGGCGTCCTAATCCGCGCCAAATTCGGTGCACTGCCCTTCCGCACGCCCTTGGCCCCGTGCCGTAGGTCAGCTGGCGACGCGAGGGAGGCAAGCCTCCCCTCTTCTGCGCCGCTCCCTCCGCCCCCCGTGGGGCCCCTCACACCCGGGCCCCAGCGCTAACTCCGGGCCTCGTCTTCGCATGCCTGAATCCGGGGGGAGCATCGATATCATTTAAGTGAAGAAAAGTCTGTGATAATTTCATTTTAAGTATTTCCCAGAAAGAACTATAAGAAAGGAATAATACTTGTCAGCCCTGCGAAAAATAATGGAAATATAGTTCTCTCAATCGTAACTCTCTGCTGTATTCCGTCCCATAATTCCACACTCTCCTCGTTTCCGTTATACCTCCACCGACAGCGAAGGTGAGGACGACCTAGCCAATGCGAATTAGACGCCGAATTGGAAGTTCCCCATTTTTGTCAAGAAATTCCCTTTAACATATTTCTCTATGTGTATGGATTTTTTATTGCATTCCGTTTAGTGAAAATTTTCAAATTTTTTACCCACCGAGAAATTGGTTTCTTCTTCTGATAACTCTCATCAAAATAAATGTGTAATTTTCGGGTCAGCGAAATTTTACTACGAAATATTGAAATGAAATAAAATAATTGACTTTGTAATTCCACAGACTTTATTTTAAAAACACGACCCAAGTTTCGACGTTCAACGTCGAAATCGTGTTTTTAAAATAAAGTGTGTGGAATTACAAAGTCAATTATTTCATTTCATTTCAAAATGTTATGCAAATTTCATAAAGTTACGCATGAGACAACACATTTTACTGTGAAATTAAAAATTTTAAAAGCAACAAGTAAATTACACGAATTCTTTAGCGAAATACGCGCATGGAAACATTTCATTGGAGAGTATGAGCCTTCTCACTTTCATGAGCGATTTTCCATCTTTTCCCAGTTGTCCCGCTGCGTCTTTCACTTGGTGCGTGTGGTGTCGGGGGTCCAATCGACGAGATAACGCGGGCAACATGGCGAGGGCCGAACGAGGCGCCGGCGCTTCCTCCGAGGGCCTCGACGCCGCGGGTGCGCCTTTGTCATTCCTCTGCGCCGGGAGGGCACGCGCCCCACGTGGCCAGTACCCCTGGGAGGTAATTGCCCCGCCAGCTCGAGAGAACTTTCGCTTGATTAACGATATGGTCCGGGAGAAACTGTGAGAGCAAATGCGTGGACTAAATGAATCCCTTCGTCGAAAAGATAATCTTGTGTCTTTCACTGAGGAAGGTGAGGGGAAGAATGTTGTTCAAAAGTGAGTGTAATTCATTTCGTTTCTCTTCCTTGCGTTTAGCTGCGTTGCACTCATCTGAAGATAGAGATGGGAAACAAATTCAGGGGTGCTGGGCATGTTGGAGGAGAAGAGAGGATTGATGGTAGATAGTATAGGTAAGCGGGAGAGCAAGAGCCATGGGAGCATTTCCATTTGCGTTGGAATGCTGAAGACAGTGCTGGAGGGGTAACGATAGGAGTGCGTTGAAGAGTCAGGGAAAGGATTGCATATCGGCACTAAACGGTCTCCCTGCATTGACAAATTCAGGGACATTTTGCATTTTTTCAAAATGGCAATCCGAATATTAATATGATTCTCTGTTTAGAACAATGCCCTCCTCTCTATATCGTATGAGACATTAGAGTATGGATTCTTTTAAGACCTTGCAAGCTTTCATTATCCTTAATTCACTCTCCAATAGTGTATGCTTTTATTAATAGAGATTGAAAAACCAAGTTTCAAGGGAAAAAGCGACCACAATTTTTAAATTTAAATAAGAACGCAAAAAAACAAATGAGGAAAAATATTCATTTTTAAGCAGGAGTGTTGTTGAATGGAACCAGCTGCCTACAGTGTTGCTTGAGCCATTTACATTTTCATGAGTTTTAATAATGGGTGTAACGCTGCGTCAGGACAACGGACCGAGTAATAAACTTTATTGGTCGGTGATTATTAATATATCTATTAAGCATGTTATTCAGTGCATGATTTGAACGGCGTGAGAAGTTGGATTGTAAAAGTATGTGATGTCATGAGGGTGCGTGATTTTGGGCGTGGTATGACGTTAAACAGTGCGTGATTTTGGGCGAAGTGTGTTGTTGGACGGTGCTTTACTTTCTATGGTGTGAACCTGGGGCATATGCAATGGTGTGTTTACGGTTGGGAATTCCGACAATCTTTGCGTGCCATTGTTTTTAAATGCATTTTGTTCCCTACATGTTTTCGTGTGCGTTATATGAGTGCATCAATGGACCGTTGCCACAGGGCCTTTTGCTTAAATGTAACGAAATGTAAATAATGACAATAATATGTATCTGTATGAATCAGAGGTGTAATCAGGTGGAATTGCTTCATAATAAAATGAGTTTTTCCCTGAGAGCTTAAGTAATCCCAGCCGCGATAAATGACGGATGACTTATTAGGCTTAGACCTAATATGAATAAACAGGTCTGGGTAGCATGAGATGAAATATTAAAATATGCTTGATTTCAAAGTTTGCATTGGATTCATGTTGGATTCGTGTGATCAAAATGCATGGAGCGAACCGATACGGAATTCCACGTAAACGCCTCGATCCGGGCTCTGTCTGGGCGACTTGAGAGTCGGTCGGTCGTCATATTGCCGGTCAATGGGGAGCTCACCTCTGCTGCGGTTAAACCGCTCCCTCCCGCCGGCGTCTTGAGGGGTTTGAGAAGGGGGGGCTTCGGGGTGCGGGGGGGGGCAAAGGAGTCAAGAGGGAAGAGGGACTCGTAAATACTTGTCTTCAAATACGAAGAAATGCGCCAGGGGCGGTTTTTATGGGACGTAAAACTCTTATGGATGCGGTGGGGTGAAAAAATATGGATAAAAAGGGAAGCAGAAGAGAAACAGCCGCCTTAACGCTCCCCGCCATAAACCGGATGTAAAAATACGGAACACGTGCTCATCGATTTTCTCCCCATCCCTCCGTAAGCAGCGCGTGATGCATAAAGCGTCGCTCTCTTGTTTACGTCCCGCCTCTAAATGGAATGGGGTGGGGTCGGCCCAAGTGGGGACGGGAGGGATGGGAAGGGGCAGGAGGGGGGGGAGGGGAGGCCGGGATGGCACCGAGGGTTTGTGGCATCTCTTTGGCGTGCCAACCACGTCTTCTTGGTATTGGCGGATTCTTTTTTTGATCTCTCAGCCTTCTCGTCATATGAAGATGTCAATGCCGTGAGCATTTCTGGTCTTAAAAGCTGGAGAATCATTGGCACACGCGGTGGCAATTGCATGCGGGGGTAAGCTCTGCTCTCTTAGCGAATGTCCGCAATTTATATAAAAGAAAAATGTCGTGTGGCTCAGAGGGAGGAAACATGCCGCTTTTAACGGAGATATGTGCTCGGCACATTCCCAATTCCACTTTGAACAAATTCAACTCCATCAAAATTCGCCGCCTGAATTTGCGGTTAAAGTGTGAAGATAAAATTAGAACCAACTTATCTAGAATTCGAGTACAAGAGAGCTCCTGAGGTTCAAACGATTGATCTGCTAACATCACAGGATGCCCTGAGAAGTCATGCATGGTAAACGCCCCTTAAATCGGATATCTTCATTGAGCGTGTCCCTGCCACGTCTCTTTTTCGTCAAAATGTATCTCTCTATTCATTTAAAACCCTATGTAAACTAAATATTTGGGATTAACATTCAAACTTAACACTCTGAGTGAATGGTCATGAGTGTTTTGGTTGGAGCGCTTTTCCAGCAGTTTTGTTCACAGAGTTGGCAGCTTCTCGCGACTTTCAAAATTAGAATTCTATATGGAAGCTTTGAAGGCATCACTAAAATATGTTACTGGGCTCAGTTACTTACTTCGCATGCACGATCTGCTGTGCATGTTGTTAAATCATTTGGAAATAATATTGTTATAAAATTCAAAAGATAAATAGCTCTACTTTTTCTATATTAGATAGGTTGAAGGACGAACAGCCAGTATTTGCGTCTCCGAAATACAAGCCAAAGGTGTAGAACAATGAATGCAATATAGGTAGTGTACACTAATTAGTGATCTCCTGTTCTCCTCCAGGGACACTGTTGCATATCGATCGTGTAAAAAAATCCCTTTTGTACCAACGAGCATCGTTACGTGGGTCATTCATTAAGTCCTTAGAAAAAATAGGAAATGTATTTTGGGTAAATTTTGTTTACTTTGCAACACAAGCTCCTATTAACTCGATGCACTTTTCGTAGCTTTCCTCTAAAATGTTTGAGGCGTCCTAGGAGTAGTTAATGGGAAGGTCCATAAAATGGGCAGATACATATGTTGGAGATAGCCTCCATTTACGAAGTGAAACATTTTCCACCGAGCCATAATTTCAAATAAAAAAAGGGAAACTAAAAAGATCGCCGGGATCCAAGTCTGGTGAATACGGTGAATATTGTAATTATTTGAACTTTCATTCTATAATTTTAAACATCGAACCTTCGCAGGTCCACATCCGTGCATTGCTATGATGGATGAGAATTTTTTTACTTAATGAAGACCTTTTTTCTCGATTTCTCCGGTGCAACTACGAAGCATAATACTCTTATTTTATGCTAATTATTTTTTGTCAGCAATCAATGCAGATGATTCCGTGAGCATCCAAAAAAACTGTGGTCATCACCTTGTCAACCAATTTCACCGTCTTTGGAGTCGGATCTAATTTAGAAACCCACGTTTTCCACCGTTCCTTAGCCTTTGGATTTTACTGTTGTAGTGTGTCCATGTTTCGTCCAAAAATATGTATTGACGCCGAAAATCATCAGGATTGCGACGGATAAGCGCCAAATCAGTCTCCGAGTCGACACAACGATTGAGTTCATTTTACACTGGGAGCAAACGCGGCACCCAATCTCTCCGAGATTTTTTCACACCCAATCATTCGAGCACAGTTTAAATCACTGTGCCTTGTGATGTGCTCATGGCCTCAACTACTTGCGAAATTTTATTGGTCGTCACTCAGAATAATATCGTGGATTTAGTGAATCATTTCTGAGGAATCGTTTACTCATTTCCACCGAACGATACTCATAATTAGTGCATGCACGGCCTCGTTTTAACTCATTTACCCAATTTACCCAACAGCCGCAAACACAGGAACTGATGTATCATGAACTTCATTGACCTCGGCTTTGAACTCTTTTTGTGTAAAGTGTTTAATCTCCGCAGGTAAATATTTTTTTCTCAAATTTTCTAAATTAAGGAAAGATTTGTTGCTTCAGACGATAATGACTATGAGAGATACAGCTGGAACTTTAACAGCATGTCTAGTGAGAGATGAGGATTACTAAAAGCAAACCTTTCCCGATACTACAAGTGCCATTCCTTGGATTTTCTCAGTAGTTATAAGGAAAAATTCAATCACTTTGTTTCTAGCTTCGGTGTTTGCAGCAGGCCTTATTACTATAGAATTTTTGAAAATACCTAAGTACGATTTGCTTTATATTTCATTAATATAATTCTATTAATCTCTATGGTATATACCATTCGATTAATCTTTTCTTAATCTATAACGCAACATTACTTTCCGAGTATTTTTCTTGGTCAAATGTTTGAGAATCGGACGTTGGAATTTACTAAGTCCTGGCGGTAATGGCTTGAGTTCCATCGTTCCGATTGTAATTTCCTTGCCCTGGTTAGTTTTTCACTACTTCCTCTACGAAGTGGGGTAAGGAGTTCTCCGTTTAAATGATTTATGAATATCCCTCGCAAATTTATTTTCGTTTTTTTCCTCAATTTTTTGCCGGAGAAAATGTATATTTTCGTGACTAAGAAGGACCTTGTTTCTAAACCTGTTTGCAAATACATTTTAAATTCGCAAAAAATCGTCAAACATGCGCCTTTTATATTTAAAGTTTTCAAATTAGAAGTCAAGCGTGTCGATTAAGAGTGTTGATTGAGTGATATGTGAGAATGTGATACAGTAATCAAATCAAACGAAGAGTCTACAGGCTTAATTTAATCACCCCTAAAAAACTTGTACAACGCAGATAGATGTGCCAATATAAAAGCTGTAGTAACTCCTTTTGCAGGAGTGGTCTACTACAGTTTGCTTTTTAAATGGAGGGAAGGCGCATTAATGAAGCCAAAAATTTCCCATTGGCCCAAAACTCTTAAGAGCATCTTATGACTGTAAGCTGGTGATTTTCGTTAGTACTCTATAAGCTCATACCTAAAGGTAAAAAATTGCTCTCCGTTCCGAAATCAGCAGAAGCGTGTGAAGCGCAAGCGGAGTAATGTACTGGTGCACTATAATTCGCTCCCAGGGACTGGGCATTTATTCCCTGGGCTCCCGCCCGACTCTATCTATGCATGTAGTCTTCGCAGCGGCGGTAGAGGAGAAGTTTCATCTCGTGCTCGTAATATTTCGCCGAGCCGGAATGTGTCGACGGTGCGGTCTCGTACGCTTCTCCATCCACTCCCCCGCCTCCACCCCCCCCTCCCTCCCCGACCCGCTCACCCCATTCCCCTGCAGAGCACTGCGACATTCCTTCTAGTGTTCCAACAGGAGTCTGCAAGCGAACGGCGGTCTGCGCACACCGACTTTCAGACGGAAATCTATTATTAAATATAGTGAAAAATATACCTGCTTACCTAAATCGCCATGGGTCACTAAAACAATATTTTGAAGTGTTTAACTATTTTGATGCTATTGATATCGCATTATTACGGCCGTACTTTATTCCTGGTACAATAGAACTTTGATCAATATTCAAACTATGACTATCCGTCTCATAAAGTCCACATTTCAACTACGAATTACGCATTGATTAATGATTCGAAATGCACAGGGAACACTGTGGATCTGAATGATCGTTGTACCAAGAATAATTGTTCACTGGTGGTGACCGAGTATGAGTGTTTAAGCAGTAATCTCCATTTAGACATATATTGTCATATTTCATCAATCCCAAAAAGTATCATGTGAAATATTTTGAATCTCTCAATACCGTAAATCGAGCATTTTTCATGCAAAACTCAAGGTTTTTCAACTCTCATAGACTTTTTAGGTCGAAAAAATATCAAGATTTCCGTTTTCCAGATTCATTAGAGCGAATTTGAAAACGTTGATAATTTGGTGTAATCCGTTGAAGCAAGTTTTCAATTATTATTTTTAAAGGCTCACGGGAAACTGCAAAAACCTTAAAAAACACCCCCTTCCGGTGTTTTGCTCCGGACAAGAAAAGCAGCCGTTCTATGGGGGGGGGGTTGAGGATGGGTGTTCGGGTGGCACGAGGGGTGGCGGCAAAAGATGAAGGGGCTGGCTGTTGCCTGGGACGCCTCGCTGTTGCGGGTGCTCGGTGTGGCCCCCGCACTCTCACCCACCGGGGGTCGAAGGGGGGCAAACAAGGAAAAGAGCCACTCGGCGGATGGTGTCGACAAGTGTCGTGAGGGGGAGGAGTGGGGGAATGCTGGGACGGGGAATGTGTGCGCGTTCGAGCGCGCGCATTAACCAAATGAGTGGCGGTGCTCCCCCGACGCCTCCCTCCGCGACACACGTCCCTCCCCTCGCGGAGTGAGTGCTAACTTTTGGGCCGTGGAGACGAGGGTGAGGGGGCGAGTAGGGCTGACAGGAAGGAGGCCGTGGGAGTGGGGGGGATTATGCTCCACCCTCGAGGCCTCCGTCTGCGGCATTCGCGGAATCCGCGTCGTCCGAAATTGCGGCACCCTGGAGTCCAGGGGTGGGGGGAGAAGTAGCGGTTCGGGTGGACGGGCCCGCGTTACGCTCCTTGCAAGGCTCGCCACCCCTTCCCCCCCCCCGCTACCTCGTGCCTTCTGTCCCGCAGCAGTCTACCCCCTGCCGCCAACACCCCCTTTCGACTACCCTAGCTCGACCCTCGTCCGCCCCTCTCCGAAACGACCGTCGTGTGCAAACCGCCCGCAGGTGTCAAGAGGGGGGCGGGGTCGGATGACGAATGATCTCTTTTTTGTTTTGGACATTAGTTGAAGTTAAGTTTCGGTCACAGAAAATTTGCTCAAGTCGTCACGTGATCGCTCGAAACATGCGTCGAAACTTTTGACCTAAGGTCGTCGGTAAGGGAGGTTTGCTTGCGTGTGCTCATTTGGAGCATTCCTCCCGTCGAGTTCCAGTTCAAGTTTTAGCTTGTTCTCACTCTGGAGGAGGGAACTGGCGCTTAAGTGTGACTTATTATACGGAAGACTTGATAAAGAGAATGGTTTTCCTCCTCGCGAGGAAACACCTTGAACTAATATGGGATGCAAAAAGTCTTCCTCCGGACGATTTTTTACTAGCTTACCTCTATCCCGATGGCATCCATAGCAATGGTGCGAGAGCATTAGCTAAATCATTGCAAAACTATGAATGTTGCCAAATAATGATGAGCATAAAATCGGCAGTCAGACTACCCAAAGAGAGAGCGAAGTGTGGGGTCATTCGATAAGCAATTTAGGGTGCTTGCAAAAGAGAAACTTAGTGCGCATAATCGAAGTACGTTAGCTTACTAAATCCCGGGAAAGTTACGAATATGATGGAATAAGAGAAGCAACTGCTGAAAAACATGCTCAAGGTATAATGATAAATAATGTTTGGACTTCATAAGAATGACAAACATTATAATTTGTATGAATTCAATAAAAAAAACATCAGGTTACAAAACATGTTGATGAAAATATACACATAAGGTATGGCAAAGAAATTGCGTATATCTAAACTACAGCGATTCATAAGGAGCATTAATGAGTAAAAACGCCTGCAATTTTCAACGTAATTATTTAAGGACTTAATATTTTTAGTAACTTTTTACGCATACCTCCTTTCATTAACTTATCGGAAATGATTTCAGTCCCCAATTGATGCGGGAGGTGAGGCGTTGATGTATTTTTCATGAGTATGCTTAGCTAAGAAATTGGGTGATGTAAGGGAAAGGAGCTCACCGGGAAAGTTTATCGCTGATACTCAAATTCTGAGGGGGTAAGGAACTGCTCATCAAATAAGTTACCCACATAAATTACGGCGCTTCTTATGTAAGTAGATGAAGCACCAATCCTTGCTCATAAATTATGCAATGCATTAGGTTGAAATCTCGCTCGCGGCCTTATCTGTGCAAGTACGATATTGGAGGGCGATTTTTTTCCAAAGTGACGGCAAAATTATGCATGTTTCTCAGGGTTGGAGGATGAAGTGTGTCGTTCACGTAGCGATGTGAATGCCGCTCGTGTCGAGGGTACTCGTGCAGAGGGGGCACGCTGGGGAAGAAAGAAGGGGGCTGGGGCGACGTAAGCGTGACTCTCATGGAAATATATATTATAAATTTTGGATGGAAATAGCGAAATGAGTGAGGGGAAAGGGGTCGCGCAGCTGCGTTATGAAATGGCAGGTGTGACACCCGCCGCCGACCACGCGACTGCATTCTGCTTTCTTCGGCGAACGCGGCGGGCGCGGAATATTATGTGGCGCTCGCATTTTCCCTCCTCGAGTAGACCTCCGTTACGGAAGACTCTCATCCACCGGGTATTTTCTATTTGACCCGGATCTTATGCTCTTAAGTTTTACGATCAGTAAAATTCGGTGTGTGCCCTTTTTGGGTGCCTTGATTTCTTGTAAACATTAATTATAAATTTAATATTTATATCCACATAAGCGAGACAAAATATAGCTGTAGTTCAGTGAGGAAAGCCATTTCTAATTTTGTCTTCTGAATCTGGAACGAGTCCAAAAAGTAATCAATTGCGTGGGTATCTCATATTGGTCCAATATGGGTTGGTAAAAAAATAACTAATGGGCGATTTCGAGTGGAGAATAAAAGAAGGGTGCAGCCATTTCGACGAGCCAATCACAACAACTTCCACCGATGGTGAGCTCATTTAAACATAAACTAATATGGATTGACTGAAAAAACTTAAAAGCAGTCTCTCTCACTCCAACTTGGTGCATCAAATACACTCTACCGGAGCAAGCAAAATAATTCCTTTAAAATAATGTAAATATTTGGTAAATTTCTTAAAATCGTTTTTTCAATATATTATCGAATTGACATTAAATTATTTTGAAAAGGATGCCATTATTCCCTCCCTATGGCCGGATAAGGTTTTCGTTGCTTGATTGAGGGACTGGGGGCATTCGAGGCGTTGGCACAACCCCCTCCATGCCTCTTTCCACCCCCACCCGCCTCCCGCCGCGCATCGCGTGAGACCCAGCTCGGCTCTGCACTTCGCTCTCGGTGCGTCGTATATACGTGCTTTTGTGTCCGCACGCCATTTCAGTTTCCGCGCTCCTTTTTTTTAGTCTCTGCGGGGGTAGAGGAGGTGATGAGGAGCGTCTCATTACCCGAGGGGAGGGCAGGGGGGACCGGGGGGGGGGGGGTATGAGGGGTATTGGGGGGGGGAAAGAAGGCGTGGTTGAGAGGGGAGGGAGGCGAGCTACACCTCGGGTCATACCCGAGAAATCCGCCGTGGTATCCAGTGACAAGTAATTTTTAAGTTCGTCCACAGCTAAAGTGGAAACAATAAGAATTTCCCCCACATTCAAATGCCAGGAATGAGATCTTTTTTAATAGGTTGCTATTAGATATAGACTAGGACCGAGTCACTGCAGCCGAAAGATATTTATCAGTTTAAACTGGTTGATTGAAAAACTTGATCGATGCTCAAAAGAAGTGATTTTTAAACTATGTCTTCACCTAGAATAACAATCATTTAAGTTCAAGACTCTGCGGTGACGTTTCTCCCATCAATATTTTTTTTCGAATTGGTATAGAAGGAGCGTAAAATTATCTAAGTTCAGTTTTTACATTTTCTTACCTTCTCTCCGGATTTGAAGGAAAGAATGAAGAGCCTTTGAAAGTGTATGAAGGAGTGGGATTTCACGTTCACGTGGTTCAATCTTATCTAAGTATTATCGTTAGAACCCAAATGCATGTTAGTGCCCAAATGCATGTTAGTGCCCATATGCACGTTAGTGCCCATATGCATTCATGTATATGGGCACAAAGGAGGTGCATTAAATAAATTAATATTTTTAAAGAGAGCCAACCAAATGTTTGAAGCAGATTGGTAGGCTTTCGTTTTTTCTCGTCCAATAAAGGTATGCACCAAAATTAAATTTTAACTACGTTTTTATTGACAAATAATATTAATTGGCGTTATGACCTATCACTGACATCAAATTTACTCAACCGGAACAAGGAAAAAAAAAACTTCTTAAAAATTGTAAATATTTGGTTACAATTTTAAATTAGTATTGAAATATATTATGAAATTAAGAGTATGCTATTTTAAAGAGCATGCGATTATTATCATTGAAACTACGAATCGGCGACATCAAAATGCTCGAATGTCGAATGATTGACTTTTATCACATTTCCCAAGAATAAAATTAGCGAATAGATTGTCATTTTAATAAAGTAACTGATATCGAATAATAAAGCCATTTTCTTGAGAATATTTCCTCGGAGGTATAAAAACAGGAGTGTCCTCCTCTCATATGAACTGTTATATAAACTTTGAGCCTTAAACTGAACTGCATCAGAAGAGAAATATTGCTGTAGGATATCACGTCGTCCTTTAGGGTATAAATTCAAAGCGGCAGCCACCTCCTCAGGGTAGCGGCGGTAAACACCAGTGAAGGTCGTGATCTCTCCCCTTTTCTCCCCGCCTCTTCCCCTTCCATTGACATACGCAGATGCAGGAGTGGTCGGGAGAGGAGACTACTTACTCTTCGCTCTACTCTCGCCCATCCCTCAATAAACCTCTTTCCCCCGTCTCCCACGACCCTCGGCAGGGCGCATCCTTTCTTCCCCTCATCCCTTCTCCCCCCCCCAACCCTTCCGGAAGAGCCGCAAACGTTGTTGGTTGAGGTCTGATTTGGCGGGAGGAAGCGAGAATGCGAGGGATAGGTATCGGAATCCGGCTATCTGCGAGGAAGCGAAATTCAGGCAAGAATGACGGACATGGAACTCCATCGAACCAACTACTGACGAGGAAAAATGCATCACCCATCGACCTATTTCGACAGAACAGCGCGCCTCAATCGGTTTTCCAGGAAAGAAGGTGCCAAAGACGGGCCTGATCGATCTTTGGGCCAATAGATCGCCCCTCTATCCGATTCGACAACTGCCCTGTTCGCTTAGCGGTCATTAAATGACGCGACGGTGGTGGTCAGCGTCCATTCCGCGCGGCTCAGTCATTTTTGCGAGGAGCGACGGGCAGCTGATGTGCTGACCTGCAAAATGGGTGGTGCTATCATTCCAAAAATACCGGGCATTTGGCGAAAGGTTGTATTCCAGGAACTGATTGAGTTCACCACGATTAAATGATGCATCAATAAAAAATCGGGAGGAAATAAATAGTACGAGTAATTTTTCCTCACATGGCATCAGTTTTGTTAACAAAATAGGCCAAATCGTAACGCGTTTATAACTAATATTAAAACAATATCTCAGGGGCCAGATGTTCGGCGGCGTTGTTCTGCTTTGTCCTCGGTTTGTTCCCCCGGCGTTATAATTACATGTGTATGGCTCCGACCCCCCGTAATTAGAGCTCGCTTCTCCTAAATGGCAACGCATCCGCTTTATGTCATATATCAGGAAGAAGGGTTTTGGGTGCGGAGACATAGATTAGCGCGGGGAGTCGCGCCCTCCTTTCCCGGCACCCCGCGCCCTGCGGTGAGCGGAGCACGCGGTACGGCAGGGGAATGCCGCCAGGCGCCTCTGATCCGGAAATGAGGTTTTCATATCCCAGCCGAACCTCGCGAACTCTACCGAGCGGAGCATGACGGGTAATTTCGAGAATTAATAATTTCGCATCAAGTTTTTCCGCTTTATTCCTAACCGGGAGGTCATTAGTTGCCTCGTTAAGGTATCCGACCGATGATATTATTTCCTCCACAAGATACATGAAGTATATTTCATGGGATTTTCGTTCTTTGAGATGGAGACGATAAACTTCATTTTTTATGCCAATTTGACAATTACTCTATTTTACCAAGCCAGTGAAGTTCTGGTTGTTTGTTCACTACTGTCGAACATGTATGTTATTGTTTAATCGCATTGAGTTGGATAATTATTTTATCTCAATAAATACCTATTTCTATTATCCTTGGTGTAAAATATTACTGATTAAATATATTCATGTACATTATATTGCCCCATGTTTTTCCCCGAGGTTCTTGGAGTAGAACCAAGGTTAAGCTTTTCGCTGGACATCGCCAACAATGCGGAAGCAAATTCACTGTGCAATTTACTTCATTTTATGTGGATATTTAAAAATGCGCACATAATTCCAATTGAATCTTTGCCCAGAGTGGAAAAATGGTAACCTCTATTCTGAATTCATGATTTATCTCACGTTTGAATTTAGCTCTTCAGTTGATTAGTAGAGATATAAATTCGCCTCGTCATCTTGCGAATATGGTGTAATTTCGAGTAAAAACTACTTGAAAGGTTGAAATAGGCAGCCATATTCAATTTTATGTTAAATTTAACGCACCCTCTGTAGAGCTGAAGGGACCAATTAAATAAACAGGTATTTATAATTTTTTTCACTTCATTTATTTTGAAATTTTTACGTGTTTTGTTATTTCACATGAAACACAAAATAAATTTAATGAAATTTTCAAGTGGAAGCCAAGGATTAAAAAATGTGTGGATGTATCAAAATAAATTACTGAAATTATTTCAATCTCGACCAGGGCTCTGGTGTGTTTTTCATTTGTATCGTAGCCTTATTATGGGCTAGAACTTAATTTGGTTGTGTTGTCCTCGCGAAAGTGAAATACAGTGAGAGGTAAAATTTAAATGCCATTTTAACCCTGATCTCTGCCTACAGAGGGGAAAATATAGTTGTAAGTATAAACGTCAATTGGCAGGTTAAAGTAATCTCTCGAGAATATTAATAGTTACACACATTTTTTAAATGTTTAAACATTTTCTTATTATGGAAGCATGTTATTATCAAAACAGTGCGTTTTTTTGAAAGTCAATCGTTTAATCCAAGTTTTGGTTTCACTGGACCCACGAAAAGTTGTTAATCTCGCCTAAAATTATTCGCTAATTTTGGAAAACTCACCAACTATTTCCCGCAGTCTACCGAGACTCATCAAGGTTTTTGATTGAATTTTTATTTTTTCAAAATTATTTTTTTACTAAATATAATCATAAAACGGCCAATATGTTTCTAATTTGGCAAAAAAAGTGTATATTTTGTAATAAATAATTATAAGCCATCGTAATTGAGACATTGATATGAATTATTTGGGTAATGGAAATAATTAAATACACGTGAACAATCCTCCTTTACGTGGATCAAATTGAACTTAATAACGTTTGTAAAATTCAACCTCAATTCATTTTTAAAAATAATTAGAAAATTGAAATCATACGAGCACTCTAAAGTCCCAGTAAAATACATTTTTCAGAATCACAGTACAGTAACCTGTATTACTATGGCAATTGATTACACAAATAAAGAATGAGTTACTTCAGAGTAAACTAATTCGTCGGTTAAAGCTCAGTTTGCATTATTATTTGTACGCATGAGGTGGAAAATGTTTGTCGAGAGCCGTTCCATCCCATTGCTGGAAGCTACCACCGCCTGGAATTACGTGTTTATTCTCGGTCGACCCATCAAAGCGGGACCCATCGCTTTTGCCACATCACTGACATACCTTTATGGCATATATTCAAACAAATTAAATTAGCTTTCACATATCCTTCGAAGCGAAATTGGTCGAAATGGGAATTGAATACTTGAAATTGCTCTCCATTCGACTTATTGTATCTTCTTTCTGGAATCATTGCAATGACACCCCAGCCATTCATCTCCTTTATTCTCTCCTACAATATACACCTAATATTTTGACCTCCCCATTTTTTTAAGCCTCATAAATATTTTATGCTAGAGCTAATTTTAAAATGACAGTCACCCACTAAAAATACAGAACATTATAAGAGAAGTAGAGATGGGTATTTGCAATAGTTGGGCTACTTGTCTTGTAAGTTTATATGGGATAATGTGTATTTGGAATATTTTGAAAAAATTCCAATTATAGTTAAAAGTAAAAGAAATTCCCTCCTCGCTGTTGCGTTGAGTGTAAATTCCTTTGCATCGAGAGAGGCGAATTTCACAGAAATAAAAAACATGAGTATACTTATTTTAAAATAAATATTATGAATACAAAATATATCGATGTTTTTTGGGCAATTAATGACAGAGTATGTCACCGATTACTTTTGACAAATCGAATATATTCCTGACTGAATTCTACCTCCTGACCCCGCTTGGATCGAGGCGCGGAGTAAATTCGATAGAGTCAATTCAATGCACCGCGAATCAGAGCACGGGATACTTCTGTTTCCACGCCCGGCAGCCGGAGCTTCAGTCGCCCGGCCGTGGAGTACATCGCCCCGTTACACAGAATAAAAGGAATGATGATTCCTCCCTCCCGCCCCCAATTATCTCCCTCACTTCCCCCCTCCCCCTGCCTCTTTCCCGTCCCGGTGCGCATCAATCAAGGCGCAAGCCACGAATCTTCGACGACACGGAAGGGGTGATTGATCGCAAGGGCGTCGGGGGAAGGGGTATTCCTGGAGAGTGAGAAGGGGGGGTGAATGTGCGTGTGTCTGAGATAGGCAGAGAGCGACTTGTGATTTTTTTGGATGGGGAGATGTTGAGAGAGAACGTTTTTCCATATAAGATTGAGGCACCACACCCCCTGATTCCCCGCTCACCCCCGGGGCACTTTTCTCCTCCTCTCGCCATCCATGCCTTTTTCTCGACGCCGCGTAATTGCCGCTGGGCAAATGCATCAATCTTCGAGTCCGTTGGGTGAAGTGGCCGTTGGTCGTCGGCAAAGGAGACTCGCGCTTCGATTATTCATCAAAATCAAGATTAAAAGCAGTTTTCGATGGAGTGAAGTGGTTCTCATATAATCTCCGTTTACAAGTATGAGAGATATACGAAGTATATATATATATATATATATATATATATATATATATATATATACACACACACATATATACACACACACACACATATATATATATATATATATACACACACACACACACACATATATATATATATATATATATATATATATATATATATATATATATATATATATATATATATATATTTATATATATGTATATATAGAACGAGTGCTGTCAAGATAGAAACTTACGTTTCGGCCTTGCGTGGCGGTGGCTAGAGCTAGAACCACCATATTTGGTGTCTAAACGTCCCTACAATCAGTACGCATCATGCTGTGGTAGGGCACAGACTGTGGTTATTCTGCTTAGCTCACTTTGCAAACTGTCAAAATATAGGTTGCAATGGAAAGTCCCGCGAGTTCTGAAGTGCCATCTGAGATTAAGTTTTTACTGGCAAAAAAACCGCAAGCCAATTGAAATACACAGGGAACTAAGTGAAGTGCACTGAGACGAAATAACGAGTGAAAGCGGAGTGAGGCATTGGTGCATTCAGTTTAAACATGATCGCAGCACCAATGTTCTCGACGAGGATCGCCAAATTTTCAGTGATAATATTGTAAAATATCATCTTATAAATGCCAATACCTGGGTATCTGGGATCATTTGCACCCGTCAGGAAAAATTTGTTACCTATGCTTTTCATACAAAATTTGTATTTCTCAATTTAACCAGCCATGTAGAGCGAGAATTAATGATAAAATACCTTGAATGGGTGAAGCCACGGACGCTGTTTCTTTGAAACTTTTGCCAAAGAATAATAGAAGTTTTTATTTGTAAGAAGAGTGTACCTTACGAGGCAATCAGCGGTAAATTGATTGGATTGGGGCGAGGGACATAATGATGCGTGCTTTGGCGTGGATGCTGTGATGGGCAAGTGGGCGGGAGGGAGGGGAGCGTCCGACGAACAGATAAACTGTCGTCAGCGGGGCGCACACGTCTAGCGGGGGCGCCTCAGCTGGTTGGGGGGGAGGGGTCTCTTGGGTACCGCCACAGCCCCCCCCCCTGCGCCGCCGAAAGTGCCCGCGCGAGACGCGGAGGGCAAGAAAGACCCCTTTGGTGGCACAGAAAAGACTGTGAAAAAGCCCTGGGGGATGTTTGACGGGAGTGGGATCGGTTGGATTAGGATTAGGGGAGGGTGGATGGAGGGGTGTCAGCGTGAGGAGGTCCCCATCCTTCCGCCATCCCTCCCTCTCACTCTCCCCTATTCTCAGCCCTATCTATTACCCTGCCGCCGTCCCGAAAGCCCTATTCGCACTCTCCTCTTGTGTGCGCCTGAGTGTTCGGCGGATCCCTTCCTCCCCGGCATCTCTCCCACACACCACCCTCCTTCCTTTCCTCTTTCTATCATCCCTTCAATCTTCATTCATTCCCAGGGCGCGTGACGGGGTTCCCAAAGCTTTAAGGAAATCCACTCGCGCGCCTCGCGTTGGGCGCAGAGAGTGAGCTGCGAAATTGACTGAGGTCACATAGAGTGAAGATGAGAGGGAGACGGCGTAGGGGTATTGATTGACGTGATACCCACCCATACACGCCACGGCGCTCTCTCTCATGAATCATAAAAAATTGATTGATATATTCAGAGCTTTAGGAAAATATGAGTCGTCTATTTTCAATGTGTTTTTGGTATACACCTATTCTAAGATCTATTACTAATTAATGCAAATGCAAATTATAGAATTGTAATTCATTTTAGGGTTGGGAATATCCTTTTTTTACCCTGCGTGGATGTCAAATTTAGTTCACAGCGTTGTACAAAATTTAATTTTCTTCGAACGCTTGAAAATACCCTCAATCAAAATTATCAAAGGATCGCTATGATACGACGAAAACTATGGAGTTTTGTAGAAGCTTAAAGGAACACTTTAAATCTAGTGAATGAGTACAAATTAAAAGAAAATAATTATCTTTATTATAATCCTTAAAATTACCATAGGTTTTAATGAATGCGCATTAATTCATTTTTGATATGGCGAGTATTTAAATAATTAAACGGCTCTAAGATAAATATCATCTTCCCTTTTCATGTTTTTGGAGAAATAGTGATAGTAGTAGGGGAGGCGACCGACAGCTGTAGTGATTCGCGCCATTTAGGATGGATGAAGAGGGAAAAAGAGTGGCGAAAAACCCGGCGTTGACAGTAGTCTACTCTTAACGAAAGGCCCCAAGGGGTAACAAAGCTTTAACGTTCCATTCGACGGACAGCGTACTACCTCAAAGTGCTCTCCGCTAGGCACCTTCAAGTAGGGATTGGGACACCACTAAAAATATCTTCCGCCTCCGGAATTTAAACCAAGGCATTCCGGTTGGGAATCCTGTATGCTAGCCACCACACTATTCCTATCTCCAATTCTCTATGTGTAGAAAGCATAATGTTCAATTGTTAAAAATATTAGTGGTAATTACTTGAACTGTTGACAAATCCGCATAGCTGATAACGGGTATTATATTTCCTTAATGTTTTCACGGGACTTAATAAAATATGAAATGATACCCAAAGGTCACTAAAATCACTGATTTTACTCGGTATTCATTCCCATACCTAGGTTCTCTCTATCGTATCTTTAAATTGCCGTTGTGCAGCGGTAATTGAAATCCAGAGCATCTCTCTCAAATGGACGGCGGGTAAACTTTGCACAAGTGCCAGCGAGGCGGGGGGGGGGAGTTGGGCGATTGGGGGCATTGTGGCGGAAGGAGGAGGGCGGGGCTCTCGAGTGCCGTTGTCTCGTAAGCGCCGGCTGCGCTCCCGAATCCATTTGGAACATTTGCTCCCGCGCCACATGCTTGTGACGACAAAGATATGAATGTTCACGCGGTTAAAATAAAAAAGCTGTAGCAGTGATCGGACAAAGCATTTCTTCTCAGGAAAGATTAAATTATTATCAAGCATTTTAGACTTGCGGCGAAAACTTGAATTTCAGCGTTGATTTTTCAGCGGTTACCTTAATTTGACGCACTGGGGGAATATGGCGAAATTCTTCTAAAACACTTTGTTATACTTAGTGTAAAATAATTGCAGTTTCTTTATCCGTATATGAACAGTACGAACGCTTTAAATATTGTATTCAAATATTAATTTAACAGGGATCGCCTTTTGTAATACTTTTCTTAATAAATACATAAGAGAGATATGAAGAGTCCTCTTTCCGCTGAAGAGGATGAAAGGCTCTATCTCGTATTGGTGCCTGAATCGCGTAGGGATTCCAAGATGGTAAGGGAGGAGCACTGATCGAATGAAAGGTTGTGGGAATTCGCGTGTGAAGGGATAGGAAGAGAAGAGAGTGATGCAGAATTGCACGAGTAGCGGTGATTGTTCATTCGAATGGACAAGGGGGTAATGCATTCGCCAATGCTAAATGAAGAGCATAGTTTGCATGACCTAAGCTAGATAACGTTTTTGGAGAGGCAATTAGCGTGCGAACGAAGTGAGGGGGGAATGAGATGATGTGAGGAGAGGGGAGCAGATCTGATAAGTGGACAAGTTTTACATCGGGGGCGGTTGCAAGTAGGGGAAATATGAGGATATTTGTCGGGGGAGGGGGGTCGAAAAAGGATTGGTGGATCTCAGAATGTTTCTGAGATTGGCGGATCGTCTGTGTGCGAGAGATGGGCATTGGGGTGGTAAGGATGAGGTAGCGTCATTGCCGTGTAAAATAGGAATCAGATATTTAAGTAGTGTTATCAGTCTGTAGGATCCCGGGAAATAGGTGGTGCAATAGTTAAGTCCTGCGTCAGGTATGAGATTGTTTTTCTGTGATGTGTTAGGTCCGGTGGCGTGATGGATTTTACCTAAGCATCCTAGAATCCCTACCCGATTCAGCCACCAATAGAGGTGAGAACTCGCGAATCCGCATACATCCTGGCTCCCCGATCTTTTGGAATTCCCACCCATAGCGTCCACCTTTAATTCCCTTCCCGGCAAACTATGCGCCTACCCCTCGCAGGGGACCTCGCATTCCCCCGCCTGAGACCTACTTGGTCTAACCTGAAGAAGCCAAAAAGCTTAAATTTTCTGAAATGTGAGTGTCCTTTTATGTGTATGCTACGTATTTTATTTTTGTGGGGATTGGGATATTACGATTACTAACGTAATTACCTCACATCCTCACGGCCCAGGCTTGAATCCCGGCGACGAAAGATATTGTTCGGTGGTGTCCCGATACCTATTAGAGGTGGTTTGTGGAAGGTACTTTGAGTGAGTACGCCGTCCGTCGGATGGGACGTTAAGCTGCGAACCCCTTGGCACCTTTCGTTAAGAGCAGGCTAATACGGACGCCGGGTTTCTCTCCACCCTTCATCCTTTCCTGTCCATCCCGAATGGCGCAAATGACCTCAGCTGTCGGTCGCCTCCCTTAAAAACTACTACTTTATTTCTGTGCTTTATTGTGCTGTCCTTGTGTTATATATATAAATAAATAAATAAGTAAATATATATATATATACGTATATGTATATATACATACACGCATACAAATATATATGTATATATATATATATATATATATATATATATATATATATATATATATATATACTCATATATACAGAATGTATATATGAGTATTTATTCGCCGTTTGGCGGGATTTCGTGTTTGAATGTGTATTTGGCCAATGTGGCTCATCTCTTTCTTCTGGCTATGCGTGCCACGAAACGCACTGTTCCTTTCCTGTATGATGTTGTATGAATTCTAACCCACTGTCCTTTCCTTTCCTTGTGTATTGTCTATTTCTCCTTTGGTGGGTGAAACTGCCCCCTGACGCCATCTCTTGGCTGAAAGAATCGGGGCGCTTGGCGACATATTAGACCCACGGATCTCAGAGTAAATTGACTATCCTCGATAGCTGCCTCGATAGCAGGACGTGCCTGTGTTCACCGAGTGTCTAAAATTCGCCGGCGTCCGAGGCTTCGGCCGCCGGGGTTTGGAGAGCGGCACTGCCGGAGTCTCTCGGAAATCGAGGTTCCGATCGTGTTTTGTTTCGAGCGGCGGTTGACCGCCTAGTTCATCAAGAAGCGTGCAGTTTGACTCTCGACTTCTTCCGCCGCGAAGGCCGTACTTTTGTTTTGTTTACTGGATCAAGACTGACCTTGACTCCTGGTGTAGAGCTTAGGCTCCTTTTTATTTGCTACCGCCGGGTGCGTGTGGCGGGGAGGGAGCGTTCGTGAGTGTTTTTTTTTTCTTTCTTTCCTTCTTGGAGTGCTTTCAGTGCGCTCTTCTTCTTTTCTTGGCGCTGGCGTGCTCCATTTGATTTCTTTCAAAATGGTCGTACGTCGCGTAAACACGCTCGCCTTGCAAGTTGATGAAAAGGCGAAGCCCCCTACTCCGTTGGAGGTCCACCTCTTTACACTAGAGTCGCTGGGCCTCACACCCGAAGAGATTGTGGCGATCCAATTTGGATATAACCGCCATTTGGTATTCCTGAAGTTGGCAACTGAAGCTACTATGAAGAGGATTCTGGATAATATCCCACGAAAACTACCGTTTCCATCCAAAATTGATCCGAGGACGACGATCACCATTGACGAGACCTCCGGTAGCCCTTGTAATGTCAGGGTTCTATGTCTCCCCGTGGAGACCCCATTGGAAGATATAACAGGCGAGCTTCAACGTTTTGGAAAAATCCATCGCTCGTGGGAGAACAGGTGGGAGGGCGACAAATTGGCACGCGTGTTAACAGGTACGAGAGTGGTGCGGATGACGGTCGAAAGAAATATCCCCTCGTACCTCCACATCGGCGGCAACCGGGCCATCATCATCTACGAGGGTCAGCGCCGCACCTGCGCCCGTTGCAACCAAGAAGGCCACGAGCGCAAGACCTGCCCTCGGAACCAGGGAGGGAAGAGCTATGCGGAGGCAATGTTTTTGGCCTCCAATCCGAACACCGCCGAAGAGATAGATGAGCCCGAGATGGCTGTGGAGGAGAGGGCGCGGTCCCTGATACTTATCGAGGGTGCGCCCCCAGCTGTTCCCGCCGAACCCCCGCATCCCCCTCCACTCGGAGGGAAATTTCAGAGGGAACGAAAGTCGTCAACGGAAGAAAGGGATCCGAAGAAGAAGAGGACGGACGACATTGCACTGCTGATTTCGAGCATTGATCAAGCTGCGGTCCCTACCAGCTCGGATACACACTCACGACCACCAGCCCCTATCTCCATGACCCCGTCAAAAGAGGACAGATCATCCTGCGTCCTTCCTTTCTCTGGCCACGCCAACGATGCGTTCTTCCCGCAATCCTTGCTTCACGGGCTTCCAACTCCCCGAGAATCACGGGTGACAGCGGGGGAGGATGTATCCGATTACGACTGTCCCCCTTCCTCAACGGCGGGCCCCTCGATTACGGTGTCACGGAAAATCAAGAAAGTATCACCGGCCGCGGAAGTTGACACATGTACGAGCAAAACCTTGTCAACGTCAACAATCCCAGACATTCCATCCTCATTCTCCTTTGAGGACAGCCAAGGTGTCGACGATCTTCCCAGGGCTCCTCTAGAGGCGGACCAATTCGACCGATCTCCTCTAATTTCTCCCGATGGGGCCCCTTCGGCAGAAGACCACCAGTCCGCCACCCCGCCCCCCCCTGAGGCCACCTCCTGGGCTGGGACGGCCCATCGCTCTGCTCGCTCGAACAGGGCCCCCCGTGGAATGCCGCCGAGTAACCAGCTCTTCGTAGAGACCACGGCTGGGTCTTCCTCTTCGGACGAGGTCGGAAGGGAGGTATGCGGTGACAACTCGAGACCTCGATCGTCGACCCGTCGGACGAAGCGTCCCGGGAAGCGGCGAAGTACTCGTCGCCCGGGTTCGAGCCGCGACCGAAGCGACGTAAGCCATGACCAGGACTCTGGTAAGTGATGTCCGGTGCCCATAGCTGTCCTCTCATTCCACCAATGAATATTATTTCGCTTAATATTGCTGGCGTTTATAGCGCTTTAAAAATTGCAGTCCTCCAACGTTTTTTCCGCGACCTTAGGGCTGATGTAATCCTCCTTCAAGAGGTAAAGGAGGACATAGTCTGGGATGCGAACATCTTTCAGGCTATCGGCAATTTCGCCGAATGTCATTCTGGCACCACCACCCTAGTCCGAAATGGCATTCCGTTCTCTCATGTTCGCCGCCACCCCTCGGGCCGAATAACGTCCGTTATCGTGAATGGTATCCATATCACAAACCTTTACGCTCCCTCCGGTGAGCGCGCGAGGGCAGAGCGCGAAACATATTTCAATGAACTTCTCCTCCCCTACCTGTATTCCTTCTCGGGGAAGGCCATATTGGGCGGAGATTTTAACACTATCTACCGCCGAGAGGATAGTGCCTCGAACAGGGATAACGTGACATACTATCCAAGCCGGGCGCTCTCACTGATGCTCGACTCCATTGGAGCGATTGACGCAGTGCGTTCTTATTGCGCCGGTCCCGCCCCCTTCACGCGATCAGGGCCTAACTCTC
The DNA here is from genome assembly GCF_022747635.1 of Hetaerina americana. Lineage (NCBI taxonomy): Eukaryota > Metazoa > Arthropoda > Insecta > Odonata > Calopterygidae > Hetaerina > Hetaerina americana. Next base: position 8,522,481 of record NW_027286764.1, read on the forward strand.
GGACGCGGATTGACTACCTCTTCGTCTCGACATCCCTAAAGAATGATGTCCAGACAGTGGACACCCTCCCGGTGTCCTTCTCTGATCACTGCGCAGTGATCATGAGAGTTACGTGCCCGGACACAACCCCGGGCGCGCACGTCCACCGCTGCGGCTCCGTGTGGCGCATGGACCTCCGCGTGTTGGAGGACGCGACTCGTCGTGATTCTATCCGCACCCGGGTGTGTGCACTGATCGCGGCACTCCGCCCCGGTGCAAACCTCGCTCTATGGTGGGACGAGGTTTTCAAACCCCGCATTGTCACCCACATCAAAAGGCAAACTTTCGAGTGGCGTAGGGAAAAGAACTACACCATCTCCTTCTACCGCCGAGCGCTGGAAGAGCTCCTGCGTAAGGATGTGGCGCCGGAGGGTTTCCACGCCCAAGTGTCGTCCCTAAAAAAAATTATCCTTGGCCACGAGCTCCAAAAATACGCTCCCCAACAGTGGCAAAAAGAACTGGACACGGATAAAGGGGGCCCCCTAACGCTATCTGAGCTTCGGCGCTGGATGAAATCCAACTCTGGCTCCGATATAGACAGAATCCCTGTCAGAGAATCTGCCGCCGGTGACACCAACCTCCTTAAGGAAGCGGGCCGGCACTTTCAAAACACCTTTAACAGGTATCCTCCATGGAAGGAGGGAGACGCACCCCCTCTCCCCCCTCTCCCTACGCTTCCCACAGATCAAAAAGACGATTTTTGTCGAGACATAAGTTCAGACGAACTGGACTGCGTCTCCTCCATGTTCCCGAAGGGCAAAGCACCCGGCTTGGACGGCCTACCCTTTGAATTTTATTTAGCGTACTGGGATGTTTTAAAACCTATTTTAACCCACCTTTTTAACTGTATTTTAGCTAGCGGCTCTCTGACTGCAAGTCAGAGGACCGCCGTGATAACGCTTATACCAAAGAAGACGCGGCCAAAGTCGTTCAACGACTTCAGGCCAATCGCCCTTTTAAACGCAGACTATAAAATATTGGCGCACGTCCTACGATGTAGAATGACGGCTGCTGCCGACATCGTCCTCTCTCCATCCCAGTACGCCGTGTCGAAAACGCGAAATATTTTCGATGCAGCACTTTTAATTCGCGACATCATTTTTTCCGCCCCCTTGTATGGCGATCGTTTTTTATCACTGGTGGCTATCGATCTTGAGAAAGCATTTGACCTGGTCCGGATCGAATGGATTCTCACCGTGCTCAAGAAGATGGCCTTCCCCGAGTACTTCATTCGTGCCGTATCAACGATGTATAACGGAACATACTCTATAATTAGGATAAACAATGCCACATCGCCGCCCATCCCCGTCAGTAACTCCGTTCGGCAGGGCTGCCCACTGTCAATGCTGCTGTTCGCCCTTGCCTTAGACCCCATACTCAGACGACTACAGAGCAGTGGAATCGGGGTACGTCGTCACGGCGCCGTCTGCCTGGGCGTCGCATACGCTGACGACATAACGCTCTTCGTAGACGACCCGTCCCACATGGCCCTAGCCCACGACATATTAACGTCATACGAGCAGGGTGGTATCTTCCTCAATAACCGGAAATCCGGGTTTTTGCTGCTGAAGGGCGACCGGCCCTCGAACTCTATCGGTTGGTCAGAAGCACCCTCGCTCAAAATCTTGGGGTTCTGGTGGGAGAGGGAGTTGGCTCCCACGATTGAGCGAAACTGGGGAATTATTGACCATCATGTAAAATGGAGTGTTGGAAAGCTTTCACTCCCTTCCCTCCCGATCGTGACCCGCGTCCGCCTCCTCAACCAGATTGTCTTCCCAAGGATATGGTATGTGGCCCATCTATGGCCCTTACCCACTAAATACAACGCATACTTTATTAGAGTGTCCAACCAAATGATCTGGAATGGCTACGTAAAGAAAGTGTCCCGAAACCAGCTCTATGGCCCGTTTGAGCAGGGTGGTCTCAATTTAACCGATACAGCTCTAAAGGCGAAGGTTGTCTATGCGAAGCTTAGTCTGCGCATCCTCGGCGGTGACGACGCGTGGCGCAAGGCACTCCTCAAGGACGCGTGGCAGGAACTCGCGCGCGACGTATGCCACCGGAGGGCATTTGATGAAACGAAAAAAGTCGCTTCTCTCCTGCGAGATGGAGAGGCAATTCGAGTGAAGACCCTGTATGTCAGAGCGCTTACCGAGCAGCAACAAAATATATCGAAAAGAACGATTTCTTGGAAAAACTGGGCGACCAGCAGGGCGAACGATGAGGCACGTAGTGGAATGTTTAACCTAATCGCGAACACAGTCATGACGAGGGAAGTGAGGCACCACCTTCGGCTAGCCGATTCGCCCCTTTGTCCGTCATGCGGTCGAATAGACAACGTCGCGCATCTCATCCTTGGATGCAACGATAAAATCAGAGAATGGGAAGCTCTAAAAAAGATCTATAAAACCTGGGACGTGTTCGGTGGTGGTGCCATTACCGACATGAATCTGATCACCTTGAACTTTCGGCTCTTTCCGAGCTTTAAATCCTTCATAATGACCACCCTAATCGTGGAATTCACACAGATGAGAACCGCGAATAAACACTCCGCTAAAGGCATGCAAGCATTGGTGGAACGGATGTGGCTGCCCCCGGTACCGGACACACTTCGTCCGTGGTTAAAAAGTTGTTTTTCTGAATAACTGTGCTTCAAAGCTATCAATAATCCCAACCAAATCTAATGTTCCGTTGCTAATCCAAATATTTCCTTCTATATTTTGTGAACCCTGCCTTTATTATTTCCTTCAACAGTATTGTTCATGGTCACAATTGTTTAATGCAATGTATATGAATTTATGTCTATGTAAGTGTGTAACCATAGTAGGAAAAAAAAATACTCTGTAACCATAATCTGTAAGCTGACAATGTGTACAATGTAAACACTAGCAGTGTAACATACTAGACCGAATAAAACTAAATTGAACCATAGCTCAAGTGGTTAAGAGCATCCGCCCGGCAAGTGGAAAGATCCGGTGTTCGAGTCCCGGTTGAGGAAATATTTTTACTCTTGAGATCCGTTCGATTCCGCCTTCCCCACCTCTATTGTGTTCGTCCTTTATATGTGTTCCTATCCCTTTTCCTTATATCTGTTTCTGTATATATGAGTATTTATTCGCCGTTTGGCGGGATTTCGTGTTTGAATGTATATATATATATATATATATATATATATATATATATATATATAAATGGGTCGCGGTAGTCTAGTGGGTAGAGCGTTGGACTGCTGACCGGAGGGTCCCTGGTTCGATTCCTGGGTGAGGCACTCTGGGCACCTGCAGCTCCACCCAAGCTATGTGATTTTTCGGGTACCAGATTTTCCTGGGAAACCATAACCGGTACAGGGAAAGGAACTGCCCCACCTACCCTGATGTGTAAATTTCACACGCCGTATAGGGCTTAGTACTCGGTGATCTCTACCATCACCTGCTAAACCGACCTTCGGATTGATTATTATATATATATATATAATATATATATATATCTTTATATATATATATATCTTTATATATTATTTTATATATATTACTTTACATATCTTTATATATAAATGCACATATATACATACATACGTGCAGAATATAATATGGCAATATGACTTTACTATCAACTTTTCACTGAAAGGGCAACTTTTATACTGCGAATACCGTTTAAGTATCGTGTGTTTTTTAATTGCTATTTTTTTCCTTTTCAGGCTTATTTTATTTACACCAGCAATAGAGGATAAATGAAGGGAGTTAGAATGAAAATGCCTAAAATGGACATAAAATCGTAGCCAGTCCTCCTTTTTCGTTTTCTTTGTGTCTCACAACGGGTGAGAAACAAGCTCAGAAAGGCGGAGTATAAAATTGTACATTTTGTGCTTTTGCATATTTTTTAAATACTGGGAAAAAGTAGTTACCTACGGTTTACAAGTTATTTCTAGTTTTAACTAATTAACCTAATTATATATTGGCACCCATTATTACTTGGCTAGAATATAAAGTTTCTTAGAAAACCAGGCAATGGAAATTTCCTTCCAGAAGACAGTGCCACAAAACATCAGATTCAATCGATACGAAAATTATAAAAATTCCAAAATAACAGACCGTGATCCATCGAGATATCCGGCTAAAGATTATTTTTCCATTTGATCGCATGAGTTTTATCTGATAGTAAAGTAGTGAGACTGATACGGTCACTTCTTGAGGGATAATCCGCTTCAAGGAATTGATGGAGGTAATTAATCCGAGGCCTGATTCACGTGCGACGCTCTCGCGTAACGATATCTATCTGGACTTCCACAATCAATACGGCTTCGGGAAACTCTTATTTTATTGCATCCATTTCATCAGTTATTATTTTATCCAGACAAACGCCCCACGGAGGGTTGATCATAATGATTTCTCTGATGACCGCATATTTAAAATCCGGAGGGGGGTTGGCGTGTGGGCTTGGGGAAGGAGGCAGGGGCTCGGTGGGGGGTCGATGGGGTGGGAGAAGGAAAGAAGGGGGGCTTGGTTATCATAGAGCGGTGTCTCAGGACGACGAGAGGAGAGAAGCACAGCCACCCCACCCCCCAGCCCTTCAACCGTCTGAAAGGGGCTTTCGTTTGATTTACTGCCAAATGATTTTTCTCCCGTCCGGTGTCATATTTCTGACCCGGAGTATTTTTGGCTTCTTATCGTAGATAAGAAACGAACGTTAAAAATGGAGACACATTTAGTCGGATCGATTGGGCATATTATCTCCTCACTAAATCAGGAACTCAAATTTTGCGACACCCCGCCCTTGGAAATTGTGGTGCTTATCGCAGCGTACGCTATCCCTCCGTCTCTATTCAAAAACCCCGAGAGGAGGGTGAACTGGGATAAGATTGACCCCCTCCCCCCTTGTTGCATGGTGGCGTGATCTCTTCCCCTTTTTGCTCGTTCTATCCGTTAGAATTAAATGATCACTCCTTCCTCGGAAGTGGTTTTTCTGGCACAAACAATGAAGGAAAACTAAAATCAAAAATCTATTTAATGGAAAAAGCCGTCGGACAACAGTGCAATATTCTTCAATGAATATAATTTCATGTAATTGGGAATTCTCCCTATAGATGGGCCAATGAGCTGATTGCCTCAAGGGAGAGGGCGCACTTCAACGGCAAAATAAGCAAATAGTGGAAACCCTCAGGCAAGTATGAATGGGATCTCTTTGAATAGCCGGCGATTTCGTCGTGATTTCCATGATCGGGTACCAACACGTATCTCCGTCCATCACAACGTAGGTCTAATACTCCTCTGTCCTTATAACTCATCTCAGACTCTATGGTTTACTCTCGCTATTTTTCTAATTTTTCCGTTACGTTCGCAGTATTTCATTCTGAATCTGCCTCTTTATCCTATCAAGTTCAGCTTTAATTTCACTATTTTATCTAAAAAAGCGTAAAAATTCAATTAAAGGTGCCATTAATCTAGCCAAATAGTTTTGAACCCAAATAAACGACGTTGACTGAGACTTTATTCAACGAAAAGTCGATAAATGGCTCACCAAAATGACACAACCAGGTTACCTTCGAGGCGCGTTTCCCACAAGTTTGAAACGTAGACCGCGAGAGTAAAGAGGAGTGCGTTATTGATTGCTAAATAGAACTGTCAGGTGGATAAAGCGAGGGGATCAGTTGGGAGGAAACGGATGGCGGTGGTGCGGGGGGGGGGGATTGCGGCTGGTGGCAGAAGCCCACGTAAGACATTGAGAGCAGAGAAACTGTAATTGGTTATCCGAGCGGCTTAGTGGATTCCTTAGGTGATCGAAGAGTAATTTATGAGGGATTGACTTTGAAAGGCAGCATCATTCATCAAGGAAATAAGTTGGAAGTACGCTTCCTCTATTCAGAAAAATATAGAGATTGTGGAAAGAACCGGCTGAATAGATGAAAACTCCTTTAGTATGATCCCAATTTAAAAATTTTCTTATCTATAAGTGGATTCTGTTGGGTATAAAGAGCTTAAACCGATAACATAAGTTTGTTAGCATAATAACATAACATTATTACTATGAATAATGGTTATTGGGTACTTGGACAAAGTAAAAAAAATCCAGTATCAATCCTTTGAAGCAAAGCATCATGACCGGACTATTATATAATTCTCAGAACTATGGGTATGTCTTGAAGCAATGCATCACTAACTTTGAAAAAGTGCCGTCATTGTGAAAAATTATTATTGAAAACTTCGTCATCAATTATCATCTTCAACTCAAAAAAGATCGCATTTCATGATTCCCATTAAAACCATATCGTACACATTATCTATTAACTCACTGTTTACCATTTTCGGAATTTTCTTTTCGCCAGTTCGCCTATCTAATAAAATATTGTGTCAAATTGAATCGCGAATACATGACCATGTCTTATAATTTAAATTACAATTTGAGCACACTGTAAATCAAGTGGGCACCGGTGCATATGCGTCAATCATCTGAGAGTGCAAATTCCTACCAGCCCTACTTTTATTTCAAGCAGGAGTGCGCGTGGCCCAATGCCCGCCGGGGCGTCACCGCCTTCCAATCGACTCAATGCTGAACCAAGAGAGTGCGGAAGATCCGAAATACCGCTTTTGGCGTGCCCTCTCCGTAAAAAAAGAACGCTTTTCAGGAACCGGCAGCAGCATTCGCGCGAGTCGAGCGCGTATCCCTTCCATCTTTCAAAAATGGTTTCTCACGTAAAGAATATTATCTATGCTCGTATGTGGGATAAGGAGAGGGGAGAATGGCAGATCCTGGATTTGGGAAGTTGTGAGGGGCGAAAGAGGATGAAAAGTGGCCTTCCTTCGAAGGAGTGGGGCATCATTGGCGCTCGGGTGGGTCCCCGAGGCCTGCTGCGATGGAGGATGGGCCTCGCGCTCTGCCTTTCCCTCCCCCTTCCACAAACCCGGCGAGTGAGCAGGAAATGCCGGAGAGTAAAACTGCAAAAGGTGGAATCTGCATTCGAAGCACGCACTGGCCAGAAATGGATTCGTTGTACTTTGCTGTTTCTCTCGATCATAAAGGTATTTTTACGCGGCACAATGCGTTAACTGTTGAATTTAGTGCAGCAAACTATATTATTAATGTGTGATTGAGGAGAGAAGAGGGTTGGATGCGGAATTGAATAGTGGCTTATTGTAGTGTTGGTCATCCGGTTGTGTTTTGAAGGGAGAGGCGAATAAATGCATCGTTGTAGCGTTGTATGTGCTGTGTCCATTCATAACCTGCACGTACCTTAAACGGCAGAATACCAATAGCTATAATGCTTATTGTTAAGTTTCACTAATGTAAAAGACAGATTTGAAATGGCAATATGCGTTCAATTCAAAAGTCAGAATCTTTGACGGAAAAGGTATCAATTTTATTTGATTCGTGATTACAGTTACCAATCGTGTGCACCAGGAAGCAGTAGTTATTAAGTAATGGTCCTCCCTGAAGAGTGTACGAAACGCCAATGACTGATTTAAAAATATCTTACTCGTTCAGGGGTGACAAATATACTCCAATTCGGTGCAGAGAAACAGGGAATATGCACTTATATGTAATTTGAGAATGAGCAATTCTGTGGAGGCACCACAATTTGCTCATTGTACAATCGCAAACTTTTAAAGGCTATTTGTTGCTTCGAACCGTTTAAAGCTTCCAGTTATGGTTCGAAATATAAACCACTTTTATGCTACGGTCAGTTGCTCATCCATTACCACTTGAGCCCGGTAAGAGGGTCCATGAAAGGCGGTTAACTGTAATCTAGCTACAGATAATTAAAGAGACCTTCTGGCTCTTTTGAAAAATTAAAAATGATGATGTGGTTATTATATTTATTCGACAATTGATGTTAGTATCCAGAAACAGCAGGCACTACCCCATCCAAGTAAAAGCTCAACCTGTGAATGCCTTGGAGAGTATCTGTCTCCTTTTCTCCGTTTCTGAAAACTCTGAATTCCAAATTTGCCAAATTTTGTCTGCAAATAATCCGGCAGTCGCGGGCGGCAGCGTCCACTGAAGGCGTGGAATCGAGGCCCTCAACGGCAGTTCGGAATGACAATCGGTTCGTTGCAGTCACAGCTGGTGTAACGCCATCAGCTAAATTTGTCCCTCACTAGCTTCGTCAGTAAAATTTGTATTGGACAACCAATCACGAAGTATTGAAATATAATTATCGTCCAATGCGATAAGGAAAGAGATATCCTAGCGTCATTACAGCCCATGCAAATATCACGTCATTAATACTGGGTGCGTTACGAAGGTCATGGAATTATTTTTTATAGTAATTTATTGAACAGATTTGCACAAACACTAAAAATTCTTCAAAGTACTGTCCTTGGGCCTCTACACATTTTTTCCAGAGACTCTTCCATGACCAGTACGCATTAGAAGGCGTCTTTGAGGACCTCTTGAATGATCTTCTTCACGGCTGATTGGATCCATTCTATGGACGAAAAATGGGTTCCTTTCAGGCCTGCCTTAATCCGAGGGAACAAAACAAAGTCTGCCGGGGCGGCGTTAGGACTAAATGGGAGGGGGGGCAGCGTTGGCACCTGGTGCTTGGCCAGGAACTCGCGGACTCGTAGAGATTTTATGAGATTGTAGCAAGGCGCGCTGTCGTGATGGGAGTTGCCAGGTAGCGGAAGTGAATTTTCTCGCCCCTAATTACCTTTTTAACAAGTATCAACGTGAAACACAACAGTGGACGACAAGTTCAGTTAATTGACAACCGTCTAGACCTGTTTGCCATAGTCACGCGTTATACGCGGTGGATGATGGGATTCATTGTTCAATAATCCACGGTGCTATTTACGAAATACATGTGCAAATTCTGATCTCACCTTTTTTTCTCAGATTCCAACTCCAATTTCTCTTTTTACTCAGCGTGGCTTCTAATTACTATCGAGATTTCCCTGATCGCTTCATTTCTCTCGATGGCCCCCTCTAAGTCTCTCATCTCTTTAACCGGTATTCCAGTGATTCCAAGGGATTTCATTTTCTGTCTGCCTTTTATGTCACCAACATGATTTAAAATTTTCATCTTTCGTAATCTTGATTCCGATATTATGACCGTAGTCCAATCTATTAGACTTTGCAAAGGTGTGTTCACATTATTCCGAAAACAGCTCTGTCACCTTTTAATTGGACTTTTTAACAACGATAAAACAATAGAAAAAATTAGCAAACACCCAAGTCTCAGGTGGAGATAAACTCACCTCGGCGGGAATCGAACCCACGACCTCTGGGTTGGCAGGTGAAAACGTTATCAAACCACCACAAGGGCCGGCGGGGGCGGCGTTGTAACAATAGTTAACTTTGGGATCGTAGATTTTCGCGGCGTTCAGATGAAAGACTCTCCATTCTCGGGATGTCACCACGTAGGTTGTTTTCCTGACAACAGTTTCGCCCGTGTTTCAACGAGCGTCTTGAGGTCGAATTCACTTCGACCTGAAGACGCTCGTTGAAACACGGGCGAATCTGTTGTCAGAAAAACAACCTACGCGGTAACATCCCGAGAATGGAGAGTCTTTCAATAGTTAACTTTTTTCACCAATCTAATTTAGAGAATAAGTTTACATAATATTGACATCTATTTTTTGCTATTATAAAAGATCAATTTGGTCTTCGTTCACTTTTTTATAGTTTTATTTCAGCCATAAAGTCGCTCGTATTGCTGCTGGACCAATTTTCAAGAGAGCAAAATTCTGCCTCCACTTCGAGCGCTCAGTTCTCCTTTTACGCCTCCGCCCTTCCTCATAGCAATGCGAATGATTCGACTTTCATTGTCTCACCTGTTAATTGGATCTATCGTGGAACAAAATCACCAACAACGTTGACCAATAGAAATTTTGGAAAGCGAATGCCTCACTTAGAGAAACCCCTTTGTGTACAGTACCATATCAATACTTGAGGTGTATATGTATGTAATTCTATTACGAGAAATGATGCATAGTTATTTACGAAATCTCCCACCTTGTTGATTCTCCTCAATTGATTTTGATCAAAATAATTTTTTAACTGTAAGTCACTTTGTATCAATTTCCTCTCGTGATTTTTTTAGTCTGACCACTCGGTTGGTTGATTAGGAATTATCACGCATTAAGATTCATATTTATTTAGTGAAATTTTTCAATGGATTCATGAAAAAGATGATATCAATAGATGTAAATTTGCCACCAAATTTTCACATTTTGAAAGTATCTAAATGGAAAAAACATAAGTCGCATCGGCAATGATATCGAGGAATGTGGTCACCGATAGGGAACGGAAGGGGCCGAGGGCAAAGGGAATTTCACCGCATTTCACCTCAGAAAAGGACGCAATCGTCTGAGAGATCATCCATCGTATACAGTTCTTTTGGAGGCTATATTGGAAACTTATGCGTGGAAGGAAGGTATCCCTAAGACATGGAGGAAGACGATCCTCGAGGGAGGCCTCTTTCACTGTAAATGGAATGGATCCAGCAATTAGGCGGGCGGGTGGTTTGGTGGGTGGGCATGGGAATTAGCGAACGGGGATCAAGTGTTCCGGATGGCTCCCGTGTTGATTGGAAAGATATTGGAAGAGAATTCGCTCTTCATAGCATTGACAGGGAAAGCATCGCGAAATGGCGATTTCCGTGATGGATCGCCGCTGCAACACAAATCCCAACGCCAAAAAATCCCATTCCCCCTCTCCTCTGCTCCACCAGGTCCGATATCCCCCCCCCCAACTGCCCCTCCTTTAATCCCACGAGTCTCCAAGGGAATCATATTTCCGTATCAACTAATTCCTTTCATTCCTTTTCGCCATTTCGGTTCATCCCTTTCATGAGTCACTCGCTTAATTTTTTTCTGATAATTTCACGGCTGAGTCACGTAAGGCAAGCTTGTTCCTGCTCTCATTACTCATATTTTTTATGATTTGCTACTCACGTAAATGAGATTAAAAGCAATAATATTCCTTTAAGAAATTTTTGAATTTTCTAATACTTATAACTTGGAATTAGTGGCTATATTTAGAAAGTAGTAGTATTTCTGATGAAAACAACGTGAAGCATTCCTTTTAATGATCTGGAAAAAGTTTTTTTTTATGTTTCAGTGGCTTATTTTGTAAAACATTAATCAATTAAAACCAATGCCAATGGCTCCGGTTGATGATGGATTCGATATTAAATACATGATTGAGTTACAAAGATCACATGAGCTATTTATGAAAACAATCAAGGCATATGTATTTGTAAGAATCAACTACACCCATTCAATTAAACATTGCTCTAATAATTAAAAAACATGCAGAAGCACTCTTTGAAACCTTGATGTATGATTCCCAATTTATTCTTTTAATTATCTTTCATGGACTTTCGATAATGTGAAAGGGTTGGATTTACTCTTACTGTATACTTCGCAATGATAATTCATTTGAATTACTGTGAAAGCCAAGTCGTCTTAGCTTCACTCTAATAATCTTTTTGAGTGTAATCGTATACTGCAGTCAAATATGTGCGTCCATTTTTGCTTGCTTATAATTCTACTATTAATCAGTAAGTATCATTTTTTACGAAGTCATTTTTTAAGATTTATAAATTTCAACCATATTCAATGATGAGAAAATGCAATCATTTTTGACAAAGGCTTTGCATTTGACATACAGGGTTCGTCCGGAAAATAAGTGTACTGAGCTCAGGAAAAAAAATTTATTACACTTTTACATATCTTAAGTTAATATTCCTCAAAATAGGACCTTTGTGAGTCGATACACTTGTTCCAGCAGCGTTCCCATTCCTGGAACGCTCCCGCGAAGGCATCATCGGGAACCTCTCGAAGACACGTCGTCACGGCCTCTTTGACGGCGTCCAAAGTCCCGCATCGCGTTCCTTTCAAACTCCTCTTTATCTTCGGGCTCAGAAAGAAGTCCGGGGGTGCCAAGTCCGGGCTGTAGGGCGGGTGCGGCAGCGTTGCCACGCCGTGCTTGGCCAAGAAGTCCGACACGACAAGCGCGGTGTGAGACGGCGCATTGTCGTGATGCAGCCGCCAGCTGTAATTGCTCCCTAATAATCTCGTGCACTATTGTTTTTGGCGCATTACACTGCTCTGCTATCATCCGAACACTAAGACGACGATCAGAGTTCAGTACATTGCGAACTTTTCGCACATTTTCGTTGGTGAGTGTCGTTGATGGGCGTCCAGGCCGTGGTTCGTCGTCGACCTCTTCTCTGCCCTCCACGAACATCTTGTGCCACCGAAAGATCATGTTTCTGACTCCCCGTAAGCCTGGTTAATCATACCGACAGTTTCGGTAGACGATTTCCCAAGCTTTACCGCAAATTTGATGGAATAACGCTGCTCCAAAAACTTCGGCATCGCGTTCCGTGACGTGGGTCGAGCGTGGAGGTTCGCGTTAACAGAGCTCCTCACTACACCACAGCTCAGAGCCGACTGTCTTTTTCAGCGTCGCTTGCCAACATACCCCCCTCCAATCGCAGCCCGTCAGAGCGGTGCTGGGCGCGCCTGGAGCGGCGGGAAAAAATCAGTACACTTATTTTCCGGACGAACCCTGTATTATTATATTTTAAGTTATGAATGACATTTTTTCTCTATAACTTGGTATTTTAAGTTCTTTGGGGATTGCAGCTTCCATGAGAAAACAATCGGAAGTTTCTTGCGTACAAATTAAGAAAAAATGTTTAAAGCTAAAGTTTTTATTTGGCGTTTGTCTAATTGTATACACTTTCGAATACCGTTCTAATGGTATTCGAAAAAGCATACAATACCATTCCAATGGCATTTTAATGATATGTTCGGTTTTTTACCCGGGAGAAGGCAATGTACTCATCATATCATTATATTCTTCGTAATTTGGAGTTAATTGGCATTTATACTTAGCTCTTTCATAAAGAATGATTTGGAAAGCCGTTTCCTTCCTTTTTGATGCTGTTTTTGGTGTGATGAAAGACTGCCTCGCCTTTTGTGATTTGATGGGCACGTTCGTTATTCCTCAATTTGTAGTCAAACATCAACAATGGGGTATCATATGATTCTCAAATTGAAGAGTGGATTAGGCTTCTTTCACCAAAGAATTACCTTTGATGGATTGCTTATATATTACTTACACTATATATTACCTATAGTAATAATATCTTACTTACAGGGTAAAAGGAAGAAAGTGACTCAGCTTTGTTAAACTACTTCAAAAATATATCAGGAAAAGAACATAAAACCCAAATATAATTCATTTTCAATATTATAAATAGTTTATTTTGGCATTTCAGTCCTCGTCAATAGCCATTTCGTATAAAAAGATGGGGTCTAGATAAATCTTCTGGTACAAAAAAATTAAAATCGAGTGACGAAACTTACAAATTTACATGTTAATTGGAGGAAATGAATCATAATCAATACCAAAATATAAAATAATGCTACTTAATACTGAAAATATAATTCTAAAAACATAGCGATCGCTTTAGCGGCCCCATTACATAGAGACTTCTCATCTGGACTCAAGTAAGACTAATTTTATCAGCTCGAATAATTTTTATTAACACAAATGGATGTAATCTCATCCTTACAAAAATCACCCTCTCCCTACACTGAGGCATTCTAATATCCTCTTTCCACGTCATTTTCTACACACACCCATTCTTCTGAAAGTCCGGAAGGCCTCCACAACAGGGCATTGGGCCCCTCGGTGGACCCCACTGCCCCTCTCGCCTCGCTCGCCGGCCCCGAGTCCACACACGCGCGCTCATCGATTGGGGAAGACCCTTCCTTTGCCCTCCGTTCGCCTCCACCACACCCTGGCCCCCGCTTGCATCCCCACCCCCGTCGCCCGCCCCACACGCAAACGCAGCCGCCGCAAAGAGGGCCCAAAACAAACGAGCAACAAGTCCCGAAAACATCTTCGTGTCCCCCCCCCCCTCGGCCACATCGTCCCTATAGGCCCCCCCGCCGCCGCCCCTCCGGGTTTTGAGCTCTCCTCCTCACTCTATTTCCGCCCCCTACCCTCCAAATCCTCCCCCGAACCCACCCTTCTCAACCATCCCTCCCCTTTCACCAACTGCCCACACACGTCCTCGAGTTATTTCAATGGGCGCATTTTCAAGACGATGCGTTGTTTGCCGTCGGAAGTTTCGTCAGATGATAACAATGGTTTGCACCGGGGGCACTAGATGAAAAGGGAATTCAATGTGACTACCCGCTCTTTTTCTCCTGACAGCTGTGCTAAGTGATAATACACTTTCATTCCAGTGATTAAAGAGCATGAATGTGAATAAATAAATCATTTAATAAATTACTAAGGTTTTTCTGAGACATTAGTTCTAAATAGCATGGCCAGCATTTATCGTTCTAGTAATAACCAAGTTATTTAGAAACAATATATGCAGAAGACCCTGCAGAAGAAGGTTCGAATGTCGCGAATGGAAGCTGTCTCACAGAACCCCAATCCACAAAGGCAGTGATAGGGAGATCCAAGAAATGGCGGTCCAATTTCTTTGATATTGATATCCTGCACTGCCTTTACATAATAGGAATATGATATCCTTTCTCTCCAATAGGAACATATTCTGCCTTAACCAGCACTGGTTTTGTAGAAGCCAATAATGCGGAAAGGTTGGGTATTTTCCTCTATTATGCCCTAAAAATGGGGAATGGAACACATGAATTAATTCTGTAAATATATAACTATAGATTACTGGAAAACCTTCGGCAGGATACCTTACGAGATATTAATACACAAATAAAGATACCTATTGATTTAATAAGAGAGTGACCAAAAAGATTAGACTTTTCTCTTATCTAATCGCAGGCAAAATTTAATGGCCAATAGATTAAATTCATTCGAGGCAGATGTGACTAATTATAGCAGTGTCAAATGGAATGTGATATTGGCTTCCAGTCGTTAAATTTTAACGACCAAAGTGCCCACAGTATCACCAATCATAAATTATTTACGGAGGGCAAAGTTATTCACTGAGAAATAACGACACGGTCAGTTCATATGTTACACTCCAACATTTTAGACTAGATATCGGAGTCGTTTTGGGCATGAGCTTAGAAAAATATTTTTTAAATGCACAGCAACAAAAATTTGGATTAAAATGAAAGAGGAGCAAGTCCTAAATAATGAAGCAGATGGGATAGAGTTAACCAACTCAAAGCAGTTTAGATATTTTTCTAAACTTACGTCAACCCATTCACGTGGAAAACACAGTTGGAGAAAATTCAGATTATCCTAAGGGACGCATGTTCTCATTAGGTGGCTGTGGTAATAATGAAATTAAAAAAAAAACAGCGAGAGGTTAACTCAGATTTCTGGAGGCTACATTTAAAATACTCGACTAATATTAAGAATCCACGTGAAAAATCTTTATGCTTTAAAAGTTGAAAATTGCTTGAGAAAGAAAACCCGTCAAATCCGTGAAACATTTCTAAGACAAGAGAATGAACATGACGAGTTTATTGGAGGAATTAGATTGGTTATTTATTCACGAAGTTAGCACGCACAGTTTAAACTTTCACAAGGGTACAAAATACCCTTGTTTGTTTGTGCACAACAAGAAAATACGATAGAACAAAATTGAATAATTTAAATTGAGTAGCTTGAGGCGTGATGTGGAGGAAGTCGAACATAATGAATAACTGATTGAAGCACTTTACCACTTGGAAAAAAAATTATCACGTGAAAAAGTGCTTCAATCAGTTATTCATTGCAATAATTTATTTGAACACACACAATTAATATATTTCATATGCATCATGAGCTCGCATTTGCGCACGTATTGTACCCTAATTCCCCCTTCAGTCAGTTTGAGGGTTAGATTTAAATGTACAGGATGAGAGTACGAGCAGCCTCTCCAGGCACATCCTCTCAAATTCTGCTAAAATAAGAGTATTAAAATGGCACTTTGAAAACAGTTTAGTCAGGCTGAGTTCGCCCACGCCTGCTTCTGTTGATGAAGAGCGATTCCCACAGAAATGTTTCCTTTCTTAATGGGAAAGGATAAGCCGGAGGAGCTATATCTGGGCCATAGGATAGGTGAAAAATATTCTTTGCATTTTGTAAAATCCTTTGCCTTTCTCTTTGACAAAGTGAATTTACTGGCAGCAAGGATAGCGTTTGAAGACTCTAAGGCTATACGAAGAAAATAGACTGAAAATTGAGCTAAGTATTGTAAAGGAGGATCCGTATAAGCATTATGGGGAAGGTAACATTTTTTTGGTTTTAAAAGATTGAAATTCAGTAAGTCATTTGGAAAGAGAAATTGTTAAAATTAAGCTATTACGAGACCAAAGGGAATGTTTATAGAGAAAGACGTCTAGCTAAGTACGACGAGAAGAGATTTAGTGAAGTGAGTAGGATTCGAAAGGTAGTGATGCCATCTCAATTATGATACGAAGTGGAGAACTGCTGGTAGAAAATAAAAACTTGGCAGAGAGACATAACAGGTGAGTTCTAAAGAGACATTCGAAGTAAATTGAGGCCCTGAGGGTACTAGAAAACAGATTCTAAACAATGATTCAGTTTTCTGTTGACATTTTAGGGTTTCTCGTATTTTTATGTGTATCCCAAGTTCGTGGTCCAGAGATCTTTTAAATACGGGAGATTGTCATGAACTATTGATGAATATGGATCGACTAACCCCTTTATGTAATTGCTCTTCAATAATTCCAATTATTGAAAATTAAATATTCATCGCTTGTTTGGTGGCTATTTGGTGCACTCAAAAAATTCCTTTCCTTTAAATTATGTCAAATTACACACCAAAAACTGACTTTTGAAGTTATTGACAATTGGTGTGAATACAAACATTGGGCTTTAATTTTTTCGAACGTGCTATTCAGATTGTCTGGGGATCGTGACGCCCCATGTCCTTTTCCCAGGATGGTCTGTACTCAACCATGTCTAGCTCAGGAATAAAACTGTTTGATTAACTTAGATTTTTTCATATTTGGTGTTTGCTCAAAATATATGAGCTCCAAATGTATATGAGATTTTAAATGAAAAAAAAAGGAAAATATGTACAGAATCATAGAAGCTTCAAGCAATGCCTTTTCGCTCATTAAAGCTCTTTGACCCCTTTCATTACCCTCAAAAGCATTTTCTAAGTTTATAAGTTGATGGTTTTTAAAATGTGTATGCTTAATTCGTTTTATTTTATAGCCTATGCCATGTTTAAAAATGGACCTCATATGAGATGATTAAAAAGATAGCCGAGAGAATAAATTGAAAGAAGTAAACACGAAGCTTGATAGGGAATAGTACAATGAGTTGAATACATACTAAGGCGGGTATCTAATAGGTTAACAGAAGTATGGTGGAAGATGCAGTGCAAGAATATGGGAAATTTGTATTGAAAGGATTAAAACTGGTGAGCTGCCCAGGGCGTTAAAGCTCGGCCATAAAGTAATTTACTACCATGAAGTTCTTACTTTCCATTTCTGAATGAACAGTCTTGTTGTGGCGGAGCCTCACGAAGAAAACTTCACAAGCATAGACATATAAAGTGAAATGGCTTAGAGAGGAGAATTTAGGTTTAGTTCTATTTATTTTACTATGTATTGATTCTGGTTAATTGCCTCTCCTCAATGTATTAATTCAATAATACGATGAAGACAAATGACAAACCCTGAGGGCCTCCTTTAGCAATAAGAAGAACGTGGGAGGGAGAATTGGTATAATCTAATTTGTAGCATACACAAGACTAGAATTTGGCTGGAATATTTTGTCAGATTAATATTAGTTCGAATTCCAAAAACCAAAGGTAACGATAAAATGAGGAATATAGAACGGTAGCCAACAAGTTTGTTTTGAAAGGGAGCTAAAATACTTCTCAGGTTCGAGAGCAAGAGGGTGGAGATGAGAGGAAATGAAGAGGGGACGATAATTTTGGGAGCAGCAAGGAGAGGGTAATATTTGAAGCTAATGCCGTGATGAGAGCAGTGATAAAATCAAATTCGGAGCATTAGCAGTATATAATTGCTTTATACGTAGATGTAGAGTAGGTATTCGCAAAGGAAACTAAGCAAAAGATGATTGACTCTCAGTTGAACTGGTTTAAGAACATCAGTAAGAGGATGGCAAATTATTACTTCAGTTTGGTTTCTGGAGGAGCTGAGGCGCAGGTGTGATGCCATAGCAGTAATTTGATCACTGATAGAGAAAAAGATCGAGTGAAATTTGGACTTATGTATTTTATTTTAGATTCGAGACGGTCTTCTATAAAGTGAATAGGGTACAGATGATTAATTTATTCCAAAAAAAGGACCAAATTGGAGGGTTATACAAGTTATAGGCAACTTACATCTTCTCGCGAGCGAGGGTCAAATGGAGAGAGATAGAATATTGGGTTAGATGTGAGTGATCAATATCCCCAGCGCTTTTAAACGTATATGTTGAGGAAATGGTTAAATATGCATGAGAGGACTGGAGGTAGGAGTTAATATTGGCTGGGAATTCTCAAAATCAGTTAAGTTTGCAGCAAATCATGCTTCAATTAATGAATCGACCTAGGGGTTGCAGGCAATATTGAGCGCACTGCGATAAGTACTATAGAATGAGAATAATTGTGCACAAAATAGAGATCATGTGGTTTTCGCGAGAGAGAAGGGCTAAATTGCAAAATATTAAAGGTGGGCGTAAACCGGAGAATGTGGAATGGCTTACCTCTCTTGGAAGTGCTAAGACCAGAAACTAGGAAATATACTTTCACAAGGAGGATGGAATTTGAGACGTTGAGTAAGAATGTTAGGAATAGATTCGTCGAAACCTAGATATGGCACGTGTTTTTGCACGGCTGAGAAACATGGCAGTTGAAGCAGGATTATGAGCATTGATTGGAAGATTTTGAAATGGGTGTGGAGAAGGGGGGAGAAAATGTGAAGTGGACAGAAAGGGAAACGAAGAGAGGAAGTGGGTGGTGAGACAAGGAAGGGGAGGAGAGAGAGGATTGCTGGGAGAAGAGAGAAGGAGATATGAAAGATGAATGCGGAATGACTTGATTGGCGATGAGGCGTTCAAGACTGTGAGAGGGTGGAGGACTTCCGGAGCGATGAATAGGTAGTACTAGCTGGAATGGCACGGAGGCGCAGGCGCGGAGTCAAAGAGGGGATTATGGTATGCATTGCAGGATGTCAGATCATGTTTGGCCAGGAGATGCAAAGAAATGTTTGTCGTTGTTCATTCTTTGTCCACCTAAAACCTACCTTGACGGGTAGAATACCGATAAATATAATGATAATGACCCTTATATAGATTATGAAACTTGAGCGTATTTTTTTTTTAACTACAGGCAAAATCTAAATTCGGCATTCGCTCGAAACTATGCAAAGACATTTTGATTTTTATTACCTTGCACTCAGCAAGCCACCACTAGGGTATTTGGCAGGGGGTGAATACACACCAGGCTAAAATTAAATGATTTTCGGATCCCTTATCGTTCGTGGAAAAAATTGCATCGTAAATCTATCAGTGCTTCACTTAATCTTTCTAATTTTTTTGACACGATCCTTCTTTGCCTGACGTAATTATTCTTCTTCTTATTACCTCTCCTTTGACCTTCAGAACACCAAATTCCAAAACGCTGCCAAGATAGCTCAACTGTTCTACCTACTCTAGTTTTCAACTCTTGTTTTGAAGTTTAACTTAGTCTTCCTCTTTCTAGAAAACAACAACCTAAAAAGTTATATGCTTACGTACAAACAGATACGAACTTTAAATTTTTCTCTCCACGTCTGCAAATCCCTTCAATTCCCATATTACCCTAATGCCATCACCGGTAATGTGCACTTATGAATATTTTTTAGGAAATAGTGGGAATATTTATAACGAAAATTAGAGTTCAGAAAATAAGCTCTGCATCTGTTGATGGAAGAACGTCGGCAAAATGGTGGTTTTGCTGCAAAAGAGATGATTTGACATCAAGTTCCATAGTGCGCTAAGTGAAATTTGAACATTCATGCTTTTCGTGTATCGAGGAACATGGCATTGTGCGCTTGTACACAATATAAGTACGTCAAAGGCACGCCAGATAATGGGCTGCATTCATCCAAACAATGGAGGAGAGAGAGTCGTAGTCGGCAGTAATTAGGCGCTCACGTCCCCGCGGGGGAGGAATGGCCCCGGAGTGAAGAGGAGGATGATCCTCAAAGGGCGCGGAAGGGAAAGGGACTCCTTTTGTTCGGAGCAGAAGAAAGAGCGTAAATAAGAAAGAGGGGGTGAGGTAGGTGACGGCGACGGGGCGAAAGGTCAGGAAGGAGGTGGGGAGTGAGGGGCGAAGAAGGGAGGGAGGGAGGGATGAGGGAAGGAAGGAAGGAGAAGGACGAAACAGGGCGGTGGGAAGGAAGGGACGCGGAGACAGGGCTTTGGGATTCGGCGATTGTTACCAAGGAAATCACCAGGGTTGTGGAAACAAGGAACAGGATTTCCTAAGTCGCCGTGCGCGCGGTGGGGTGTGGGCGGTTTGGGGGATAAGTCGCCGAGACCTTTAAAAACCGGAGGACTAGGGAGGGAGATGGGGGTTGTTTAAAGGGGCCAGGAAACGACAAGGGGCGGGGCGGAATGAGGGGGAGGGAGAGGACGTGAGTGCGGTGGAGGTAAAAGGGCAAGGCGCTTTACAAAGAAGCGAACGAATTGTTGTTTTTTGGCAGGATTGGAAACAAAAGTAACTCACCCTGGTGCGTTTAAAAATCATCACCATGGCTTTGATTTGATTTAACTCCCTCTCTTCCTCTTCTTATTCCTCCTTATCGCCTTGCCATTGCGCATCCCTGCCCCGCGGTGGCTTTATGAGGATCGAATCTGAAATTCGCAATTAAACATTGCCAAAGAGGGTGGGTTGCGGTGGCCTTCCCCTATTTTGGCCCACACGAAGTTCGACCCGACAGCTCGCTTCTACCCCCTTGACTCCTCCATTCACGCACCCGCACCCAGGCAGTCACACACTCACGCAAACACAAGGGGGGGGGTCCCCGGGGCCGAAACCAAATCCGCAAGTGCCGTACAACTGAGGTTGAAAAAAGGTCGACCGCGCGACGGACCCGCACGGCTCCTGAGGTCACCACCACTCGACTTTTGGGAAGGTCGACTTCAGTAGTGAGAGGAGCCCTCTTCCGCAAGGTCAAGGGCAGGAGACATTTAAAGGAAAGCGGTGAAAAAAACGGAATCCTCGTCCATCAAAGGACCTTCACTTGTCCGCCTCGTTTGCTACGAGGGCATGACCGACACTTGTCGGCGATGGCGGGTGCTAAAGGGAAGGCGCGATGAGAATTACGGAGCACCTGATTGCCGACTGCGATCGGCGAAATTGAGATAGAGCCCTTGAGACTCCCACGCCGAAGTTCAATTAAGAGCTCAAGACGCTGGAAATAAATCGCTACCATCTTAATAAATTAAGATGGTAGCATTTCTTCGTGTGCTTACTTTTATCTAAGTATTCGTAAGTTTTAAGTACCATTTCATAGTTTCTTAAGTTTCACCTGAACAAAATATTTCACTATGACCGCATATTTTGAAAGCATGACTGAATTGATACAAGAACTATTTCCAAGAGACATATTCATTGTACTTCCCGAAGTACTCAAATGGATTCATTTTTATACCCATTTTGAATAGTACTATTGAAGAAGTATTTAGTGGAGAGAGGACGTTCCGCTTTCTTATTTACATTACATGCCCAGCGTAAGTGAAGTCTTAGATGCTCGTCAAGGCTAACTTGGCCTTGGTGACTCGTGACTGTGGACCGCCATAGTTGATGATACTCTTGTAAGTGCGTGTGAAGAGCGCAGAAAAGTCATCAAGGGAATGGTTGTTGTGGAGATATTATATGCAAATTGTAAAGAACTACATTTTCACAAGAGATGTTTAATTCAAATTAGCCGGTTTTTGCTGGTTTTGCTAGTTATTCAAATTTACTGTTTTTTGCAAGTTTTCTTTATTCATTCGGTCCCATTTAGAGTATTTTCCACACCCTGTTATTAACTAAATTGCATACTTTCAATTCTATCCGCATTCGTGATTTATTTGCACTGAAATTTCCGGAATGGTAAAGCCTTCATATTTTTTCTCCATTCATATTCTCCAGTCATATTTTTTCTTCATTCGATAAATTATTTATCTCCAAATTACATTAACTTCAAGAACATAAGACGATTTTCACGCCACAAATGCACACTTAGACTGGTACTCAAAGTGACTAGTACTGTAATAAATTGCAGAGAGATACCTTTTCAATGCATATTTTATAAAAGTGCCCCTTTCTTGTTCAACGCCGTTGGCACACACATATTAGGCGAATTAAAACGCAGGTGAAATGCGTAGCTTGAGCGAGGTTAAACGAATAAGATATGAGAATTTGAGTTGGCACCTAAGATATATATTTACCGGAAGATTTAAGGTCAGATTTGCAAACCAAATGGCAGCAATGATGGGTTGGTGGAGACGTTTGTTTCGACATTGGAAGAGAAGGGAGAAAGGTAGGGAGACTAATCCAGCGACCCGGGCATTTGTTTCTGTGCAGAAATATGTTATCAAGAGTTTAAAAAAAAGAGAATTCAAGGATATGAGCAGATACCCCTCGGGGAAGATCGTTTGCAGACATATTGTAGGGGAGAATTTTGCAGGAGAGACGATATAAATGTGAGCGAGGGATTGGAGGCGGGGAAGGGGGCACCGAAAGCTCTCTTAAGGGGTGAGGACGTGAGAGCGCCTGAAGAGTGGGACGCCGAGCGGAGGAAATAAGATAAGTGCGGAAATTGAGGAGAATGGAGCGAGGATTAAGGAGACGGTCGCGTGAGGCGTGAACTTTCTCCCGCTCCAAAAACCCCTTGAACTCTGACTCCACTCTATTTGCCGCGACCCCTCTGAAGAATGTAATGAGTGTATGTAAATGTGCATACGTATATATATATATATATATATATATATATATATATATATATATATATATATATATATATATATATATAATGTATAACACTTAGCACTAGTGGACACAGACAAAAACACAGAAACACACAAAAAAGAGACTCACTATTTTTCGAATTTTCGGTGGTCGTTGCCACCTTTATCAAGGAGGAGAGGGACAGAACTCAGGGAGTTCTGTCCCTCTCCTCCTTGATAAAGGTGGCAACGACCACCGAAAATTCGAAAAATAGTGAGTCTCTTTTTTGTGTGTTTCTGTGTTTTTGTCTGTGTCCACTAGTGCTAAGTGTTATACATTATTATTCACGTCCGTGAGTCTTTCAAAAAGTGTTATATATATACGAGGGTCATCCGGAAAGTAGTACCCGTTCGTGAAATAAAGACACAAAAGTAAATATTAACAAACATAAAAAATTTTATTTGAAAGAGGATACTTTAAACTACTTCTCAACATAATCTCCAAGCAAATTAAGGCATTTGTCATAACGTGTGACAAGTTTCTGTATTCCTGCTGCATAGTCCTTCGCCGCCAGCTCATTGAGATACGCGAGGGACCCATCTTGCACAAATTTTTGCATAATGCAGATGGTGTTTAACAATTTCATGAACAATTGTTCGAGAAACATTGGGAAAATGCTCACAGATGTCATCAATTGTGACGCGCCGATCGTTCCTCACGAATTCGTCAACTGAGCTCACCAGTTGGTCTGTAATGACAGACGGTCTCTCCGAACGCTCATCGTCGTGTGTGTTCCCCCTCCCCATGTTGAAGTTGCGACACCACCGCCGAACAGACGACTCGTCCATTACATTGTCTCCATACACCTCCTTTAATTGGCGATGAATATCACATGGGCGAACGTTTCTTGCATTGAGGAATTTAATCACTGCCCTCACTTCACAACTGGCGGCGTTCTCAATTTTTTTAAACATTGTAAACAATCACAGAAACAACACAGGCAATGCTAGCGTCACGCAACTTGGCTCAGAGAAGGCAGACAAGCCACTGAAGCTATCTGACCTCGTCCAGCGGCTACTCGCGTCGTCAGCACTTCATGCGGCACGAACGGGTACTACTTTCCGGATGACCCTCGTGTGTGTATATATATATATATATGACTTCGCCGACGTAACACGAACGTGTTGAATAATAAATTGGACAGCTATCTTCCAATATCTTCCGATGAAGACGGAGCAGAATCCTGTCGAAATGATCAAGAAATAACGCGTGAGTAATCTTGTGTTTCTATATTGTTTGTTGCTGTCCTAAATATATATATATATATATATATATATATATATATATATATATATATATATATATACACACACCAGAAGAATACACCCGCGAATAGTGGGGGAAAAGGGGAAGGGTGCTGATCGTGGGAGGCAGAGAGTGAGAGAAATCGCCGTAAGTACGAGTTTGTTTTTGTAGAAATTATCACATAAGCCAAATTTATAAAAAATAGCTCTAAGACTCAATATAAACCTGGACCGCGTGATATGTAACAGGATTTTGAAATTTTAGCTAAGAAAGGCGCTAAACAAGAAACTTTTTTTAGATTAAAGTACAGGACAGCGAGTTGGTCAAATAGTGAATCTAATCTAATAGTAAAATCTTCTTTGCCAAATTATGTAGCTCTAAATGAAGTGAGGCTCACTGCTAGCAATTAGTTCATTTAACACAAATCAAATTGCCTCGGACAGAATATTATAATAGTGGTTCATTAGGTTCATTATATATATATATATATATATATATATATTTATATATATATAAATATAAATATATATATATATATATATATATATATATATATATATATATATATAATCACACGAGCGGCACAATATAACACAAATAGAATAGAATAGCAACATTTCAATAGCACAGAGTCTCTCTTGAAGAAGGCCTCTGAGAGGGCCGAAAGCTCGAACAATTTACCGTGTGAGTGTCCTTTTAAATGTTGCTATTCTATTCTATTTTTGTTATATTGTGTCAGACCATTATATACATTATATACATTATATATATATATATATATATATATATATATATATATATATATATATATATATATATATATAAGGGGACGATCCTCGTTAAAAATTTAAGGAACCGTGATATCAAGGAAACATTATCTGTATTGGTAGTAAATTGCCGAAGTTCAAATATCAATGTCGCAGAATATAATCACCTTATTCAAAGCACAGGCACAGATAAAATTATAGTGACAAAAAGCTGGTTAGCCGCTGACAATAACGACGGTAAAATGTTTCTCAAAATCCTTTTCCATGGACAGAGATGACAGAACAATTAGAATCGGGGGTGGTGTCTTTGTTGAAGTTTGTGGCTACCGACTCATTGGCGTGCATCTAATAATGAGTTTTTTTGTATTATCCTGACCAATATGAATATATTACAATGCAACAATTTCATGGCGTAGTAATCATCCGCTGGGACTGGGATTCGATCCCGGATCCCTCGATTTCCGGCCGAGGGCTTTAGCCTGTTAAGCTATCGAGGCCTCCTCTTATACTCCGAAATTGTTGCCTTGTAATGAACATTTAGCGGATGACTCAGTCAAAAGTTACCGTCGCGGAATCTCTTGCAGTTTCGTGACCGTAATGCATAATAGCGAGTGGAATCCACTGACAATGAGATTGAAAATAAGAGGAAAGGACTTCACACGAAGAATACACGTTCACACGATGGATGATGGTGGGGTGTGGAATGCGACGCTTGGGTAATCCGGGCGGGTGCTTCGCTCTAAATACGCAGACGCTCGCACACAAAGATAAATATGCACGTGCGAACGGCCTCACATCGTGGGCGTACATTTCACGTGAGTGTGTGGGTGGGAGAGTGGCTCGGGGGTATAGGGGACTGCCGGGGGATGGGAAAGAGGGTGTCTGGAGACGGGAGGAATGGCCTTGAATACGGAGGGCGAGGTTGAAGTGAAATGAGGCGTCGAGGAAAATTTAATATGCCCTCGGGAAAAGTCTTCCCCTGCAGAAAAAATACTCCTCGGGACACGGAAGGGGCATCGCCAACAGCCTTGAAATGAGAAAATAAGTCAAGACTTGAGGCGGTAGTTTTCGTATCGGTAGAAAAGATTCGTGGATGGAGTGGAATTAGTTTGACACGCGATTTTCGTATGGAATAACGATGACGCAGCTGCAACAAGTGGGAGGCAAATGTCCGCCGCTCTGGCGAGCGAACGTTTCCGATGCAGCTCCACCAATATATTAGTAATGAAAACATCAAGTGCGGAACCGTGTCGATGCCCCATGCGATATTTGTTTGGTGCATTTGCATTTAGTGCATCGCGATCTTACTAAGCATGTACCCGTTTGCTCTTCTTTCACTACGTTTCTTAAAAAATAATGACTAACAAAATAATGTCCGAAACCATTTACTTTTTCACGTACATTAAAAATTTCAAGACGCATGTATTGACTCTTTAGATTATTTTGGTTCCTCCAAAAAGCTTTGGCCCACTGAACGTTTCGTAAAACGCTTCCTGGAGAGTACGGTTTAAGCGTTTAATGTGCTAGAACCAAATTATAATTTTGAATTTAAATGGAAAACTTTACATATTAGGGAAACCAATTAGATGCCTACCTCAGAAGTATTATTTTCCCTAAAAGCACGGACGATCAGTCCAAAAAGCGTTCCAATTGAACCTCTTTTGTATGCCTTATCTTTTGGATTGGCGACCACCAATGACGAGATGCCGTCATTTTTATTGCATATTTCTCTCGGAAAATTTTTTCGAATGGTGTACACCTTCATTCGAAGGAAAAATACAATACTCCAACACTCAGCACAATCATTCAAAGGTTAAATTACAGATTAAATCTCTTGCATGCATTGAAAGGATGTCTCTTTATCAATGGTGTAAAAAATATGTTATTAACTCCATCGAACTACGGTAGTAGAGATTATATCGATTTAATTAGGGAGATCAAATAAGGAACGGATAGATAAAAGACGTAATTTTTACCACGAACGCTAAGGGACATAATAACAAACAATAACATTGTCTGATTGCGGTAGGGGTAAAAATATTCGAGCGACAATTAGTCTGGTGCGTATTCACTCCCTGCCAGACACCATAGCGGTGGCTTGTAGAGTACTAAAAATACAAAAAATATTCTCGTTGTTCCGACTCGTTAGTTTATTTCCATATTTATCGTGCTTTTAGTTATTTCAGCTCAGACGGAAGCCATATTTCATTTTTATTTTTCCATTAATACGTTAAAAATACTATTTATAGGGGGAAAGAGGTCACTACCCTTGTAATGGATATGAGTCTACCTGTCCTACTCGTCTTCTAGTTATTACAATTTTTCACGATTCTGGTGGATTTTCTCTTAATACACGTATAGTAAGCTCTAATGCAAGCTGTCTTCGAAACATTCGATATGACAATAAACTGCATTGAGATATCCAACACCAAATACCAAGTCGTTAGGTTCACCTCTATTAACAGTGCACCCCTAACGCGTTTGAGCGAGGGCTGAGTGCGGAAGACGCCACTTCCGAACGCCTCCGCAAAGGGAGGCGTTTACTGGGAGAAGAATCCCCGTTTTCCGGCGGCGGGAAGGTGGATGTTTGCCTTCGCTCTCGAAGGGGTGTTTCTCGGCGAAGATAAATAAATACAACGAAAGGATGAAAGAAAGGTTTCAAGGTTTCAAAAAGGCCGAAAAGAGCCCGGAAAGTTAGTTACGAGACGAAGTTGATTCAATTGGAAGGAGCAAAGCGGGAAGGGGGCGAGAGGGATAGAAAGAGGCGTCCTTTATGGGGTTGGGTGGGGGGCGGAGGAGGAAGGGAGGGAGGGGGACAGGGGTGGAGTGGGCCAATAAACATGCTACGAGAGGAACTTGAAAGGGAATGACGGAATAGTGTATCGGAAGGGATGGATGCGAGGGAGGGAATGAATTTGAGGCGGAGAGAGATGAGGGGGATGGAAATGGCTGGAGTCGAGCGGGGAGGGGAGTATTTTCATGCTTTTATTGCGGGCGCATTCAGGGGGTTGGGGCGGGGGTCCCTAAAATGTGGAGATCTTACTTTTTTCGGATTTTTGTTTTGGTTTTCGTTGGAGAAGAAAAAGGAGACGAGTGTCATTGAGTGTTTTGAAAGCTGAGTCGGAGGCTGAGTTTCCACTTTCCCGTTATGCATCTGGATCGAATATCCATCTTGGACTGAGTAATGGAATCATAGTGTGTGCTCATGGACGGCTCTCCAAAGATTGCTCCGGAAAGCGATATACGTCTCCAGCACAAGACTTGATGCTCACTCGTGAAATGTGAGTTGAGACCTGTCTTCTTTTCCCCGGGAATGTTAAAGCGCACCCTTGTCTCATGTCCTCGTGATGGCTCGAAGGATGGAGGTGCAATTTTTAAATTGAAAATGGCGAAGAAAATATTAAATCGGTATGTATTCCAAACAGTGGTTAAACCAAAAATTAGCAAAGATAAACAACATTTAACGCAAAATAGGATGAAAACTTCAAGTGAACTGCGTGCTTACACACGAGATGAAGATGAATATGTTCCTTTAACATACCAATAAACTGCGGGAGATGCCGTGGCAGTAACTTTTAACGGAGTACAGGTAACCTGTTTTAACGGAGTAACCTGTATATATTCCTATAAATTGCAATGGGCTGTGAAATACACATTTTAGAATAGCTTGTATTGTAATTTATGAAATTTCTAACGTTCTGTTTTTGGTTTTTGCATGTGTTGAAGCTGCATACCTATGGGCGCTCCACTGTGGGCGTTGACTTCTTGGCATGGCGTAGCCTTCTTGCACGGCTGAGCCTATTCTTCATCGGGTTGAAATGCCTTGAAGTCGGTCGACTTAGATTTGAATATACCCTATTGCACGGGAAACTTGCCAGCGCCAAAAGGCAAATCCGGCGCCATAAAACTGCAGCAATATGGCTCTCGAGATTTTAATGCATCTTTCGATCCCAGAGTATCATAAAATTTTGAAGAATGTTTAGAGTATCGGTTGCTCCTGTTTTTCACTGTATTTCCTTTCTCTTTTCATGGATTACGTATTAATTTTGCTCTGAAATATAATTGGAAGTGATCGATGCCGGTGTTGGCCGGGAAGGTCGTCCGTTTTCTCTCTTCTGGCCGGCTGAGAGAGACTACAGACGGAGTGGGGAGATGCGCAGGGCGGAGGAATTGTCTCGGGAAGGAGGGAACGTCGGGACTGACGCTCGCTTGAGGCGAGGCGCCCAAACGCGCGCCTCCCACACCGTTGATATGCTGCACCACATGTATTCTTGAGAACCCAGGATTTAGGCGCAACTCATAAATACCGCCTTGCTGTCCACGGTCGCATTTCTCCCGCCCCTCCTCCAGACTCACCGCACTTGTCATTTTTGCTCTCCCTGACGCAATAGCTCCCTGAAATGACGTCACGTTTTCCGCGTAAGTCGTGCTCACAATAATTTAGCGGAATGCTATAGACTTGGCAAGATTGTTGATATCCTCTTGATGTCCTTTGGGGGCGCAATAGTGGCATTGAAACAGGGGCATGTTATTGCTATCAGAGTGCAAGTGAAGCAGAAACAGAAATTTAACAAAACATAATTTTGGAAAAAGCATCACAAATGGAGTAGGTCCTGGGGATGCACAAATAGTATTATCACTGATATCACACCCGCCGGAATTCAAAATGAAAGTCAGTGAAAAAGGTGATAAATAGCCTTTGGCTTGTTTATTTTATTCTTGACGACGATAATTTTTTAAGATATAGTTCATCAGTTTAAGACTGAAAAGGGCCCACTGAAGTTATAAATGAGTGTTTGGTTAAGATTTTTAAAATTGCTGTCAGAAGAAACTGAATCACAGAAGACAATTAGAAAAATTACATAAATTGATGTAACGCAAACGAGGATAAATCATGTCCCGGAGTATTCGGGAAAGTTTGGGTTCAGGAAGCAAAAGGACACTCGTGGCGTCATTAGGGTGATTAGAGCACAATTTGAAAATAAATTATAGCAAGCTGAAGCAATATTTATTAACTGCGTGGATTTCGAGAATGCACTAATGCACTCTCGGGAAGAGAACTGAGGAAACATATTGTTATATTTGAGAGTAGACCGTAGGAGTAGGTGAAATATCGAAGCATCTACTAGGGGCAGACTAAATACGGAAATGTAATGGATAGAGAATGGCCCTGTGCAGAGGAGATCATAGAGAGAGGAAATTAAGGTAAATTTGAATTAAAGCAAGTAAAAAGATAATTAAATAAGATTCTCAATCATTCTGATGCAGCAGTACAGATTCAGTTTGAAAGGAATCGGATGGATGCATGAAATCGCCTCAGAAGTGATTATTAAACGAAGGCCAATCTATTCCGAAGAAACGATTAGGTCGACTTGAATGAAGAATGGTGTAAAGAAGGGTGTGCGATGGTACGCGATTGCGAGGAGGCCATGCGTTTCTTTCCACCGAAAGATGACATTGAATATAAGAAAATAAAAAAGCAGAACTACCTCAATGTAGGGTGACAATGCGATCAAATGTAAAAGTGATGTAGGTTCCAGTTGTCAACAGTTATTGAAAAAATGAAAAAACCTAAAGATGAAGTTGATAGTTCAGGATATGGATGAGTCAAGTATGCCTTGCACTGAGATCGTGATACAGGTGATGGCAAGAGGAGAGGGAGGGAAGGGGTGGATACGGTGAAGGGTCATGGAGTTCACTTGACGATATTCCAGCTCTCAATATTAATAGCAACATGAATTTGGGCATTGATTTCTATTTTTGGAGGATTTTACACCGAATAAAAATGAAATTTTCCATGGAGTGGTTTCATTCACCAAAAGCCATGGGTTAAAGAAATGAGTGATTTATTTTGATTCAAGAAAGATCGCGAGAGAAATAGGAATCGAATAGGAGGAAAATCAACGTGGTATTGTTTTGGAGTGTTATCAGTGAAATATATTGATTGGAGCGAGGAAGGCGTTAAACGATTGAAGGAGAACCGAACGGCGCAGACAGACGAGGTGCGGGAGGTGACCAAAGCGGGGAAAAGAATAGGCGGGAAAAAACAGTGAGTGGCCTTAATGCAACAATTTCAGAGCGTAAAAATCATTCGCCTTGACTGGGACTCGAACCCAGATCCCTCAATATCCGGTCGAGTGCTTTAGCCACTTAAGCTACCGAGGCGTCCTCTTAAACTCTGAAATTTTGGGGCTTTTAAAGGAACTAGATGTTATGACGAAATACCGTACATACAATGTCACATGCATTCGTAGTCGTGCGCGAGGCGCCACTGTCCACGAGGTTAAAGCCAACTTTAAACACGTATGGTGTTTTCCCTTTGACAAATTCCAAAGAAACTGCGGGAGATGCCGCAACAGTAACTTTTAACGTAGTCATCCGCTAATGTGCATTGTAGCTTAAGTGGCTAAAGCACTCGACCGGATATTGAGGGATCTGGGTTCGAGTCCCAGTCAAGGCGAATGATTTTTACGCTCTGAAATTGTTGCATTAAAATGCACATTAGCGGATGACTCCGTTAAAAGTTACTGTTGCGGCATCTCCCGCAGTTTCTTTGGAATTTAGTGAGTGGCCTTATTCGGACGGTGATTGCGGAGACAGTTCGCCATTCGGGAAGCATGGGGGGAAGCAAGAGAAAAATAAATAAATGGTCTAACATTAATTAATACCAAATGCCGATTAGGTCCATCGCAATGAGCACGCGGAGATCAAAGTAATACACCCCCAAGAGGGGGGGCTCAGGGGCGTCGGGCTTAAGGGGGTCAGTCACTCTCGCAAGTGGCCGACCAACCTCCCGGGGAGGGGCGGGCGGGAGGACGTCTAGCCTTGGGCCCCTGAGAGCAGGGGATTTCCTTTTGGGGGGGTGTCACGTTGGTGTGCGAGGGGCACCCCAAACGGACCCAGAGGACGGGAATGTTCTATGCTGCCTCCGGGAACGTACGTGCGCGGTGTTCCCCGTCTATGGACCTCCTCTCTTGCCTCCTTAGTTCGTATTGCCCGCGTTGTTCATGCGTATTGGACGCATAATGAAAAGCAAAACCTTTTGACCCACGTGTCAGACAGTTTTCACTCGTCATTCGCACTTCTAATCACGTCCGACCACTCTAATCTTCATTGAAGCTGAACAATCGATTCTCCAGCCACCGTGAAGGCAAACAATTCTTCTAAATTAGAGTTGTTAGGTCGAACTCATGAAATAGTTCATTATTTTGTATCAAAATGGAGGCAAAATAAGTGTTCTGATCTCATGACTGAAAATAATGCAGAGTTTTCCAAGTAAGTCTGTACCCACAATAACCCACCCTACTGACTTAGCACTTGAACTCAGAGCTTTCTTTCATAATACGGCGTTAGAGTTTGAAGAAATTTAAATAACTGTGTAAATACTCACCATTGATAGATTTAAAGTATAGAAGTTTGGAAGATGAATGAAATCACCTTACCTGGAAAAAGAAGAAAATATTTTAGTCGCCTGGAAAGATGCATGGTCAATATCCAATATGTATAGCTTTTAAAAGGTAAACGATGATTGATATCGAGAGTAGTACTGCGCTTTTCAAGGTAAATGAACAACTAGGCAAGGATTCAGTTTAATTTGCGAAACTTGATACGTTGACATAAAATATTTCCATCAATTTATCTATTCGTTTTGATTAAAATCCACTTAAAAAGGAGCCATACGCAGCTTAAATTGCTCTCAGGATCATCAACAAAAGTAAAGAGAGTAGGACAAATGATTACTTATGGGATGATCAGTTTGGGTTTAGGAAGGGGAGAGGTATACGTGATGCCATTGCAGTAATGAGATTATTAATCGAGAGAAATATAGAATACAATCAGGACGAATTTGCCTGTTTCGTAGATTTCGAAATGGCGTTTGATAGAGTGAATTGGGAAAATCTAATGAGTATATAGCAGAAAATAGGAATATATTGTAGTGACAGGAGGCTGAGCCGCAACCTGTACATGTCTCAGACTGCTCAGGTGCGGGTGGGAAACGGGTAGTCTGGTTGGGCAGTGTTAGGAAGAGGTGTAAGGCAGGGTTGTCCATTATCACCGTTGCTTTTCAACGTATATGCGAACGGAATAACTAATGAGGCATGGGAAGTACTGGATGTAGGAATAAAAGTGGGTGGGGAATTCGTAAAAGTAGTTAGGTTCACTGATGAACTAGATCTAATTTGTCAATCAGCCAAGCAGCGTTTCTGAGTGAATTGGAAATTCACTGCGATAGATATGAGATAAGAATCAATATTAATCAAACAAAGGTTACGCGATTTTATAGAAAGAAAAAGGCTAAGCACATTAAAATAGGAGGGCTACAACTAGAGCAGGTAGAACAGTTTATGTATCTCGGAAGTGTTTTGGACCAACATGGTCAAAGTAGTAGGGACGTAAGGAGAAGAATTGCGCTAGGCAAAGAGGCTTTCACAAGGAGGAGGGAGTTGATGAAAGGGACGTTGAGTCTGTTGAGAAAAGGATATTAAGAGAATATTTGTTGAAACTTTGGTATGTAACGTAGTTTTGTGCGGCGCGAAAACGTGGTCACTGAAGCGGGAGGATAGACGTAGATTGGAGGCTTTTGAAATGTGGGTGTGGAGAAGGTTGAAGAAGGTGAAATGGACAGAGAAGAAAACAAATGAGGAAGTACTAGTCATGGTGGGCGAGGAGAGGGGTTTGTTGGGAGAAATCCTATGGAGGCAAGCAACATGGATGAAGGGCTAATTGATCGGCAATGGCAGGTTGAAGACTGTGATAGAGGGGAGCGTGTTAGGCAAACGAGGAAGGGGAAGGAATAGGATAGGGATGTTGGACGGGATGAAGGGAGGAAGAAAGTACTCAGAGCTGAAGAGGGACCTGATGTAGAGTAGGTTCCTGGAATATGTTTTGGAATGTTCCTGGAATATGTTTGGCCTTTCAACGATTCGGAAGGCTCCCTGGTACCGTAGGCGGATTCCGGAAGGTCCTTAAGGGTACGCATGCAAGATATCTAATTGGTTTGACTTAGGGTCCCATGGTGGTGTTCTTTGAGAGAGGACATCCCTTTTTGGAATAGGAAATAATCTGCTGGTGCCAAGAGGGGACTGTAAGGGGGTTGGGGAATCGTCGCGTTGCCGTTGCAGAAGGTCTTCGCAAGCAGACAGAAACTCGACTCTGCTCTCTTGGTCGTCCTTCAAGACCTTTGGGACGACTTTAGCGCAGTTATTTCGCATTGCCAAATTTTCAGTTATGCTAGTGTGCACTGTCATTTATCAATATAAATACAATATCATGCGATCATGAGTACACTTAACCAACACGGTCTGAATTCAGCACTTCACCCACAAGTACAGAAAAAATTGTCATCGATCCTTTTTTAACAAACTTTTTTCAATATGATTTTACATGTGAGGGTTTTGATATTATAAGTTTGAGCAGCTATATTTCCTCTTAGGAATCACATACGGTCTTCATTTAAATGAACATTCGGTTTTATTTTGCGTCCGACGTATGTTAACAGCAAACCACTGCCCATCGATGGCAGACGAACTGCAAATCCCGAACACGAAGAGAGAGATACATTAAGTCCCCTTGGAGATGAGACCTCTTGGAAACTTTGGTCGGTCGCTAATTCAAGGATAACACTCCAGCCTCGGTTAATGACGGAGGCGGGCGGGCGGCGCGCCATGAGGGATGTGCGTCGGTGGAAGGTTTTTTTGGGGGCGGACAACCCCTCCTCCCCCTCCCCCCC
Organism: Hetaerina americana; assembly: GCF_022747635.1. Classification (NCBI taxonomy): domain Eukaryota; kingdom Metazoa; phylum Arthropoda; class Insecta; order Odonata; family Calopterygidae; genus Hetaerina; species Hetaerina americana. Next base: position 8,557,156 of record NW_027286764.1, read on the forward strand.
CGGTGTTTTTCAATGCGGAGGCGCATCCCCCCCCTCCTGGAATGGGGTGCGAAAGGGAGTGAGTTTGGGGGAAATTAGTCGCCGCACCCTCCACGCCCTGCTGAGGGACCGAGCGAGGAAGAAAGATGGAGTCGAGGGCAATAACGGGAATAATAATTAAAAGACACACTCGGGGCTCCGTTACGCAAACAACAGAGCATAATAAAAGATAGCGATGAAAAAGGGAAAAGGGACAATTGTTCTCGAAGCGGAGGCGAGATACGGCCTTCCCCTTTTGCGCCTTGAATTTATTTGAGTGGAAAAGTCGGCGGGGATAAGAAAACGGGGCAGGAGGAGGGGGACGGAGGTTCTGGCGCCGTTTTAATGCCCACCCCCCCTCGTTTACGTTTTTAAGCACGTCGGCGACAGTAAAAGAAATTAATGTGTCGCTGATTATAGTTATCCCGCCTCCCTTCCTTCCTCGCCAGTCCTTTGTCCTTGGCTAAAGCCTTCCTTGGTCGCTCTTGTTGTTCATTGTTTCCTTGAAAGGGGAAAACACCACGGAGTCCGCTACGTGCCAAGGCAGCTCGGGGAGAAATAGGTATTCTGATCAAGTGGAAGCGGATCCACTCGATAGAAAGATTGCGTAATTAACGTCGGCTGAGGGCCTGAGCGAGGCTTTATCGGGTTTGCATTTTTTTTACGAAACGTTCCCTTCCATTCAGTTCATTAAAGTGCATTCTAAATGTTCAGCTAATGAGGTGCAAATTTATTGATGGAGGTGGTTATCGAGTTCTTCCAGGCGTAGATCTCTCCTTGTTTATTTGCTAAGGGTGGATTGAGGGAAACCACTATCGACTTTATGTTGATTGCGACTCAATTCTTATCATTCTTCCCTTTGTCCCACAAAATATTGCATAGCATTGGCCGATCATTTTACCTGAACTTTAAAACTAATGAACAAAAATTTTCGTTTCTAAGAAAAAGACTTTGGCATTCAAAGCTCCTATGATCGAAAACAACGAAATAACTAGCGGCTTGTGTGGTGAATAATTCAATAATCGGAAGCAAAAAATCGAATGGAATGAAAAAGATGAATTATGCAGTTCATTCATTGTACAAAGTGAATGCGGATTGAATGATTTCGGTGTAATTGACCACGTGAAGTAACGATTAATGGTGGGAGGATCAATGCGGTCCAATCTAGTACAACGCCGTGGCATGAAGGATAACATGCTTTCCGATCGGAAAGGGTTTCAAGCATGGCGAGGAAGGAGAGAAACTCCTCGCCCCGAAAGGAGAACTAATGACGTTTCTTTCCTTGGGAGGCGATCCACACTTCGAAAATTACGGTTTAGTTCTCATATTACAATTACTTTGTCCACCAGGCAATTCTAAGCGATAAGCTGCTCCGCAATTCTTCTTGCGGGACTGTCATGCTCTGGATTGCAATATTCCATGAAAATATCGATTCCTAAGTTGACCATCGATTTTTGCTCCCCGCAGTTGGTTAAGAATAGAAAATATTTCACATGAATTCATCTACATACAAGGTTTGCATAAAAAGTATCGGTAACAATTTTTTCCCTGGCATACACTTGAAACTCTGTTAATTCAGACCCGCATTGAGTGTCCGTATGATCTCAGATCGAGATATTACTAAGATGACAGTGCACACCATTATCACTGAAAATTTGCGACATATCTGCGCTAAACTCCTCCCGAAGGTCTTGACGGACCTATATATTAATATATATATATATATATATATATATATATATCGCTTTATATAATGTATATGGAAGCAGTAATATTTTCTAGTCATTTTGTTTTACCACCCACCGGCTTATTCTATCATGCTGCCTCAATTTCGTAATCTTCTAGTGACTAGAGTAATTGAAATTTATCCCTAAATATGAAGTAAGTAAGTTTTGTATTTTTAATATTTTCCGGAAACGTTTTTTTAAAGAAAGCGCGAGTGTGCACCAGACGGCAAATATCTCATCTTTTGCTTTCGCAAGAGATCCAGGGGAAAAAACGAGCTGATGTCCATATTTTATTGTAAATTAATGATCCAAACAAAAGCCTTTGAGTTTTGATAATAGCCGTTATCCTCTCCAATTTTAAACCACAAACAGGAATATTTAATCACTCTGGGGTGCATTATAGTTTTCATTAGAGAGGCCATCCTGGGTGAATTGGTTGCCACGACAGTAGTGGGATCAAGAAGCGTGATCAGAGAGAAGTTTGACTGGAAGCGAGAAAGGATGGATGGTTAAGGTGGGCGTAGCAGCCGACGGGGGGAAAGGGGGGAGAGGGGGAGAAGGCGGGATATGGATGGCTTCGGGGGCAGGAGTTGGGGGGGGCGGGGAAGGCACGAGGGAGTCGAGTATTCCTGGCTGAAGGTTGGTGGTGGGGTTGAGACGATGGATGGTGATGGCCGGGGTGGAGAGGGTGGGGAAGAGAAGCGAGATAAATTAAAAGAGATAAGGGGAAAGAATGAGCGTCGGTCGGGAGGAGGGGAGGCGGAGGGGGTGGGAGAGAAGTCCGGAGTTGGGGGGAGGGCATCGGAGGCGGTGAGGAAGGCAGGGGGAGCGGCGATGGAGAAAGGGAGCGGATGGAGCAACTGATCTCTCCGCACTTCGACTTTTGTTTCTCTCGAAATTGTGACGTACTTGGGACATATGAAAAAGCTTTCCTCATAATTTTAACGGCAATGAGACACAAATTTGATGATCAGTGCTTAAACATGCACGACTTGGCAGTTTTGGGATGACTTTAACTTATACCGCGCAGTTTTTCTACTCTCGGTTCATGTGTTACCCGCTCTGAGTAAACCACACTTCATTGAACAACAGCAGAATTGAAGTCATTCATCAGTAGTCATCGAGCCGTCGAAGTCAGTCATGCTAGGTCAAACTTCATGGAAACTTGAATCATATACGTTTAGGGGTGGTGCGCGTCAATAAAAAGAAGAGAAAAAGCCTCTTTGGAAAGTGCTTTACACAGCTTAAGGCAGCGTGTTGTTTAATTCATGAGATGGAATATTTAGCTCTTTCGCGCAAGGAAACGATTAGAAAATACTTGAATATCAAAGAGAACACACGATGTGGCACCATTCGTTTTTAAGTCGCCGATAACGCGAATAACTAGTCTGTGGTTAAAGAATAAGTACTAAACTGTTGTTGCTAGAAACCTCATTACTTGTGGACATTTGAATCATGTCGAAGAGACAATTGTGGGCATGATTCAAATTTCATTCCTTTGGCAGTACTTTTGAGAAACCTCGTGTGTTTTAGACAGTCCATACAAATTGATAATTCGTCAAAAATGTCAGAGGAGCACTCTTTTTTATATCACACGATCTCGTACTTGTATTCAGTATTCCAATACTAAATCAGTGACACCGAAAATGTTGAACAGTAAAAAATGACGTTTTTATTTCAGTTGATGTTTTATAGAGTAAATCCACTTAATTGTGTGTCTGGTTATAAATTACACATGCATAAACTGCTTTCAAACCTAATTCCTACTTTTAAAAATCATGATTTTCTAAAGAGCTATTTTAACAGATAATTTTAATATCTGGACTCCATTGTAATAGTTTCATCAAAATATTTATAATTTTTTCATCATTATATCCTCAAAATGAAATGGGAATTTGACGCATTTTTATTATTGAAGGACACATTTTGGCAGGATTTAACATGGTCACCAATATCATAAATAATGTTCAGAAATAATTTTATCCACCCTTTTGCCATATACATACTATCTCATTTTCATAAAAATGTTATCATATAGTCAGTTAAATATTTGATGATATTTGAGTACGCTTCTGAGTTCTTTTTATTTATTTGATCACTTTTGTTGTTCAAACAAATAAAGCTGATCAATTCATTGGGCCTCTTTTAAAAGACTGTGTAACTCCATGGTGATAATAGTTGTGAAGGCATTAATTAAGACCCTTTTTATGTTAATAATTCCAAAAGTGTTTAATTCATTTCGATTTTACCAGAAAAATGTACGCTAGGTTGGTACTTCATTCACACAAGAGTAATTTAACCCAGCTAAATCTGTTTCTAATTTCTGAATAGTCCCTACTTCTAGTGATCCCTCTACGAGTGAATTACATCGGTTAAAATTTCAAAGCTGGATTTCTTGTTTGCCCGACTTTTATGACCGAAGCAGTCAAATGTCTGTAATTATTTGCAACGATTTACAATAGGATAGTAATATGAGGGGGAGAAACTGGAATTTTTTTTAAACTTCACTTCAAGAGGAATAACAATCATTTGCATCGCTGCATACGTCGGATCTCTCAAATGGCTTCGGTGTGGGAAACGGAATACATTTTTAAAATGTCGAGAGAAACTCGGAAATACTCCCTTGGTGGCTGTGGCTCTGAGATACAGGATGAAATTTTGATTGCCTTTCATTCTGTTTGCAACGGAGGTGAGCAATAAAAACGTTTGCTGAAACGTTGGCAAGCCATGGACAAAGAGACTGAATAATAAGCAGTTACACCCGGAAGTTCTTGAGGATGAGGCGGCTTTAAATGAGCCGTGGGCCTCGCGTGTAATTGGCGAGGGGATTAAAGCAATAGGTCGGCTTCCTCTAAGCGACTGTGTTGCCACTTCGCCGTGAACATGTTCCTCAAGGTTGTAGCTTTCGGGTTAATAATGAAATAAGTTCATTACTTCATGCGTATTATTCGGGAAATGTTTGTTAATTTGCTGATATTTGAAATTATAACAATTTTTGAACAATATGGTTAAGTGTTAGCTGTTATTTCTATTATATGGCTTATATGCTGTGGATTATGCAATAACCAGTTAAGATTACAATAATTTTGTTTTAACACGAATGTTCTCATTTACATATATTTATTTATGAATCCTCCACCTACATTAAATGATTTGGCACCATGCATGAAAACCTATATTCTTACCTTTCTCACCGGGGTAATTAAAAATCACCACGTTTTAGTTTTAATATAAAAATGTCTTGGATTTTCTCTAGGTAGGAGTTAAATTGACTTCGAAGTTGGATAATATTGTCTATTGATACTGCTCCTTTCTCAGTTGAAGCTATTCATGCATATATTAACTTTGAAGAATTAATATTGATAGATTTAGTTTTTTTTTATTCGAAGAGGATATTCGTAAATGAAAAAAAACTATGAATTCAGCTCAGCGTATTGAAATTCCCGTTCATATTTCAACGTGCGTGAAATTTTTCAGCAACTTGACTCGACGCAAATCTGAGGTACGTTGTGCTTCATGCTGGGGCTCCATTGTTCTTCCTGTATGACGTAATCGAGCGTTTCAAAATGGTTGCCTTTCAAGCTCCTTTTCATTCTAGGGAGCGCAAAACGTCCGGCGGTGCTATAATGGGGCTGTAGTGTGACTGGGGCACCATTTCCACCTTTGGCTTGGCCAGGTACTCGGTTGGCGGTGTTGGACTAGGACACATTACCGTGGTGCAGTGGGCAAATATCTCCTTACTGGCGCGTTGTAAACTCTTCCGCAGTGTTAAAAGTACTTTCACGTAAAACTTGCAGTTCATTGTCTGCCCCTGAAGCACAAATTCTTCGTGGATAATGCCTATTGAGTCGAAAAAGACTATGCTATACTCAAACTAGTGACCAATACTTCCCTATGGCAGATATTTTCCTTTTGACGGGTCCTGGGAACTTAGAGGGTGGATCACTGGACGTGTTACCGGACAGTCCGGGTTTAAGTCCGCGTGACTTTATGAAATCTAGGAAAAGGAACTCGCTTTCACTGCTAATATGTGTTTAATATGCCTGTCATTTCACAAGTCGTTCGGCCGAGCACGAAACGGCCAACGCAATCACGGAGGAGCCAAAAGTAGGGGTTAAATGCGATGACGGTGGCATTGAATGACCCTATTTACGCAAACGCAACCATTTCCTCAGATTTCATCCAGCATCCAAAGGAGACTCACCCCTCCAAGAAAACCAAAAGTGTGTGAGATCATTAAAAAGGCTTAACTTTTCAAAATTAAAATATCAACCAAGCAAGGACGTGAAATAGAGGGATGGGAAGATGAATGAAATGTCGGTGTGGTTTACTTTTTGTGTCATGGTTTTCGTAATCATCATTGTTGCTCCTCCCGAGAGGATTGTGAGATGGGGGACTCTTCCCCCTGCCGGTCGCGCGTGGAAGTTCGTCGGGGACGGATATTATCTCCCTTCTCACTTCCTGTGCAATCCCTCCCTCCCTTCTTCACCCCGTCTCCTCCAACTCATCTCTCTCCCCCTTCAGACTCCCTCCCGTATCCTTCATTCGAACGGGCACTTTCATTCATCGCCCGCCCAACACGCGCAGATAAGCGATGGAAGGTGGTGGGAGAGGTCGTAGAGTGGCCTGAAACAGAGCAACCCAAACGCCCCCCCTCCCACCCCATGCCTCCCGCCTGCTGGGGAATGGTTCCTCCGCTCGTAATCAACTTTCGCCAAAAACGCGGAAATCAAATAAAGGGACGCGGTGGCCCGCCTTTTATCTGCGCGCGGGCGAGAGGCGTTGGCGGCCCTTAATCTTGTCAGGCGCGGATGGGGGTGGGGGAAGGGGAGGGGGTGCCGTTGAAGGGATTCCTGGAGAATTGCTGGCGGGTTGTTTTTCCCGTGGGATTGGTGAAGGGGCTGGTGGGGGGAGGGATGCTGGGAATAGAAGAAAGAATCAACTCTGGTTGGGGGAGATGATTGGAGGGAGGGCTGTGAGGTGAGGTCAGGTTGCCCGAAGGGATACGAAGTGAATGATGCTCGATTGCACTTTTCTCCATTTTGTTTCAAGGTTCCACGCGCTTCGGCTAATGCTGCCACGATTAGGTGCAGCATAGACCGGCCTACGCGTACTACGGAGGACTAGGCTGAAGGGGAGTCGGGGGGACGAAAAAGTGTGGACGAACCGCCGTGCTTCCAAATGAACTTAATTCGCCAATAACGCAGCCCTTTGCTATTTATCGGGTAATATCAAAGGTCCACAATTATAGTCATATTATCATTATACGTATTCACTAAGGAAAGATGAGAGGAAGGAAGTACTCAAAGTGGAAGAAGGACTTGTGGTAGAGTAGAATGCTAGATTGTGTTTTATTAGGAGTAACAAAATGTTTAATTGGTTGTTTTTTCCATCCAAAAACCTACCTTAATCTGTAGATTACTTAAAAATAATAATAATTATCGATCTTCATTTGCAATCACAAAGAGATCTGGATTGAAATAACAATTATTTTTTTATGAATAATTTGGCTCTATATGTAAAACTGATATTGTTAAAAAACTGATAAACTGACTTGTATTGCAGAGGAGGGAGTTCAGTATTAATGTTTTATTTGCAATTCAAAAATAAAATTGATCGTGCAGCGAAGAGTGTTTTGCGGACTACATTGTAGCATTTATGAAGAAAGAATTCAGCCGGAAGCTTTGGTTTAATCGTAAGTTTAGTTTCCAAGCGTAAATGGAAAAGCCAGTCGTTTGTGAGGACCATGGCACAATAAAGTCAATATCAAATACAACTGAGATGGTGCTAAGCATTGAAGAGGGGGCAAGTGATAATATAGGGGATGTTTAGTTTTGTTTCTATTAGAGTGGGTTTTCTATAAAGAGGAAAGCTGAATTCAATATCAACATAAGAGTATGAATACTAGAGCTGACAGAACTGTTTACATATATAGGAAGTGCTCTGGACCACAATGGCCTTACATTTTGGGCCAAAGTGGTTAAAGTAGTAGGGACACAATACGGAAAATTGCGTGTGGCTAAGAAGCTTGCAGAAGCAGGAGGATATTGTCGACGGGGACGTTGAGCATGGATGTTCAGAAAATGCTCGTTAAAACTTCTATGTGAGGGGTGGTTATCTACGGCGCGGGAACATGGTCACTGAAGCAGGATGGTAAACGTAGGTTGGAGGCTTTTGAAATTTGGGTGTGGAAGAGGATGGGGAAGGTGAAGTGGACAGAGAGGAAAACAAATGAGGAGGTGATAGTTATGGTCAGAGAGGAGAGGAGGGATGTCAAAAGGACGCAGGAAAGATGACTTTCGGGAGTTTTCATTGGCAGTGGGATGTTGAAGACTGAGATAGAGAAAGAAATGTTATGCATACGAGGAAAGGCCAGGAATGGGATAGGAATGTTGGACGAAACAAAGGGAGGAAGGAAGTCCACAGAAATGAAGAGGGGCATTGTTGTAGAGAGGGATGTGGGGTTGTGTTTAGTTAAGAGAATTTTTGGGTTGATTGGGTCCATCCGAAACCTAGTTTCGGATGTTAAGGTGTGGGTTTTTTTGGTCGTAAAGTCAGGTAAATATTTTGTTTCTCAATAAAATGGGGCTTATTCCATCCAAAACCTACATTTATCGGTAGAACTATAATAATATATGCGAGCGCTCGTGTTAGCGCGTGTCTGTGTACCTACGCGCGCGTGTACGTAAATCTATAAAGCAGACATTTAGAGTGAGATTCGTTAGCATTGAATCATTACTTCTGTTAATCGCATGTTTTTCCGTACCTTATGAACTCACAGAGATTGTATCGTCCATGTAACTTGGATATGAGTTACCTGTTACACATGTAAAATGAAGGAATGAGTTGAACTCCGAAGAAAGCCACACTGACCCATTTGCATAATAAAAGCAATTCTTACTGGATACCAAACTGTAAAGTTTTGGTTTAGTGACTTTCTTGAATTGCACTCAAATCACTTAAGAGCGCTTTTTTTAATGTTAACATCACTATCTATGCAGACAGTATATAAATATCGTTTGCGGTCATTTGCCGCAGCAGTCATGGGCGCGCTAACTGCGATATAAGATGAATCGATGAGATAAATAAGCTCGGAAAACGTTTAAAATAATGGCGATGAGTTTCCTCGTTGAAAGAAACCTCTAAAAAACAAAAAACGCTCAAACTAAGTGGATCTATTTCAATTGAGCAATAGCTAATCTCATCCAAAATTGGGTGTTTGTTATCGAAGATTGATTATTCACCATGTTTTCAATAAATTTATTTATCAGACGAGAAAGAGAATGCAATGATCGGAAATTTGATGAAGACGAGTTTGATTTAATTATCAATTCAGTGATCCGCAGCGCGTTATTGTAAATAATCATAAATATTCCCCGTTAACATTTCGTAAAACCGTTGGCGCATTAAGCTCACGGAATCATTTTCTGACATCTAGTCGCGCCCGCTTCCAACCGTCATGCAATTCAATTTTCAATAAATATGATTTCTGGAAATAATAATTAGCATGTCATATTCAATGTTAATTAGTCGAGTGGTAATCCCAGCCCATTCCGATTGCTTCGAAATTCTAAATGGCCCATTCTGGAGGATACGTGGTTGTTAGGTTTAGTGGTATGATATATCTAGGATTCCAATATTAGAATTTCCATTTGAAATTCAAGTGTATTTTTCATGCGTGAGACCTCATGAAAGTATGGTAACCTAAAAACTCTGGGATTAGGTCGTGACTGGAGATGTAATAAACTTCTGATTTTAATCCTTCTTCAGGTAGGGTTTATCTAAATTTGATGGTCCTAAATCTAATATAATTCCAATTTTATCTCACATTCCATTACTGTATTTCTTCCATCATTTACTCAGAATGTATTTTTGATGAAAAGTTTCTCTCTTGGTGCGCAAACTTTCCCGCGATTGCTTAATTTATTCGGGAATTACAGCGTCTAATATTCCTTGCTCCATTAAAGAAGATTATAAGAATGATGATCTCATTTTAGTGCTAAAATTATTAAAAGGTTCTTTGAAATTATATTAAATTTAAACTGATAAATAGACGAAAATTAATCGATACTCATGTACCTACCTAATTTACCCACGTACCATTTTTTCGCACCGTATATAACTACGCTCCATACCAAAGTTTTGACGAGCCTTTTCTTAACATCCTTACTCAATGTCCCCGTCATCAATTCCCCCATCCTTGCGAAAGCATCTTTGCCTAACGGAGTGCATTACCTATTTCCCTACTACTTTGACCATTTTGATCCAAAACACTTCCGAGACATGTAAAACTGTTCCATCTGCTTTGGTTTTTGCCCTCCTAAATTAACACTAAACAAAGCTTTTCTCATTCAGGAAAACCGCATAACCTTTGTTTTATTAATATTGATTCTCATCCCATACCGGTCACACTGAATTTCCAATTCACTAAGCATTGCTTGCAACCCCTTGGCTGACTGACAAACTAAAGCTTGGTCATCAGCAAACCTAAATGATTTTACGAATCCCCCGCCCACGTTCATTCCTCCCTCCAGTTCTTCCCATGCATCTTTGATCATTTCCTCTGCATACAGGTTGAACAGCAACGGTGATAATGGGCAACTCTGCCTTACACCTCTTCTTAACACTGCCCATCTGGGCTTCCCGTTCCCCACTCGCACCTGAGCAGTCTGAGACATGTACAGGTTGCGGATCAGCCTACTGTCTTTCCAATCTATTCCTATTTTCTTCAATATACTCAATAGTTTTTCCCAATTCACTCTATCAAACGCTTTTTCGAAATCTACAAAACAGGCAAATACCTCCTGGGTTGCATTCTGTATTCCTCCTGATTAATTGCTGTATCCTGCATCTGTATTCTTCTTGATTAATCATTACTGCAATGGCATCACGCGTACCTCTCCCCTTCCTACACCCAAACTGATCATCCCCTGAGTAATCATTTGCCCTACTCTCAATCATTTTGTTGATGAGCCCGAGAATAACTTTAGCTGCGTGGGATATCAAACGTATTGTTCGGTAGTCCTCACATGATCTAGACTTTAATTTTTTTCGCAATTGGAACCAACACTGATCTCACCAAGTCTTTCGGACAGATTCCTTTCTCTTAAACGCTTTGAATAATTCCATAAAAACTTTGTCTCTCACAGTTTTCTACGCCTTTAAGTAGTTTTGTAGATCATTTCTCTAATCACCGAGCCTTATTTGATTTCACCTTCCATAATGCTTTCATCCCTGACCGTCGAGTGCGCCTGGGCTTTCTGGAGCTATCTTCATCTACTTCATGTTCTCTTTCTATGCCCAAGCTTATGTTCTTTCCATTGCAGTTGGATCTTTCCTGGTTAAACTAGTATTTTCTGCAGTATTATTAGTAATTCTACCCAAGTAACTCTATTAAAAGCTTTTTCCAAATCTACGACACATGATATTATTTTTTCAAAATATTTTTTGTTAAATATTTGGCAACTCGGTTTAATAATGATAAAAATTAATAACAAGATGGCAAAAACAGAATATCGTTTTCTTACGCGCATTCTTCACCAGGAAAAGAAAGTTTTTAACCTGGAGACACATCCTTATGATAGGGTAATCTGAACAATCCGTGAATTTTCAGACAGGCTGCACCAATGTTGCGTACCATATTAATTTTAGTTAGTCGCATTTTTTGGGTGAACTTTGATCATGCCTGATTGGTTTTTCACTCTACATTTAGCGTTAGTTTGAACGCTATTGAAGTCAAGGAATTTCCGAAAAGGGGATGAGCGAGAATTTCGTGAGCTGATCAAATATTATTTCATTAAAAGCAGTCCAAGTCAAATTTTTCGGAGTTGCCATAAGCGGAGTTGCAAAAGTTACTCTAAACGTATTGGGCTCACTCACTGGTGAAGTATTAAATCAGAAATCATCAATGAAATCCGTAATATGATGATGCATAATTAGTTGCAAATATTGTAGACATGTCGAATAATTGGTCACTTTTGCATAAATATTAGTACATACATTAATATTTGTGCATTTAGGATTCTGTCCGCAATATTGGTGGCACGGTTTTCACCACTTGACCAAAAACGAAATCATGGGTCATATTCCAAGGTCGGCGTGTAGCTGTTTCAGTCCCAAAGAATTTTAAGAGTCGTTCTGTTGCAGTGGAATAATCATGGATTCATCATAACACACTTGAAATAAAGGAAAAGTCCAAAATAATAAGTTTCCCCCGGGGAGTCTGCACTGAAGAGGGCATAGACTCTACCTTCAGCTGGGTCAGACTGAGGGAGTTTTTGCGGTTCGCAAGAAATATTCCTTATTAATAATTTGAATACGTGTCTAGCTGTTGGAGATATATACGGTAGATCATTGATAGAGAATTTCGAGAACGAAACGTAAGAAAATATTCAGAATGTTTACAAAAAATGTTTTTTTTTCTATTTAGAAAACGCATCAGCTCTTGATTCTGCTATTTTTTCAGCGAAATTCTTGGATATACGATTCCAACTCGTCTTCCATCCCCTTTCTCCTCTAGACTTCTCTTTCTTGGACTATTGCCTGTTTTTCAATATTTACAGACGACTGGTAAGGAGGACATTTTATCCAAGAGAGGTGGTGGTTGCGAGAACAAATGCCTATTTTGCAGAGTAGAAACTGTTTCATTATTTATAAGGAATCCAAAAAGTGGAACGGCGTTGGAGGAAACACAGAAGGTTAAAAGGAGAAAATGTTGAAGTAAAAATTGTTTTTTTTCCGATAAATTAAGTAATTTTTAATTTTGCCTGGAGTTATCAGACCACTCTCTTCTTTGCAACCAGTATGCCCTCAGAAATACAATGGAAGAGACCAAATAATGAAAATGTTTAGACTCATAACGCACGGCCAGAAGTGTGAATTTCGGTACGAGGTCAATTTGACCATGCTTCGGGAAACTAGTAAATGAAAATATCAAGATAAACCATTTGCATTAGAATTGTTGAAATGGCACGGTGATTTAGGATTTCCACTAGGGCTTCCTGTACATTATCCGAAAACCATGGTCATGAATTTATCATGACACAATTCATCGGTAAAAGAGCCTAAAAGATATTTTGTCAAGCTGAATTAAAATTGATATCTTTGTATTAAAATGTATATTTTGTTAGACTAGCTGATTATGAATTCATCAAGGTTACCAATGCATTTAAATCAAGACGTAAATACTTCTAGTTTATAAATAAAAAGTGTTTGTAATGAAAATATTTCACCTGAGTTAAAGCATAATATACTAATTAATTCGGTAATTGAATACTTGGCTTTGTAAAACTTATATATTACAGAAAGAAAAGTTTTAATCTTGTTGATTCCATCAATTAGTTTTGTTGTTTATTCTCCACTTTATTGTCAATTTTACTTAATGTTGTTACTTCCACGAAACACTAAGTGGGATACCAATATTGTCATTTTTCTACCATAAATCTCTTAAATTATTTAAGCTAAAGCAAATATATTTGAGAGGGTCAATACGTGTTTGAAAACCTACAAGGCACAAGCTGCAAAGAGAATTATTACCGTTGAAATCTTGACATTGCAATTATCCTAATGGCGACATGTCTTAATTCCGATGACACAAGTGAAGACGATCAATATAAGTTTCTTGTATTTATCTGGATGTCGAGATAAGGTGAACTAGCGAGATGATAAGTTTATTGGTTCAAAAGTTGGTTAGCATAGTTCCCTCCACAAAATAAGATTACTGTTAACACTGAATTGGGTTTAGGGAACAGATTGATCACACTCCACAAAGGGGGGCGGGGCATCTGCAAATTAAAGTTGCCTAGATTTTTCCAAGTGAAAAACGAAAACAAAAAGGGAGAAAAGGCGCGCCGTGCATGAAGGCAGGCGCTTGCTTACTCGGCTTTTGATCCATTTTTGGCCTCCGCCCCCTCACTGTCCACCCCCCTCCTCCCCCAACGAACCCCTCCCATCTTGTCGTAACTTTTGGGGCGACTCACCTTGCAACAGGGCGAGCAGGACGATGAGGTGACGAGGAGTCGTCAAGATCCCACCGGGCCTTTTCATGGTCGCCACACAACCAGCTCCACGGAATCCTCTCAAAGTAAACAGCTCTCCCCTCTTGTCTCTCTTCCCTCCTCGACGTCTTCCTCCCTCTCGCTTCCTCTCCTCCCTTTTCACGACAATACGGGCTTAAATCCCCCCTTTTATTCCGTCCTATATATTATATGATACCCCTCCTTCCTTCCTTCCCTTTTTCCCAGCTTTCGTCTCCAGGAAACCCTCTCTGTCTCTCTCTCCCCCGTGGATGTACTCCTGGCGTTGTTGTCCCTGTAGCTTTGATATAACTGTTATTGCTCTCTCCGCCTTTATTATCTCGGCCCACTTCCTTTTCCCTCTCTCTCTCCACGGTTTGCTTTTTATCTTCCTCTGTTTTCCCTTGCTTTCTCCCCTGTGTTCGCAACACCCTTTCTCAGTTCATCAACCTCTCCTTCCCACCCCACGAGAGAAGAGCGGCGACACTGCCCTTCACTTGAAGTCCTCTCTCTCTCCTTGGTTTTCTCCGCGTTCACTTCCTCGTCTCGATGCCTTCTTCCCTTCCCTTTTCCTTCTTCTTTTGCCTTTTGGAACTCTTCCTCCCTTCTATCCGTGTACTCAGCGGTGCCAGGTGACACTGTGGGCGACAAAAAAATGAAGAATACAAAATTTAAAGCACTGTAAATATTGGTATTACCATCTTACACAGAATTTATTAATTTTAACTAATTGATAAATGTCCTTTGGCACCTCATCGTAAAACCTTGAGGCCCACCGAGGGATCATTTCGACATGTTGCATGCTAATAACAATATCCTCGGTTGTTAAATGTTACATGCTAGTGCAAGGGTTGTACGATGTGCAATTGTACGGGTTAGTATGTATGATAAAATGTTTAGTAACAAATTGTACGTGTAACCGAAGGATTTCACAGTGATTCTTCGGGGTACTTAGGTACTCATTATTTCCCTCGCCTTGTATTAACAGTACTCAGGATGGAAACGGTGAGTGGTTTTGATAAGAGCCTCTGTTAAGCAGAAAATTCGACTATAATTGCTCTGTTTAATTTTGGTCACCTGATTTCACGAACCTTTCCTCGGTGAACTTGACCTTTTCTGATAACTTTAACACTTTTATCCTCACATATAATCCAACCCTCTTCCACAATGAAGAGAAGAGATGTAACGGGTTCGTGAAAACTGCGATAGAAGGGCGATGTGTTGGCCCAATCCAGGAATCCATATTAAAAGACTTTGTACTTTTCCACCGACTGCGGAAAAGTACCAAGTCTTAAAGTATGGAATAAGTACTTCCACGAAATGGAGACTGAATCAGTAGAATACAATCCAAGAACATAAAGTTCCATAAATAATTAGATATGGATGACTTCAACCTTTCAGGACACAACATGTTTGAGACGGAACACGCGAAGAAAAATGAGTGAAAAAAGGATTTCCTTGTACCTCAACTTTCGAAGAGTTTGTAAAACAGTTTCAACCAAAATGACCGCCTCCACCTAACTCACCCAAGAAGAGCCTCTTTCTTGAACACGAAAAGTGAATGCCCGAATAAAATATGCCCGGGTCAAGGCCAACTTTCTCTAACACTTACAAATTATGATCGGCATAATATTTGAACCTGTACCACATTATATAATGAAATAACGTACAGCTAAGTGTTTTAATCAATTGAAAATTTATTTTACCCAAGTTAATCATTGACTTTTTGTTGGTTTGGCTTTGTAAATCACTTGAAAATTTTGATCCAGCCGAAGTGCACCGCGCCTGCCCTCTGCTGCATATCTACCGTAGCATAAATCTAAAATGTGGGTTCTTCTTCAAATTAAAAATTAAGGACTTGTGAAATTGTGTATGAACATTATTGGTGGTAAAAATAATTTCTAAATTAGAAAAAAAGAGGAAATCCGAAAACATTGAAAATCCTCTGATGAACGTAAGGATTAGACTCCGTACAAGGTCTGTCCAAAAAGTAGTTGGACTATATTTTTCCCGGATACACGGACGGACGGGCGGCGGTTTCTCTGGCTGGGTTCGAGGGAGAGGAGCCTCAGGAAAAGCTGGAGAGTGGTGAAAGTCGGCTCACAGCCTATGCGGAGTGTGGATCGTTCGCTTACAAAACCTCTATTACTTTACCACATTTCGCTCCGTCATGAACCGGTTATTGGAACAGTGCTACGCCATCAAATTGTGCGTGAATCTAGGAAAAACCGGGAATGAGACCCATGTCGTGTTCAAACAGCTTATGGTAATAACGCCCTTCGTGTATCGGTTTTTTTGGCGCCAGTTGTTTGGATAATGTAGAGAAGATATTGCAGATACCGAATGTTTAGGAAGCCCTTCGACTTCAAAAAGGTACGAAGATCTTGTGAGAGTGAATAAAGGCTTTGTTGGACAGGGATCGCAGATTGAGCGTCCGTATAGTTTTTGATAGAACTTGGCATCCCTAATGGTGATGTGCATCGACTTCTGACCGAAACAATGGTCACTAAAAAGGGGTGCGCGACGTCGGTGCCGCGAGAGCTCTCGGACGAACCAAAGGAAATTCGCACGCGGATTTTCCGAAAGCTTCTCGACCATGCCTCAGCCACCTTTCAGTCCTGACGTTGCCCCACCAGACCTCTTCCATTTCTCCCACCTCAAGTAAGTGTTGGAAGGACGTCACCACGACTCGGTGAAAGCGTTACGAAGAGCCGTGACGAGGGAGCTTGGCAGCATTTCGGATACAGCGGAGTGTGGACACAGAAGCGTGCAACTTAAAAGACTTTTGAGTGATTGTATCAATTCTGACAATAAATGTTTTTAATCGATTCAGCTCTACTACTTTTGGGACAGACCTTATATAATGGTGAACCGTCGATGGAAAAGTAGAAGAATGTTTGATATGTAGGGTAACAGTCAATTTGCTCTCGTAAACGTGCCCCAAAGGGAAAGTGGTGCCGAGAAGGCGTGGAGGGACACGAGATGCGGGAGTGGGAACGGCAGGCGGTCAGCGGTGGACAAGCGGGAAAGATTTCATGACGTCGGGACTGAGTATTGTTGAGGAGTGGGGTGCTTTGGGCGAGGAGTAGGAGGGCACCTCTCATCACTCTCATCTCGGATCTCTCACACGGGGCGGTGTTGACCTCGATTCCACCGCTATGCACTCGTCTACGTGTGTGCATCCCCCGCTGCTCGCGCGGCAAATCAACCTGCTCACTCCCCCAATCTCCCTCCACGTACCTTCTTCATTTTCCATCAACTCCATTCCCTTTCCCTTCGAGTGAAACTTTAAACAGACCGTGAATAAATGGAGCATCGCGCCTTGAAAAAGTTATTTTTCGCGTCGTTTCTTTGTTTTCATTACGGGTGGCGTGCGGCGAGGGTGGGGTTGGGGTGGGGGTGTGTGACTCTCGTAAAATAAAAAAAAATAAGACAATCGCCAAGTGGTTGGGGCTGGCACACCCACGTGATGGCAGAAATGGAATGCTCTTCTTATTAAAATAAGGAAATGCCTCCCCCGGTGCCACTCCCTCCCTCCCTCCTTTACCCACCCACCCTCGTTCGCAGCCACCTCTTCCGGTCCCTTCAACCCCCTCCCCCACCACAACTGTTTCACTGTTAATGTCTCGCGCGCAATAGTTATCGCGAAAATGAAAGGAAAGACCTGAGCTCCGTGAATCCTAAATGCGGCCTGTTACGGATGCCCCACACGCGAAACTTTACGGTTTTGTGAGCCCAGAGCAGCAAGTTTCATCTTAAAAAAAAATAATAATAATAATGCAAATACGGGACACGCCCCGAAATTACGTTTTTATCCTCCGACTCCGTCGTGCGTGCTTTTTCGGAAAAATGGAAATTCTCGAAAGTGTTTTCCGCCATCGCCACTACGAAGCCCTGATGATGATGAATGCGAATATTTGCGCATAATATGAAATGCGGCAACAGTGAGTTGAAAAAAAGATTTCATTTCTCTAACTGCAGAATGCAAAATAACATAAATCTCTGCGCAGGAATATTAACTAGAGATAATAAAAAAATGACTGCCTTGATATGAAATTGAGACCTTATCATAAGATATCAACGTTGTCACTGATATGCTCTAACATTTCTTTGGTGTGTGTTTTCGTGTGTGTGTTAGTGTTTTGACTTATTTAAACATAATTCTGAGTTAACTCAAGCGAAAGAGTCTAAAATGTTTAAAGCAAGCAGATGTGGTGAAAAATTAAGCTTCTTCACGCTTCTTTATGATACCTGAAGGAATTTGTAGATGAAGGTGTCTGTATTATTGGAATAATATTCAGGTCAAAGTTCAATACTAATGATGCGTATCGTTAGATTTAAGAGAATAAAGCATGGAAGACGGTTGATAAAATGTAATATGCAAGTATTTTATGGGACGATAAGAAAAAGGAAATCGATTCCTGGAAATAACATGGAAACCAGGGGTTAGAGAAAAGGTGATTAGAAAGATAAACGAGAGAAGGAAATGGAAATATACTGGCACAGAATTTAGTGGAAGGCACAAGGATATGAATCATAAACTGAGGCGGGAAACCAATGGGGAGAAAGAAGAGTGGGGAAAGATAAAGTAAAAGGAAATATCAAAGTTAATTCGGCAAGCGTGGAGTTGTTGCTTTGAACAGAGATTTTAAAGCGCTCTCAGCAAGTAGGAAGGATAAATCCGTGATGAACACCATCAATCATAAATCAGGAATATTAATTAAGAAACCTAAAAAAGGTTCTAGAAGTCTAGAAGTTTGAAAGAATATAAATAATTAAAATGGTAAAGATAAAGACCAGCAAGTTTAGGCATTTGAAAAGAGTATAAATAGGTAAGAATACCCTATGTCAAGAAATAATTGATTGCGATATATAAATGGTATTAAGGGAATTGGAATAGAAAGAGACTACAATCGTCTCTAAACTGATGGGGTTATCCGGGGTATCCATACAAATGTATCGTATGGATACCCCCACGAAACTGTGTATGTACGGTTTAGACTACATGAATATTAGTGAAAGAGGATTTTGGCCGAAATATTTCTGAGGATTATTTTTAGTTTCTGTCACGAAAACGATAAAGGCAGCCCAATATGAGGATTTTGGAAGTATAAATTTACATCATATGCAGTTAAAGTGGTATTTCGGATCATTCATAAAAAAATAGTTCGGAGGAAAAATGATTAGAGAGGGGGATGCTCAGTTTCGGTTCGGGAAGAGGAGAGGTACACCTAATGTTACAGTAGTAATTGGATAACTGATAGAGTATTTGTCTTTTTGAAAAATTTTGCGAAGACGAAGTGAATAGGAAAAAATTAATGAAACTGTTGGAGAAAATAGGAGTAGCTTAGAATAATGAGGGATCTTTTCGCGAGTTGTACATGTCTTAGGCTGCCTACGAGTAAGGAAGTATGAAGAGGCAGGAAGATAGAATATTATGGAAGTATTGAAGAAGATAAATAGATAGATAGGGGTCTTTATTTGGGCGAAATTGAGGCCAAATGTTCCCTTCTTCCATTTAACCCATGAAGATAGGAGTAGATTTGAGGGATAGGAGACTTATCCACAACTGGTACATGTCCCAGACTGCTCAGTTCATGTGGGCAATGGAGAGTCGATATTGACAGTGTTAGTGAGACAGTGATGTCCATTAATACCCGTGCTTTTAAACGATTGTATCGAAGGAATTGTGGCAGAGGCATGGAAAGAGCTGGGGACATGAATGAAAGCCTTGGAGGAATCCATAAAATAGTTAATCCATGCTGATTTAGTAGGCGAGTCTGCCAAAGGTGAGTAGTTATTGCTGAAACTATTTGAAAATCAACGCGATATGTACGGAATGAGAACCAATGTGAACAATGAAATGATGATTCGGCATTCAACAAAGAGGGAAACTTATTTCAACTTTATAATAGGAGTTCATAACCTGGAGTAGGTAGAACATTTGACCTCTCTCTCTCTCAAGTATTTTTCACCAAAATAGTATGGAGATAAGAAGAAGGATTAATTATAAACGTTTACTTAAGAGAATTGAGGAAAAATTCGATCAGACTGTAATAGAAAGCGTGGGTGTGTACGGCGGAGAAATACAGTCATTGATGCACAATATTAAGTGTAGATTGGAGGCTTTTGAAATTTAGGTATGGAGAAGAATGGAAAAAGAAGAATACATAAATTGTTAGGAAACCCAAGGAAGAAGTGCGAGGCATGGTGTAGGAGGAAAGGGTGTAGTTAGGATACATACTTATAGTTAATACATAAAATACAGGAAATACAGATGCAGAGCGTATCGACCAAAGATAAAATGCTCTGGAGAGTGATTCAGAGGAATACTATAGGCAAGAAAGCAAGAGGAATGATTTGAAATAGGATAAGGATTTCAATGAAATGAAGGGAGAAAAAGAGTTGTGAATTTTAAAAATTGGTTTTTTAACTGTCAAGTATGAGGTTTCGTTTTTTCTGAGAGGCAAATAAATTTATCGTTTTTCGATCTTTTTCCATCCCAAGCCTTTCTTATACGGTAAAATACCAGCCATAATTGTCTCTATTATTCCCAAAACTTCATATGAGTTTCAATCGGCCGGTTGAATAAATAAAAATGATGATAATATAAAATCTGAAATAATCATAATTTATGATAAATATATCTGAACCATTATGGACAGAGATAAGAATAGATGGAGCTTTAACAAAATTAACTGCAATTTTTATTTCAACAAATCCTTAGAAAAAACCTTTTTGAACAATTGACTTTCCGAATTGGTCATATCTGCACTGATAAGTATTAGAAAACATTCATTTGTCATTGGAGCATATTGGCCGAAAGAAGGAGTTATCCTTCTTGCCATTCTCTAAATATTTATTTAATTTTATTTTTTTGCTCTCCAGATTCCTCAGGTGGTCTGTGAGCAAGCTTTCATTTTACGGAAGAGTTAATAATATTAAAATCTAACCTCAAACGTCTGAGAAAAACTGGTGACGGAGCAGTAAGCACTAGACTTGGCTACGGGAGACTTTATAGCATGACTGCTTACGGATGATTGGAAGAAAAATAAGAAAACATATTTTTAAAAAGATAAGGAGCGCTATTTTTCACTTTGGATATCTTAAAATATATTTTAAATACGAATTTTAATATAGATTGTGTGTCCGACGAAGTGTAAGTTATATAGGCTGACGGTATTATAACACTATTTGCACAAATTCGAAATGAAATTTGGGTCCAATTTATTAAAATTTGGAAAACGTCCAAGCAGTGATTATAAACAGCTATTGGAGTATTTCTCAATTCGATGCATTCCAGCGTTGATCAAACGCCGGTTATTCGGAGATTGCTGTGCATATATCAGTCCCTCTTCGTGTAAGGCAAGCATCGCGTAACCGTCGCGAGGAAAATAGAATCCGCCACCCGTCAATTCACTTGCATGCGAGCCGACCGAGGGGTGCGGGAAAAATCCGTCGCATCTTTCACTACCACCAATGGATTTATTCCACACCCAGCACGAAACAAGTGGGGAGGCAGCAGGGAACGTAAGCCGCAAAGGCGGCATCCGTGGCCACCTCCGGGCGTTGTGCTGTCCCCTCTCCGAGTGGGGCACGAGCGTGTCGTAGGCCCCCGGGATAATCGAGGCGATGCCACCGCTTTGTCGATTCCGCATTCGCCCGCGCCTGCCCGCACTCGTGTGCGTGCGTGGCTACGTTCGTTCGCTCTCACTGCACGCGGGCAATTTACCGCTCAGACCCATTGTCACCCCGGGGTGGAAAAAGCGTAACGCGTCCCTGTCGCTCGATTCGCCAACTCCCTTCTTTCGCGAGTGCCGTGTGTGAAAATAAAATGCGAATCCTCCGCTTCGTGGAGAAATGAAAGAATTGTGTGAGGAGGGGCGAGGAGAGAGGGACCGGAGGGGGGGTGTTCGGGGTTTGTGTCGAGCGACCCCCGGAGGCGCGGAAACACTCCAGATAAATACTCGCGCCTTTAAGAGAAGTGAAGTGCGAGGGGTGCCAGAGATTTCCTGCTCGAAGGGTGGGAGAAGGGAAGAATGAATGGAAAGAGAGAAAGACAAATATTACACAGTCCTCCATTCTGCCTTTCCTGCCAACTTGGAACCAAAAAAAAGCCAACAGTGGATATCATCGCTGATGCCTATCCAAAGGCCGGATGAGCTGTGAGACAGAGAGGTTATAAACCAACCTTAATATTTTCCCGGAAAAATACCTTACTTGATTTATTAAAGATGTTTAAAAGTTATTTTAATTAAATAATAGACAAGTTTTATTCTCCAAGGTATCTTAAATAGAAAGAAAAATAGAATATCTCAGGCAAATACAAATTTCTTTACGCTATTAGAGAATACGTAATGTTATATCTAACGTTAATGATAAATAACAGAAAAATGATAATTCATATTAACTTTCACTTTATAAAATCCGTTCTCGAGGTGAAACATGAACGACTAAAAAAGAACTAAATCGGGTATGCAACAAAACCCTCCTTTTATTCCACAAACCTTATTTTTTATACCTTCATTCCTTTCGACATGCCAGTCCTATCTCTATCCCACTCTCACTCGCCTTGCCTTCTCTCTATTCGTCTTCGACGTGACATCGCCAATCACAACTGGATTCATCTTTCTTTTCTCTTTTGAATTTCCCCCAACAATCACCTCTCTCAACATTAAGAACAACCTCATCCTCATTGGTTTTTCTTTCGTCTTTTTTATCCTTCTTCGCCAATAATTTCAAAAGTTTCCGATATACGTGTACTATCCTATTTCAACAATCATTTCGTATACAACTTCTCCTCACTTCCAAGTCTTAACGAGTCTTTGGTTAAAATCATTAAAACCACTGTCGTCAAAACCTCTTGGTGAAAGATTTTTTGACAATCACAGTTCACCTTCATTTCCCCGATTATTTTGACGATATTGGTCCATGTCACTACCAAGATAAGTACCTTAAATGCCACCACCGATAAGTGCCCTTCATTTACTGGATTTTTCCCTAATATTCTTTCCATAAAATTAAACTTCCTCTTTCTAGAAATCCTCATTACCTGTCATCCTGATTACGTCATGCGCAAGCAAGCTATTGTCGCGTGGGGTCTCGTGTTGTGTTATATTAGTGGAGGATCGATAGGAGGAGCGATATATAGTACATCTTCTTATCATTTTCATTCTGTGCCCATCCAAAACCTTCCATGACGATTGAATGCCAAATAAGGGAAAATATATATTCTTTTTGTTGTTCGTATTTTAAGATGAACGAGTATTTTTTACTGACTCGGGATACATGAATAAGGGACTCTTCGCGTTAAAAGGACTTCAATCCGTTTTATTTTTTGCAATAATGTTCCGAGTTTCGCTGTTACTCCCAAGCCACTGAAAAGTATTTAACCTTAACGTCACGCTGTTTCAGAAGCAGTCCCGAATATTCTGATGGTGCCTATCTCTTCGTAAAAATGGAAGTTTTAGAAGGACGTTAGAATTTTATGGCCATTATAAATCCCATATTGTAACACAGAAATGTATAGATTTTGATAGCAGACGGTATCGTCAAGTTCGCCGTAAAAGTTTACGGCTCTAATAAAATACTGATGGATTTCCTTTCGCTTGTGACTCCCGCCCTTCTAGAAACACTTTTGGCGGCGTGTTCACGAGCACAGATATCTCGCATTAAAATTCTGAGAGGCCACCGCTTCTGTGTCACTCCACCAAGGAGGGAATATGAATACTCAGAAATGGCGCTATAATTATTGCGCATTTGTTTGACGTTACAAAATTGGATATCGTGGAGCATTATTGGAATTGAGTAATATAATTACTTTGCCTTTGGAAGGGGATCCCTTCGATTTGCGTGGTAAATTTTGATGGTAGATTACTGGTGAACGTAATATATTTTTATTAGGTTGCTCATCATAACTTTTGCCTCTCCAAATTCATGTCTTTCATTCATTTTCTCAGATCGTTATCATCATTTGGCACCCTTACATTAATTTACTTATCTACGTAATTTAATAGCACGGTATTTAGTTACAAATTACATTAATAATTACATTAATTTACTTATCTACGTAATTTAATAGCACGGTATTTAACTACAAAAGTAACGGTAGAAATTAGAGAATAAAACAAAAATTCAAACGTCACATCAGCACACAATGTAATAGTTCAGTCTAATATCCTCAGAGCACTTTTCCCCGAATATTGAAAATGAGTGAATATTAATTTCCTATTGAATACGGTGCTTTCAATTGATGTATTTATTGCAGGAACGAAGAGTTTCATTTTTTTCCTTTATTCATATAAATATCTAACCTAAACTTACTTTAACTTCTATTTTATGTTGAAATTTAGGCAGAATGATAAGTTCACAAGTATTAAATATGTTATAGATTTAATAATGGTATTTAGATGAAGTTGGCATGAATTGAAAGTTATATTAGTAGTACTTAGGGGAGGCGACCGACAGCTGAGGTCATTTGTGCCATTTGGGAAGGATGGGAAAGGAAACGGTGGGTAACCCGGCGTCGGCATCAGCCTAATCTTAAAGAAATTTCCTAAGGGGTCCGGAGTTTAACGTCCCAACCGACGGACGGTGTATTCGCTCAAAGTACTCTCCATTTTGCACCTCAAGTAGGTGGGATACCACTGAACAATATCTTTTACCTCCGGGGTTCGGACCTGAGCTCTCTGGGTGGGAAGCCTGTACGATAGCCACCCCACCATCCCGATCCACCAGTTAAGAGCAATCAGAACACCAATTTTGATTATTCCGTGAAGAATATGCCCTCAATTCTTTTACTTGATTCCTCTGATAGCATAGACCCTTTAATAGAGGTTTACTGAAGAGGTTTTGTGGCGGCATTTCCCGCAGTTTCTTCGGAAGTTTTGTGAAGAGATGGGATACGACATTTCTTTATTGGAGGAAACAAATATTACTGCGGAGTATTAATGCTATTGAAGCAAAATTTTGGCCAATTCCACTTGCATTTACAAAGTAGTCTCATGCTTGCATTCCAAATGGTGACTCATGTTAAATTGGTGTTCCATTTGGATTTTTCACGTAGAATAAACACAAATAGGGAGGGCTACAAGTACTTTCCGAGTAAGATTTTTGATGGAATTGGGGAGTGATTGCTGAGGGAACTTTACTTAAAGGATACTGTGGGTCCATCCTCTAAATCACATCTTGTGCGAGTTCTCTGTTTCCAGGGGTCCCGGTAGCCATGAAAATTGTTCTCCCTCGCGAGCCGTGCCGTAGGACTGGTGCTTTCCTTGCTTATTTGTTTTCCCCGCTTCATTCTATGGGCCTCGAGGGGGGAAGAGCAGACCTGTTTGCCCCTTGTGTCAATTCAAAGTCTCTCCTTAAAAGCGTAGGGGAAGGTAGCGAGCGAGGAAGGGTGTATCCCTTCTGATTTCATTTGCTTTTGAGCCTCGTCGTGAAAAACGATCTCTGGGAGCTGGTTGCTTCGAAGGTCAGCTCAGTCGCAAAGATGCTAAATCTCTGTTTAATTACCTGACGTCGGCTCTAAGTCCCAGGATTGATACTCAACAGACTCCGTCTCAATGGATCTCATCTCTCTACAGAGGAATATAAGACTTGAACTTGAAGTAATAACATGCAGGAAGACAGCGAACGACCAAAGAAACTGAAGTTCCTTTCACTCAATACAATTTAAACATGCCTTTCCTTGGTGAAGAGTAGTACACATATGAATATACGAGTAATTTGGCTTTCATTAATTAGTGGGCATTTTACAAGTATATCTTATCAAGGGGAAATAAACGCCAATTAATTAAACTATAACTCACTTATCAACATATGTCTAGATGGAAGAAAAATAATTATTCTTGAATTCTAGCTGGGCACTTAACGAAACCCATCGATCATATGCTTTGGTTTTGGTAATTTTAAATATAAAATTAAGGAATTAGCAAAATATATATTTGCATTGCATAAGCAGGGGAAGTATCATTAAATTGGGAATTGATTTCAATTTTTGAAATCTTTGATAACATATTCTTAAAAATATAGGTCCCTTTCTATGTACAAAGACATAAGTTTATGTATGCCATGAGTATATTTCATAAATACATATAAACCATTCAAGAATTATTAAATACATATAGAAACAAGCAGAATTGTTTGCATCGCTACGGTGAAATTATTAAGATATGGAATAGAAGAAATTCACTGCCCTAGACTTATTTTATATAATGGTGAATTCTCAAAATTAGTTTCAATTTTTGCAGTGCTTATTTTAATTGATATCAATTACGACCATCTTGATTAATCTTAGCAACATTTTTACCCATGAAATATCGATTAATTAGACATGTATTCATGGAGTTCATCTTTAATTTGGCTTTTCTTAATTTATAAATACATTTAAGTCGCAAAAAATAATCATAAATAAACTATAATTATTATTATTCTATTGGGTACTAATTTCTGTTGGTGACTTACTGTTGAGGAAGATAAAACGAAACCTATGCTCTCATACTATTTTATAATATTCATGATGATGGACATAATGCAACTTAAACTGTTGAGACTGACACTGATGGTGACTATAAAGAAACGCTGTTGAGAAAAACCTTTAGTAAGGTGCATAAGGAATAATCCATTCAAATTCCATGAGCTGTAATGAGTTTCCGAACAATAATGAATTGAACTGAGGCAATATTCCATTTGTATAATAATAAATATCTGCTCGCCACTTATAGGCGTTTTATTGATTCTCGCGAGGATATTCCCATTTTGTTTAACTCTTACAGATATTGCGTAAAGTTTAACGCTCCTGTTTTCAATAAAAATGTTCATTCATTGGATCCTTCATACCTTTTCAACGAAAAAATTACAAAGTTTAAACAAGACTCAGCGTTATGTAAAATTGCTGAGAGCACCGAGATATTATTTCCAAACAAAAGAATTAATTTGACTGGTCACCATTTGCTCATATTGCAAGGTTCAGCTTTATTTTTAATGGCTTTTATTTAAGAACAGTTACATATATATTGTTTTTAGTGCAATTCACTGTGTTCAGTCAATCATGAATGAAAGACTATCAAGCCATTATTTAATTTTAAGTTATGTGATGCTCGGCCTCACGTGGTCAATTTGTTCATCTTATATAGTCCTTAAAATATTTATTAAATTTGCAACAGTTCACATATATGTAGTGGAATTAGATGTAAACAAAATACAATCGAATATTACGTTTCAAACAACCTACAGCTAAACCTTGGGCATCCCATTTTTTCATATCAACAGCCAGAATATTCGAAATACGCTCTCTTATATTTAGCCGACAGCTAACTTCTCATTTACCCAACAAACCGAAGTGCTTAAGAGATGTTTATTTTAATAGATAGGCTTCAGAACACAATTATTATCAAGGGGCAAAAGAGTAATTGAACCCTTGTTGATTTACGAAGTGCTATCCTGTAGGTTAGGCCGTAAAGACGCTTATTTGAGTAGCGGATTGCAGCCACTTAGGATATTTCTTTTGAGTCTATTGGGCAAGAGATACATACACATGCCTACGAAATATCCTTGTCCAAACTAATTTTCGGACTTGCAAAAATTAGAATGTAGCAAACAAACTTGTAGATAAAATGTTTTTAATTATTTTCACAGTTCCAGCATAAATAAATTTGTTAACTCTTTACAAAAATAAAGCTAGGGATGCAGACATTATATATATATATATATATATATATATATATACACATACACACATACACATATGTTTAAATATATATATATATATATATATATATATATATACACATACACACATACACATATGTTTAAATATATATATATATATATATATATATATATATATATATATATATATATATATATATATATATATTCTAGTAGAGATAAAAGCAGAACCGACGAACTAAGTTATTATTCAGGTACAAAAGCCGCCGAGCAACCATACGGAGGAATAGGTCATTAGAATATACGATCAATCAGAGGACAAAATCGCGTGTGTTCCTTCAGGGAAATATTTGATAGTGATGGGGAATCGGAATGCGACGGTAGGCGAAGGAAGAGATGGTGATGAGGTGGGGGACTACGGTTTAGGCACGAGGAATGACCGCGAGGAGAAAGCAGTGAGTTCTGCAGGAGACAGGGGGTAGTCATCACCAACATTTGGTTTAGACAGCACAAAAGACGCAGGTATACATGGAAAATGCCAGGTGACTCAGAAAGGTATCAGCTACATTATATCCTGGTGAGATACAGGTTTAGGAACAGTGTGATAAATTCGCACAGCTTCCCGGGAGCGGATACAGACTCTGACCACAATTTAGTTTATATATTATATATATATATATATATATATATAATATATATATATATATATTTATATTTATATTTATATATATGTATACATAATATCCCCTTTTATGTGTGTCGCTTAGAATAACGCAAAATAAATAAAGGGTTTGAAATGTCCAATTGGAGGAAACTTCCTTTTTGCCACGAATACTCCTGGTTCCATATTCATTTCTTGGGTCAGCCTCATCATTTCGACCTTTGCTGCCTTCGCAGTCGTCGTGCACTTTTCGCTAGAGTGAGCGTCGGTACCGCGGCAAAGGCGTCTCCTTTCGATTGCGTGGGCGTCCGTATTTTCTCCCTCCCCCCAGTCCCTCACAAGGTCCCCCGTGCCCCCACGGACACTAGCCCCCACCCCCCTTTACCGAGAAACGTCATGCCACCAGCCCGCGGCGTCTCGTCTCCCTTTTGCGGACCGGGAGACGCCTGGTACTCCATCGCCCGCCCTCTTCCAAGAATACTTATGCGACTAGCGAGAGGCAGAAGAGAGCCCTCACCGTCCCTTAAGCTCCCCTTCAGCCATCCCCCCACGACCTTTCATATCCGGCCTCCTTAAAATGGGACTCACCTGCCCTTCGTCTGTCTAAATGTGTGACGCGTCAGTCCGGCATAGAAAAGATCACTTACCTTACCTCTCGCCCTTCTTCGCGCGCTTCTGTCTGCGGCATGACTGCAGCTTTGTCACGAGAACAACGTGACAACTACTGCATTGAATCCTCAAGCACGGGTTGTGTGATAAAAGCGGGGTTTTGCGGAAGGGATGTTTATGGAATGATATAGTGAGGGAAGAGCAGACAAAATGTTTAAAACCTGGCTAATCATCATGTAATTAATTGTACATATATTTGAGGTCGAGGCTGGGTTAAGTCAGTGATAAAGTTTCTTAATTATATTTTTCCTCGGGGCAGTGGATGCTAGATAGAGCATCCACATCCACGTCTTGTGACCACTTTTCATTTCCGCCTTTAGACAATGGTCAAGTGTTTAAGAACCGTTTTAAATAAAAAGTAAGCACTGGAAGGTTACCAGATAAATTTTATTCAAAAGTACGCACTAAGGCAGCTCATTCAATTTGTAAATAAGCAATGAACGGTGAATGAGAACTTTGATTTCATTTGATTGAGAAAGTAATGCAACTTTGGAGATGATCTGAGTCCATTACCTGATGCTGCAAATTGATCCAGGTTGCAGCTGAAACGCCATAATGGCCTATGGTACCAGTGGTGACACCAGTCATAGTTTATATAAAAGTTATAGTTGAGAAATGCCAGTCTTTACAAGCACGTGAAAGAAACTTCAAATATCCTGACTTAACAAGTTTTAATAAATAGGATTAGGTGGCCTCTGCTTTTTTCCTGTAGTTTAGAAGATATATTGGACTTATGTGTCATGCATAATTTACGCTTAACAAGTATAGTATTTCTGCAAATATAATTTTTGTATAATATATCAAAGGAATATATATTCATTGAATTGATTTTTACAAAATTATAGCATAATTTTATTAATTAATTCAAAAGATCAATTGTATAATTAAAGCCACGCAAATGATAAAATACGCACTAATTATTATCACGCAAGCTTAGTAATAGCGAAATATTCACTAAGCCATATTTTACATAAGTAACTGTGAATATGAATTGCACAGTTTGTGGGGACTAATTTTCCTTGAAGAATCGATTAATAAATATGTAACATTTAAATCTTTTTATCACGGCTATGTTGGTATTTATATGTTACCTGTCTAAGTCGTATTCCTGGTAACAAGTTTTTCACTTCTCAGGTTTTGAATAAGCCACGGTAGCTTCACTCGTAGGTTTCGAAATACTCTAATCACTGAAAACGGCTGCTCATATGGAGAGTGATTCGAAGTTGGTTCGCTTCGATAAGAACTGCCAGCAGTGTTAGTGACATCCGTCTTTTATGGCAGAATCGCCAATTTATGATGCAATTTTTTAAACACTTAAATATAGAGTGTGTTTTTAAGTTTGTTATTACGTACTAAATGGAATGATATAAAAAAACTCTTAAAGCTTTTCGATAGCGTAATTCATACATTCTGTCAGAGAGACTTTTTCTCTGTAATTAAATAGAAATTTAGAGTAGACACGTGAAAATCCATTTACTTATCTGAAATAAATCTGAAATGATAAATGTAGACTTTAGAATAATCTTGTCTGAAAACTTGAAAATTCTTGAAAACCCATTTTTTTCACAAAAAAAACATTATTAGTAACAGATATGAGTAGCACCATATGGTGATTAGTTAA
Source organism: Hetaerina americana (assembly GCF_022747635.1). Classification (NCBI taxonomy): domain Eukaryota; kingdom Metazoa; phylum Arthropoda; class Insecta; order Odonata; family Calopterygidae; genus Hetaerina; species Hetaerina americana. Next base: position 8,587,537 of record NW_027286764.1, read on the forward strand.
TGATCAAAATATATGTAGCCCAAAGTTGTAATGGTATTTTATATAGAATCCTGTTTAGAAATTAATAATGTCAAATATATTTACAGTGATCAAATTTGGGTTTTTCTGAGAACCAAGTTTATTCTCTTAGTCCAATAGCTTATGTAGTTGTCGCTTAACTTAAATTTCCCAAGAGCCGCGGGAGATGAGAAGAATTACCGGGTTGCTGCGAGGTTGCTGCCTTACTTGTTAAGTTGTTGCATTGTAAAAAGAAAAAACGGCGATTCAAACATGATTGGCATCATCGGTGGCAGGCATTAAAATGTGCTTTAGTTGCTGTATACTTGGAGACTTTTGCGATAACTCCGCGTTTACTTAACAAAATAATCGCAAGTAATATGTTGTTAATGATATTAATCTTGAATATTTTTTCAAAAAACATATAGGAAGACAGTTGGATACATTTTTCTTCGCTCCCTCAATAACACTGAGGAAAGCTAAAATTAAAGAACGCGGAGAATGAAAAGAAACTCTTAATTTCTCGATCAAATGTACGGAAACCCACGAGAGAGGGAAAATGAATGTAATAATAAATTTGGATGGAAGCGGCGTGCGCCCGGGTCCATAGCTTCCTCCTCCTCCGCGGACAACTGTCTCGCTCCCCCAACCTTTCTCTTTTTCCTTCACATCCAAGTTCCTCCCGCTTTATTTATATCGCTAGATTTAGATACCCTCGTCTTTTAAGAAAATTTGATTAAATTTTCTGTTTTGCTTTATTTCAATTTTTCATCATTAATACGTTTAGAAGGGAAATTACTTCTTGTTTCCCGTCTTTAAATATAATATTTTTTTCGACTGAGAGTCTCTTTTGTTTTATTCACGTTTCATAATGTAAACAATTCCTTATTTTTTATTATTTAGATCAAATTATTGTATATTATTGCTCTGTTTCTATAAATTACCAATTGTGCCATGGATACGGGTCCATGTCTACAAATTCTGAAATATTATCCTTTCTAAAGACTGTGAGGGGAATTTCACTCTTAATTTTACTAAGTATTGCTTAGTAAAACTCTCCATTGAAATGAATAAGGATACTCAAAATTATTATGTTTTCAAAAGATTTCAAAAAGTTTCATGCTCTGTAAGTGGCACATGCTACATTACGTACTCTAATCCTCGAGTCTACATTAAAAACTCTCTCACTTGCTCGGGCTCAGAAGCTCAAAAGTAATGCACTATAAAACCTATTGATTAGAATTATGGAAACCTCTTTCACTACATTATCTCTTTTTATTAAATAAATTTAAATGATATCATACAGTAGACGTCGAATATAAATTGTGTTTGGGTACTAAGCATGTGATATTCCTTAAAAATGTTAACAGTTGCTTTAATTCATTCATATCCTTTTAATTAAAGACTATGGCGATATCTGAATTATATTCTCAAACGAATTTTTTAAAATATAAATTTTGTTAGTAAATGGATGAAGCTTCCACTAATGTATCAATATTCTATTTCTTTGCGATACTATGTTTCTCCGTCCATCCGTTGCAAATTTGCTGAGACAATGCATTAATATTAGTAGTTTTTGCTTACATACTTCGTAATTACAATAAATCAATGAATTCATAAGGATCCTAGTTGCTCAATGGACTCAAGTGATTATAGTTGGGTGCATAGAAGATTACTCAATTAAACATTGAATTGCTGTCGTACACTTCAGGAGGACATTCACAATACGATGGACGTTAATCCACGTATTATCAACACTTCCGCATTACGTGTAATTATTCCCTATCTACATTTGCTCTGTACGAATTTTCATGCCCACTACCCTTGGCTAACATCCTCAAGCGAAGGGTAACATCTAAGCTGTTTTTTCTCTGTCCTACATGACTAGGCTTCAATAGTCTCCCCTTTCCCTTGAGTCTCACTCAGATGGATCTTTCATTGAAAATGCCTTATCCTCTCTGTGTGCACTCTGGAATGGAAGGCTTTTTTTTACCTCTTCGTAGAGAGTAGACCTCTAAAAAGTGTAAATTCCGAACACCAAATTCGCACAACAAGATTCCGAGTTAATTATTATTTAAGGCATAGCCTTGTGAAATTTTTCCGATGATGAACCACGTCAAAATATAACTTTATGAATCTACATATATCCATGTAAATGTGAAATTAAAAAGTTTCATTTTGACATCATCCATCGATAGTCCGAAACACACTACATTCACATATATTCAAGGACTTAACGTGCCGAAGTGTGAAAAACGTTATTTATTAGCTACAAAAGTTACCTTAAGGAAATATGTTCAAAACATACTAATAACTTTCTCCTCGTTGAAAGCATGAACTTGAATGGCTCTGAAAGGTAACACAGTAAGCTGCTCTTAATTATTTTGACTCAGATTCCATTTAAAAAATAAAAACCTAACGTACCTTTTAATTCAATCCACGACGCACTACATACAATTTAAATTATTCCTATTTTTTACCTATAAACATTTCTGCTAGTTAATTGCGGGTAAGACAGTGGGTTGTTAAAGCCGTTATAAATGAAAAAACGTTGGCTAAGCAAGGTAAAGAAGTCGAGAGCAAGAGGAAAACATGAAATAACGACGAAGCGATGCAGAAATCTATTACCTAGGTTCAAGGAGAAGGTACTCAGCCTGATAGGGTAAAGAGAGAGGACACCCGCACTATTCTCTTCTTTATTTCTCTCTACTATCTGCCTGCCAGCCGCCATGCTGTCTAAAAAGCCTACTCCACCCCTTCCTCCACCTCGCTTGCAAAACGTCCTCCATTCTCTCAAGGCGAGTATACGAGGGAATAAACTACATCTTTGGTTAAGGAAATGGCGGGAAGTTAGAAAATGAAAAATAATAACAATATATGCGACAGAAAACCTATTATACGGTCGTATTGACTTTTCGAGATCGTGGAAAGAGTGCGTATCACTGCTGAGACAGTATTAATATATTAAGCTAAGTACTTAAAAAATAGAAAGGAAATTTGACGTTCAATAAAGTAACTTCATATCTATTGTGATTACTAGAGATTGAAAAATCACACCTCAGGGGAAATAGAGCTAAAACAATGAGTGGGAAGGGCATAATATCCCTGCAAAGTACTGCACAGAAGTAACATCGAACGTTTTTGGCCCAAAAGAATTATATAAAGTGTTTATGTATCTGTATGCATATATGTATGTATATATGTGTGTGTGTGTAAGAGCGCTCTATTACGAATCAATATATATATATATATATATATATATATATATATATATATATATATATATATATATATATATATATATTAATATATATATATATATATATATATATATATATAAATATATATATATTAATATATATATATTAATATATATATATTAATATATATATATATATATATATATATATATATATATATATATATATATATATATATATATATATATATATATATAACTCGTGAATGATATCATAATGGCTTGAACAAGTAACTAGGGGTGACTATGAGTCTACATAGGGACAGGAAACGCGAGATTGGGAGTAAAGGATATTACCAATTTGTCTTTTGATGATTTATGAATTTGAAGAAAGCGTTCTTTGGAGTGGGATTATTTATTGTCTGGCTTTTACCCTCAACCTATGTAGGTAGCATGGATGACTCCACCAGGAGAAAGACTACTGCTACTGCCATCATAGCTCTAACAGTCATCGAAACGCACAAGCCCTCCCACCACTTAAAGATTTTAGCCCATACGAAGGATATTCCATATAATTGATATGCATAAAATATTTAGCATAAATATATAAAATTAGGATGTTAAATGCAAAAACAATTGAAAGTTACAGATGTAAGCATATACTCTTCACAATTATTACAGCTACTGTTCCAGCACATCACTAATATTTAGCCGTACACGTGCATTCCAAAAATGTGCCGATTTTCTAGATCAGTGGTCGTGACATGATATTTTTGGACATCTGTCTCGTTAATCGGCTTTTAGTAGGATGCTGTCCAAACTGAGACGGTGAATCAAAAAGTTAAAAGGGTGGTCGAGTATTTTCTTTTGGCTTCATGTTTGTGAGCCGAGTCATGGTGCCAGCCCATTGGCTCCTGGCGCCCCGTCACGTGATCAAAGCCCCAATCCCCGCGAATCCGTCCGTTCCTCCCGCCATGCGTCTCCCGGGAAACCTCCTCTTATTCCCCCTTTGTCTTTACGGCCCTGCTTTCCTTAGGATTCCCATTCTCTTTTAAGAAGTGGGGTGCATTCCCTCTCGTACTCCAGCGGCCCTTCCCCCCGCGGCGCCCCTCGAAGAGACCTATAAACCCCTCCAGCCCTAGTCCCCCACTCGGATCCGCTCCCTGCCATCTCTCCCAAAATGCCCTTTTCCCTCCCTTCATAAAAACCGATCACCTCCCTCGGGCCCATTCTCTCCCGAACCCCGTTTCATCCCTCCCCCGCCCCCCGTCTTCTCCTCTCCCCCCTCTTCTTCTGTCACCCCACCGAGAATCGCAAAAATATCCTTTCGCCCCCTCCGAGCGCATCTTTCATCCCCGCCATCTCGAGCTCCACCCCTTCACACAACCTCGGCGACGTCTGTCTCACTTTCCCTCACGCTTTCTCCCTCCTCGCCCCCAAAAAGTAAACACTCGTCTTCATTCTTGGTTATCATTTCCGAGGGGATCTCTTCCCTATCCGTTCTTCGCCTTCTTCCCACGGATCATGCCATTTTCACAATTTTACTTGCCTCTTGCCGAAAGAGAGGATTTTATATCCACTGAGACGTAAGCTGGTTTAAAGGATCCGGTAGTTTTTCAACGGCCTCCGTTTTGCTGTTGAGGATTTTATTTAATGTAAAATAGTTGCGGATCGTTAAAGTAAGCATCGTTATCGAGATACAACACATTGTGAGCGGAGTGAAGTATCCCTGTTTTGGGCGTGTGTTCATCATTTTCAATACTCTTCTGTTCCTAAAATTAAAAATTTGAGGTTAAGCCAAAATCAACAAGAAATGCAGAATTTAAATATTTTATTTATTATTTTGGTTCTCAATTAATACCATGACCAATAATGTCAGTATTCCAGGATGATGGTCATTTTTCATCTCTCAATTCACGGGTCACAGCTAGCGGTCGCCATGTTGCAACATTACCTCGGGATGAATAAAATGAAGACGATTCCTAAAACACTGGCTTCCATTTTTACCGGCACTTATGACGGTAGGGTAACATCCTAATCTGCAAGCTCAGGGGTCGTGATTCGGTTCTCATCGGAGTGGGCTTACCTCAAATTAGGGCTTAGAGGTTGTCACAACTTTTGCTGCAATTGAATGTTGTTAATCCCATAAAACACAGCAGTTTTTGGATGAGAGGTAATTAATAAAATCATCAAAAATATGTCGTTCACTTTAGGAGGAGTGAAAATAATTCAAATAAATAAATGATTAAGAAACTAGTCAAGCAAGCGCATACAGTGAAAGGAGATATGACGTGGGCGTGCATGACCAGGGTACAGTGAGATAAGAGATAAAGAGAGAGTATTTCTTCAGTATGAAATGGTTATAGAGCTAAAAGTTAAATTTCACATTCAGCAAAGTTATTCTTAAAGCATTCAATAGAAGATTAGAAAATAGGACAAGCACTTCAGGATCATTCGGAGATTAGAGAGTGGAGAAGAAATACTATGGAGTAGAAAGGAGCCTGTTTGATGGAAGGACAAGGAGCTAAGTTTTTTAGGCAGGATGGACCCAGGTTGATATTTTTTATACTGAAGTTTTATGTTACTTCCTAAGGTAACGATTGAATGAACAAGGGTTAAAAAATAGGAAAATCTTGCGACACACTAGTAGTAAAGCCTTTTAAGTCCTTACAAAATTCAGTTTTCATAGGCAAAATACCCTGAATGAATGCGATCTTCCGAAATGTATAAATTACAGAAGCGGATAGGATTTGGAGGTCAAAGAATTAGGATAGAATTGGTGAATTAAAAATCATAGTAGAACTATGCAAAGAAGAGTAGGTTGAGAAATTCAGGAATATGCAGTGTATTAACGAGAATCTACCCACGGAAATCTAATAATGAGAATGGATTGGTTTTCTAAAGGATATCGATGCTCGAATGATATTAAACTTATCCATTCATTTCTCTTCCCCTACTTCCGAGAAAATTGTTTATGTTTACCATCACCAGTGATGATTTTGCATGTTTCGCATAAGACTCGAGTCTTATCTGGAGCATGTCGAGCTGCTCTTTTGAGAAGCATTCCGATTTACTCGAGCTGATTAATGCGCTTGTACGATTTCATGTGCCTCAGATGTGAGCTCCCGAATGATGCAAACGCATTTCTATCGAAATATTTGAACTAAAGGCGACGATATTTACTCCACAGGTAAGTGCATAATGCGAGGAAAATATAATCGGCGAATAGAGACGGGAGCCGGTCTGATATTTGAGAGTGTCAGCGTCGTCGGTCCAAGAGAGCAAGTTTTTCAGAGGATCGCCAGGAAATTTTGTTTCTTTGAATTTCAGCAGAGGGTTGAGAGCTAAGAGATCTACGACAAGGGTGAAGAAATCATTACATGCCTTCTCTTTTTAGCCTGGACTACTCCGTAGCGAAGGCTTTCCAATTTCCAATCTTCCTAATTACAGACGGCTGGCAGAATTAAAATTAACACTCTTATGAATACAGGCCTGCAAACTAAGATAGGACACAATAATATATAAATTATTTGTTGTAATTTATGAACCACCAGGAGAAATTTTCCCGTGTTTTGTGAAGTACCTGTACTTCATTTTTTGTTCTATTAATGTAAAAAATCGTTTATATAACCACATTTCTTTTGAATAATGGAATTTTCCTCTCAAAAATTACTTCCTAAATACATTTCTTTTCGTATATTTAAAATTAGAAATGGTTTTTACTCACATTGCATATAATATATAAATATGTTTACAATATAAATGAATTGAGAATAACGATAGAAATTAGAGGTAAAAAGTAAAAACCGCTATCCGAAGAACCAAAACCAGAATGTAATACCTTTCTGGATATAGTTGTTAGGGGTGTTTTACTCGCCGTTTACTCAACATTCAACCATGTATTCCAAAATTTTGAACACCAAAATCTTACTCTGAATTGAGAAGTTAGTGTTTTCATCATTGGCGTGATCTAAATGCGTGTATCTGCTTGCGTACGCTTCATTTTCAATGTTTGTCATAAGCTGTACAAATGGTGCGGATAAATGAAAAATTGGATTTAACTGTATCACAAGCTGATTGATGAAACGAGTTAAAATGAAGTTTTTCCTAAAAATCCTCGATTCCCGTCTAACCATGAATATTTTATTGCTTAGTGCAATTGCCGGCATTTTTTAATCATTTTTCTCTAAATTCATAACTTACACTGAATCATCAAAACAACTGTGTGCCGTAGAAATTAATTGACATAATATTTTATTTTTTTGGCGACTTTATTTGGACGAGATTGAGACTACAAAGTCTAAATCTCGTCCCAATACCCAAGCCCTATGCTTAGTAAGACCGATCTTGGCGGGAATCGAGCCAGCAACCCCTGTATTGGCAACGGGGTCTGCAAAAGTAACTTTTCCCAAATAGAAAAAGCCTACAAAAAATAAAAGAAAAAATATTTTAGCAGGGTAGTGATAAGAAGTATTTACCGCAATTGGCAATAGAATTATATCCCCTTTCCTCACAAAGGAATACCCTATTGAAACCAAGTCAAGCTTCCTTGCTCTCCTTTCGATCAATTTTTTTCTTTTTTTTTTTGCTGAATCGTTCTCAAGGTGAGTGTGCGTGCGTTTGTTTGTGTTTATTTGTGTCGGCGCGCGGCGTCGTATTGCTAATTCACTTCTTCTTGAGACGAAGGCCTTTCGGAAACAGTAATTATTTTCTTAGCTCTCGGGGACGTCGTCACGGAGAAAGAGGAAAGGAAGAGGGGGTCTCCTCTCACAGTGTCGACCACCTTCCTTCCCACCCCTCCCTCCCCTCCCCCTGGCCCACCCTCCCCATCCCCCATCCCCAACACTCGCAAATATTCCACCCTCGCCTTCCCTTCCATCCCCTATTTCTCCTTTCCCCCACCCCGCCCACCAATATTTCCGCGACAACTTCCACTTACCTCCCGCTGAGAGAGTCCCACACGCACTCGCGCTCTACCCACAATTCCAGCGGCGGCTCTCCCTCCTCACTATTTTACCCCCCCCCCCCTCCCTCCATCTCTGCTCCGGGAAAATACGGAAAATAGCGGGCCTCCCCTCTCATCCTCCGAACCCTAGAGCATCTCACATTTCTGAGCATCTGCGCTCTCTCCCTTCTCCAGTTCAAGGCCTTACGCCCCCCAAAAAAAGGTCCAGGCAGAGAGTTGTTGAGATGGGAAGAGGGCGGGATGGAACGAGGGGGGGCGATGACTCGGCTTACGGGATGAGGGAACGAGAAGTAAAAAGTAGTGCTGTAATCCCAATTGACGGTTTCCAGTGCAGAGGAAATTCTACAGTTACAACATGGATGTATATTCAATCAATAGTCATTTACCAATTATAACATTCTAGTATGAAATATTGCTCCATTTTCTTCATTTAGAGAAACTAGCTGACATTCATGATTATTCCCCACTTTTATTCCGTCAGGTATCTAAGGCTGCACTAATAATTAAAAAATTGAAGTAGTAGCAAGATTAATCAGCGTTCAAAAACCTTAAATCACCTTTTAATTGTTGAGGTATGAATTTAATTCATACCTACAATTATTTGGAACAAATTCATCTAATCTACCTATTTTATGTATTTGTACATTCTGTTATTTGGAAATATAACATGCAATCCTAGTATTTTTTTCTCAGTGGCATTACGTCGAGTAGAGAGAGACTGGAAGCTCAAATAAACGGTTTCATTCTCCTTTCACTCCATCCTCCGGAAGAGTCGCAGTCGGATGAATCAAAGAGAGGAAGCAGCGGAGAGGGCGCAACGGGAGTGGAGGCGGTAATAGCAGGATGGGGGAGGGATAATGCAGGGGCGAAAACGAAAGAGGAGAAGGAGGAGGAGAGAGAGGAACGGCTGTGGGGAAAAAATATAAAGGGGTCCTCCTTTTCGCCCAATGCAGGATTTCCTCCAACTCCTTTCTCTCTACGAGTGCGTAACTGAAGTGAAAAGATATGGCCATGTTTGTTTTTGGACGGAGCGGAGGGAGAGGAGAGTGTCAGTGACAGTCTTAGCTCCTCCTTGCTCCCTTCCCTCTTCCCCCTCCCTCCTTCCCTCCCCTCTTCCCCATCCCTCCATCCTCCCCTTCCTCGAGCAGCCTCCCCCGCCCAACTCTCACCGACCCGCCCTCCCTGCACTTTGACATCCTCCCTATCCTCCCCCCCCCCACACACACACGCCCCTCGGCCTACCAATTCCACCCTCTCCCGAATAATACTCGCCGAAAGGCTGTCCCCGTCCCATCCATTACTCCCAAGAAATGGTTTTATGTTCTTCCTCCTCATCCTAAGACTCGCTCTCTCTCTCTTTTCATCTTCCTCCCTCACGCAGACAATCCCGAGAAACCCCCGCCACCATTCGGCCTCCTCTCCCTTCGTCACACCATATGCTAGAGCACGCTACTTCTGCTTTTCTAATATATATGTGCGTGTGTTTGTGTATATTCATATATAGATACATATGTGCGTATATATATATATATATATATATATATATATATATATATATATATATATATATATATATATATATATATATATATATATATATATACACGTACATGTATGCAGAGATTCGGAGAGAAGACTCTTCTATTCTTATCCATTTACGGTCCATGGGGACACTTCTCTTAAAACTTTTTCTCTTCCGATCTTCTCGGCTCTCCCTGCCGCCAAAAACTTCTTCCCTAAACCCCTAGAAAATAGGAATTGGTGCGCTAGCAAAACCCAACCCTCTCTCCTTCTCCCAGGCTCCATCACCACAGTCTCTCTCTAATCCTTCCATCTTCAGTTCACCTTCCTTAATAATGTGACTTCGGTCGCACTGGTTTGCACCAAAAGTGCATTACATCTCACCAGTCACAATGTGGTGATCTCCTGGAATTATTCGTCATGCTAGATATATAATGACAACATAATTTATAATTTGACTATGGATTATTTGACCCTGCAATCGCACTATACGTATAAATACAGTAGGATGTTACAGTAATGATATGAATACAATTTTATAACCATTAACCCTGAAATTTCTAGTTTTTTTTCGCAAAGTATACGCCGAAGTTGAAAGCCTCCCACTAAGTAATTACATGGCACTCTAATTGTGCATTGAACTCTACAGATAATTTACATGGATTTGTATCTTTATATCTTTCTCCGGTGAATATCTTCATAGAATACCTTTATAGTAAGAATAATTAGTTAATAATTTGTCATTCGTATTAGAGCTATATCATTACGTATATCCACTAATTAAAATATTCTATTACCGTAGTTGTTGATGAAGGCATATGGAAATTTTTTTTCGGAAAACGCTGCATACTAGTTTCGTAAAGGTTGTTACAAATGTTAATATAAATGTCAAAACCTGAAGTGTTTTCTTTTGAGGATGAATTTTATAGCTTTCTTTAGTTTGTTACTAATTCGGTTTCTAAAAAATTCCTCACGTAGGTTTATCACTGAACTTGAAAGCTTGATGGAAAACTGAACACGGCTCTTTAAAAATGTCTTCCAATCTTTTCCCGTTTCTGGTTCGGCATTTCCTCTCATTCCATTTATTTTCATTATATCCTCGAACTTGAATGCAAGTTTTACCATTTACATAACCTTATTATCTTCACGCGAGATTTTCACGTCCGTAAAAGTTTCTATATTAATAGTGGCGGAATTTTGAACAAATTGCTTCTTCATTGAACAATTAATAACGACGAATAAAAGAAGAAATTGCGACACATTTCCCTCTCTTTTTTTACGATCTAAAAAATATTTTAGTTTTTGAGGCCATATCTAAGGAACTATATTCGAAGGAAATATGATACTACTGAAGTCCTTTCATCATGCATACTGTTTTTATTTCCAAATTATAAAATAAGCTAATAGAAATATTTCTATGAAAGCTGACTCTATTAAATCCTCTCAGAAAATGTTATCCCACCGCCGATGTAGTCGGCCCGGCGGTGGAATGTCTTTGACTTCCTACTCAGAGTTAAAGGGCCTGATTCCCTTTCACCGAGGTTGGCCATTCCCTAGGGAGAGGGCCTTTATGATTGTAATTCTACTAGTTTCATGGTCGTCTTACGGTGCGAATGGTGGTAATAATAATTTGAAAATTAATGCTAACGTAAAGATGAACAAAATATATTTTGCATAACCATAGTTATACAGCATATCAATTAAATATAAGCCACGGGCAGAGGAAAAGATTGACGGAAGGACCTATACATAAGTAAAATCATTGGCGCATTGGTATAGAAAAGTTTTATAATGCAATTGACTCCTCAGATTGATACATAATCTATGTTTGGCTATTTACATGCATAAAAATAAAATTTTGTATTTGTCCATAAAGTATAAAATCAACGTTTTTAAAAAATAATTATCTTCTAGCGGTTAACCTTTAATTATCTATCTCTGACAATATAAGCGCAAAGAGATATATGATAATATTTTTCGTTTTCTTTTTTTAATGAAGGCAGTATGTGAGGGCATAAGGCGTTTACAGAAAGAAAACCAGTTGGGAGAAAAAAACAGTCGGAATTCAAGGAGGAATATAATGTACAATATGGGTACACTTTTAGCAATGGATATCCCATGTCTCGTGCGTACTCGTTTATTTCCTTTAGGCCCACCAAATTTTTCCATCCTCCTCTACATCTTTCCTTCAAAATCTTCCATTCTATGCCATATGCTTACTTGCAATCTTTCTCCAATTGCCGCATGTATCCGCGCCGCATAAGACCACACTCCATAACAAAGTTTTGACGAGCTACTTCTTAACATCGTTATTCAAAAGTCCCTACCAGCGGTTCCCTTCTCTCTAGAGACTTGAGCTTCTTTGCTTAACGCAATTCCCAGTCTTATGTCACTATAACTCTGGTCAATTTGGTCCACAACACTTCCGAGATAGGTAAATTTCTCTAGTTTATGGCCTCCTATTTCGTATTTAACTTAGCCTTCTTCTTTCTGGACAACCGCATAACCTTTATTTTGTTTCCATTTATTCTTCTCCAATGTCTCGTACTGACTTCAATCTACTTGTCGTATGTTTATGTTATTTATATATGTATATAAAGACTCGTATATATATATATATATATATATATATATATATATATATATTACGAGTCTTATACGCTATACGCTTGCTAGCGATATATACATATATATATATATATATATATATATATATATATATATATATATATATATCGCTAGTGTTCGCGACATTTAATGCCTTGACACTTTTTTTTAATTTAAAAGCAATTTCACATTTCTCAGAAATTTTTTCATTAACTTTCCCTTTACTAATAGAGTTCTTTATTCATAGCAACTCATTAAAACAGGAAGGAAACAACATACGATAGTTCAAGTTCAGCTTAAAGGCTCTTTGCTGTATTTCGTTACAAAGTTCCTTGAGTAGAGTATCGATCCCTTTGAGCTGTCCAGCGCTTGGGGACCTGTTATGTGTGACGAAGAGTACGATGGGAAATGACGGAAGTAAGAGTGATATAAGTTATTTCAATTAACAGTCAGGCTTTTTCACTCAGTGGAAACTTTCCTGCACACCACTTATATGATCCCAACAACGTTGCCATACATAATGGATTGGAATTATTCAGTGTAGGCGTGCCCCAAATTGTCAAGCACATTGGATATCGCTGCTAGTGAGAAATTACTGTATTTCATTGAAAATACATCTATTTATTTATTTAACGAATTTACTAGGGTTACACCGAGACTAAACAGTCCATTCTTCCACATAACCCCTTTATATGACATTAAATACAATTACTAATTGCTGACACCCAAACCTTAAGTGGAGTAAAATCCACCTAGGCGGGAATCAAACTCGCAACCACTTGGTGGGTAGGCGGGGACCCCACCACCAACGGTACCGGCATGATCACACATAAGGAAAGGCATTCCAAAATATGAATCGTTTTCTCGAACTAAAAGTATCATAAGAGAAAAGGGTATTCAATCCTAGAAATCGGATGCCTAGCGTCGTAATCGGGTGTTGTTTTAGAGACATACAGAAATGTATACTTATACGTGTACTCGTATCTTGGACACCGTGGCAGCATCAAATTCCTCACCCAAATTTTGGTTTTCCGATTAAGCTTCCAACACATCATTTATAGTAAGAGATACAGCTTTCCCAAAAGTACGATATTAGCGATTACATGTTGAATGAAACGTTTCCGTTGGGCTTTTAGTGGCTGGCTCTGATTATTTAAAAAAAATAAAACTTCAGTGACAATGGTGAAGACATTCATCGACATCCGCGGTATCCGAAACCGCCGCTTACCCAGCAAGAACCTCACATACCGTACCCTCCACCTATTGGATTCCGTCAACAGCGGTTGAGAGAGAAGGAAATACTAGTATGTATTTTCCTGGAATAATAGAAATTACGAACCTATTTCATACATCAAAACAAGTGGACACGACAGGAAGAAATTATGCAAACATGGGCACCTCCTTCATTCTTTGGAATGTGATATTTATCCTCGAAAATGATATTCCATTATTCGTGAATTTATGAATTCCCTCCCGCGATAGTTCCATCGGGTGTATCCAATGCTGACCCAGCGCTGATAAATATGCCCCCAATGGTGTTAGTCCTCTCCCACCGCCTTAGCAAGCCACAGACCCTTTGACACAGCGCCCACGGTGATATGTGACCCTAGAGGTATAAGGGAACATCCCGAGCCGTGGAGTGGGGGGGGGAGGGGAGTGATTTGTCGCTAAGGGCCTCCCTCCCGTGTTCGTGGGATCGCGTCTGATTCCACGGGATAATCTTCCCCTTATCTTCTTCCCGCTCTCCTTCTCACCCTAAATCAATCGATCTCCGTTTGTTTTTTGAGCCTGTGTTTACTCCCGTTCCCTGTATCATCCCTCCCCCCCTTCCACCCTCTGTTTCGCCTTTTTCTTTCCACGCCTCTCTTACCACCCTCGTCCCCTCCCTCCATATCTTTCCTCCCCAAGCCAGCCACCGCGAGGACCCCTCTCCCGACACCGGGGAAATCCGATCCCTCCCCTTAACCGCCCCACACTCCCCTCTTCCTCCCCTCTCTGGAACCATCCCCCACGTCCCCGTCCGCCAAAGCAGCTCCTCTCATGCTGGCCACGTCCAGCAAGGGGGGGGGGAGGGGTGTCGTTTCCTTAATTCTTCGGAACAATCCGAGTAATATCACGCTCTCCTTCTTCAGCAAATCACAATAGCTCCTTTATTACGTGGCCCACGAACCGTAAACTTAAAGACGGTGCGGAAATAACTCGGAATCGGCATGAGAAATCATTGGAAAAAAACGAATTTTTCAGAATTTGCATACATTTAAATTTTACTCATGGAAAAAATGCTGGTAACAACATCAATGCATATCACCGCGTTGAATGAATGGGTTTTTTAAAAGTAAAAGTGCTGGGGCAACAATAGTTGAATGGAGAGTTTTTTTCATCTTAATGGAAGGAAACGAACTTTAATTTTGACGAATTCAACACTACTCTGTGGATGTATTTCTCTGGTTAATTATCGTAGACAATAATTAATAATTTCGATAATAACCTTGGCCGTTCTCCCTCATTAATTGGTTTGAAATAATCAACCAACCAGAAGTTAGGTTTGGCATGTGTCGATAGAGTTCCCAATACTAAACCCAACGGCGTGTGAAAGCCTTTAGAGAAATCAGTTTTTTATGAGTTGATATGGGACTCATACCCATTGGTGCAAACATTTTTATGCTCTGTGATTACCAATCAGTCAGACAGCGTTGTAATTTTAAATTCAAGAAATCACGCCTGTCTTATGCACCATTGTCTTATGTAGTGATTAGTGGATTAGATTATGATAGTAGCGGCCGTTTTTCTCTGCCATTTTCATTATTGGCTCCCTTCTACTTCCAACATATAACCCTCAGCAAATATAACCCGAGCGTCTTCAGCAAGGTAATATTGGATGCATGAAAGACATTCATAATTTGATATTATTGCGGTCTCCACTGATGGTGATTTGGTGGCACTCGGTTAATATGAGAGTTTAAACTTGATGCTTTTATTTGTTGATAATGGTATTTAAATGCATCCAGTTTATCTGGGAATGGCGGTAAAATTTCTTACGCAATTTTTGATGCTAATTTTATCAATAGCTTTTTCGAAATATTTACGGTAAATAATTAAAATGAGATTGATTTTAACACTAAAGCCTTCTTTACGATTGAAAGCAATGAGTGCGACTTTAAGTATTGTTAATATTATTTAAATAACGTCACTTACAGTATCAGTGCAAGTTACATGCTTTACAACTTAAAATCGTAAGGTTAATGAACAATTACTTTGTTTGATTGTGTGTACGAACTTTCACAATTTACCAAAGTGTTGAAAATGGTTGGCAGTTTCGTGAGTAAAGTAAAATCATGTTCGAATTTCCGAAAGTGCATCGGAGGGTTCCCAAAGAACTTAAATTACGAGATTGCATTGAAATTAAGTTATGGCGTATCTTGGTTATTTAGGCTTACGAAATAGATGCTAAATTACACATTCGTATACAAACATTTTTTAACTTTTTCCTTTGCCGCTATAATTGAGTGTGTTTTCATAAGACTCCTTGGAATTGTATAGATAACTTGGTTCCATGGAGTGTCGGACTTCATTCAATTCAGAATCATTGAAGTGCTTTGGAACGACATACGTTTTTTGTCCCGCTTTGCCATGTGATGTGCATCGGTTCTGAAATTGATATTTTGAATAAAATCGTCTGCACGTATTTCTTACGTAGTTGTAAAATTTTAAAACCGTCCAAATACTATATTAATAATAAATCATGGAGGTATCACAATACGTGCCATTCTTTGTACTTTCAGCAAACATTCTTAAAATTTGTCATTCATTGTATCCTGAATTCTTATAAATAATTTTAGTTTTGCGGATATTTCGCGTGCCTCTCAAAAGAATACACGAACTTCTTTTTTCTACATGAAACGTATTTGAGTTCACGCCGAGTCCATAAGAGCGGTTAAGTATTCGGAACGTCCAAACATGAAGAAGGCAAAGGCCGAAGTGATTCTCGCCCTCTTCCCACGAAAGTAATCCCCTTCCCCCATATTCCTCCCCTCATATCAAATGCCAGGTGGCAGTAAAGACTTCCGCCTGGTCATCGTCTTCCTTTGGAGGAGCAATCTAGGGCCTTGTAATGGTCCGTTTATTCCCTGTCATCGTGATGCCAATGGCGTTGCTGTGCGGAGCCTCCTACGAGCGAACGGGGAGGCTTCCTCCATCTCCCCAACCCCTGATGCGCCCTTTCCCCTCCCTCTCGCCCTGCCCCTGCTTCATTCTCACTTCTTTTTAAGATACAATTCCCAGCCCGCCCCTAGGATTCAACCTCGGAGGGACCCACCCAACAACCCCCTCCCGGCCCGACACCCCCCCCCCATAGGATACTTCTCGACCTTCCTCTGCTCCTTCCGCCCACAAGCACCCAACCCTCTTCACTGCCTCCCGGAAATGTACTCTCTGCTCAGCTTATACGTCCGTCTTATTTCCCGCCAACGATTCCCACCCAACCCAAATCCCGATCTCCGCTGAAACCCTTCTCCCGGATACTTGCTGTGCTCGGGCTAAAGGGGATTTCCCAGACGTGAGAATCGGCTTCTTCCCCTTGAACCAAACTAATTCGGCTGAAAACATACTTCAGCCATATGCCTGCAGTCGAGTCATCGCTAATATGAATAATAATTAAAATGGGTTCTTATTGAGAGAAATTTAATTTTTCCAATTTCAAAACAAACCGCATCTTGATTAATAATCTTCCAAAACCTTTGGATTAGTCTCGACGGTTCCCTCTCCTTACATTTTCTTATTAACATACAAGTCTCGCAATTAAATATGGTATTGCGCTACCGTTCCTCACATTAATACACGTATTTTAAATTCCTTACGGTCTTTGGCCAATCATTGTCCTTCCAATAAGGTATTTTTTCCATTTACTGTCACCGCGGTCCTCAAATGACTTTGTTTAGAACCACTCTTACTTAACATATATTCATTCGTTACGTGGAAAAGAAGATAATAATTTAACCTATGACCAAAGCTATTTCAACCTTTGAATATCAGCCTATAGAAGTGAACTAGATACCTGTATATTCGAAGAAAAAAGAACTTGAGATCATAAAATAGATATTCGTTGCATAAGATTTATATTGATGTTTTTAGTTTCCGTCAAATCTATTTTACTTTTCTATTTTCTAAACTTATTTCCCTTTTTCTCGTCGTTCACTTATAAGCACTTTTCAACGTACTGCACGAGTTCTTTTTCTAGGTTCAGCATAGAGATTCGTCGCCTGGGAATTAAATCATTTGACCTATCGGCGGTCTTGAGTTCCACGTCGTCTGCAGATGGCTGTCCACCAAATCACTGTTTCAAGTGCATGAAGAGGAAATAATCGCAAGGTGTAATGGCAAGTCCTTTCCATCTTGCCGACAGCTGTTCAAAAGTACTCGTCTACTCAATATTCTTTGCTCCTTGTGTTTGCCCGTAAGCATTTTTGGCACACACCTTGCACACAATCCGAGCTTTCCCGTAACAATCGCGTGAATAGTGAATTGTCCAACGAGAAGGAATTGATCAACTAGAGCACGAATCATCAATCCTCGATCGGATCGAAGTCCTTGGTCCACCCGTTAAACGATATCACCGCTGTGGATGCTGAGCCTACCTTTCATCTATTCATCTTGCACATTTGTACGGCCATCTTTTTAAATCTCGACACCTTCCATTCACTCAGTAAATTAAAACTTTCCCCGGTCCATGCTTGGTTCTCGTTGTTATTGTTATACTGTTATTGTCTTTTGTCCTCTTTTATGTTTGTTATATTTTTCACTGTAAATTGGCGCCACTGCTGTATGTGAACAATGTTTTAAAATAAAATAAAATAAAATAATGTAGTTCCTTAAACTACGCACGACTGCCAATAAATTTTGGGCGGCTGATCATCCTAATTCAACGACTTCAATGTTAGCCAGTGTACGCCAATACACCAGCTACACCCTATTGCTCAGGGCAAACCCGTTATCCATACGACTTTCACTTTCTACTTAGTGTTTCACTATTCGATTCAACCTTCTACTGCGTTATTAAAAATTTTCCAAGCTAGTTATAAATTCATTTAATATCCATGATGACCTTTTATAAAGAAATATGAAAAAATTAGGGACTCTGCTCTTGTATGCCTCCGTGTTGGATTGTTTGCTGTTACAGCGTCAATGAATCGACCCCTGCGCCCAGGTCCGCTCTTTTATCAGGAGGGAGCGAATCCTCTGGAGCCATCACGTCATTGCTTTTGAACCCTTCCCTCCCCCTTCCCCCCCCCCCCCTCCGCCTCCCCCCCCAGCCACCACCGCGGAAGTTTTTCACTCTCCACCGCTCTTATCCGAGCCTTGAAGAAATATCCTCCCTCCCAAGGCGCCTGCCTTCCACCCCTTCATTTCGCAACCACCCTTCCGCCCCAACTCACTCTTCCTTTCATTCCATTCTGCTCACGAAAAACCTACATACATCTTCAGAGAGACAGATACCTTTCACCCCCTTTCCCACCGTCCCCCTATTCCCTCCCTCTAACCGCCTCTCCCACCCCTCTTTCTTTATCTCGGGACGCTTATGTTCGCCACTCCCCGAGAGGGCAATATTCCACCACCCTCCCCGCCTCGCCACCCACCCACCCTCCTCGTGACCCTAAAATTGCCCCTCGCAACTTTTCACCCCCAAAACGCAGACGCTCTCGGCTGAAAGGTGGATTATTATCCTAACTATTGCACCCGTCAATAATTCAAATTCGGGTATCGTAACCATCAGATTAAAAGCTAATGGAAAATCTTAATAAAATAAATGCCTTAAGTTTTATTTGAATCCAGAGTACTTAATAGCATTAGAAAGATTAGCCATAAGATCCAGATACGATTTTCGGTTGAAAGACGAAGTTACTGATTTTCATGATAAATTTCCTTGCTTGCAACTCGATTCCATCATATGACGAAGATTTATGTGGTTTCCTCCTTGTGAAAACATTAGGAGCGTACTGTAATGTGATCAAACGATGGAAAAACGTTTCCAACTTTGAATTTACAACAATTGATTATTGCATGATTTGTATCTTCAAATTTAACATCACACTTAATTAGCGATAAGTTGTGATATAAAAATTCGTTTCTTCGCGATCTAATGTAATTTGTAAAGCTGTGTCGAACCATAGTGAAACTAATATCTCCATGTACCTCCCTGTGTTTACATGAGTACCATACATTTACTCCAGTGATTCAACCATGTTTTTTTTGTGCATACCCAATTTATCCTGGAATTTCGTAAATATATCTATCTCCCCAGAATCAATGTTAATAAAACAAAAGTACTGCGATTTTCCAGAAATAAAAAGGCTAAGCTAAGCATTAAAATAAGAGGGCAAAAGCCAGAGCAGGTAAAACAGTTTACGTATCTCGGAAGTGTTTTGGACCAACACGGTCAAAGTGGTAGGGACGTAAGGAGAAAAAATGCGCTAGACATTGAGGCTTTCACAAGGAGGAGGGAGTTGATGACAGGGACGTTGAGTAAGGATATTAAGAAAAGACTCGTAAAAACTTCGATATGGACGCTACGTACGGCGTGGAAACATGGTCATTAAAGCAGGAGGATAAACGTAGACTGGAGGATTTTGAAATGTGGGTGTGGAGAAGAATGGAGATGGTGAAATGGACAGAGAAGGAAACAAATGAGGAAGTACTTGGTATGGTGGGCGAAGAGTGGGGTTTGTTGGGAGAAATCCTATGGAGGCAGAGAAAGTGGATGAAGTGCGTATTGATCGTCAGTAGGATGTTGAAGACTGTAATAAAGGGGAGAATGTTAGGCAAACGAGAAAAGGGAAGGAACAGGATAGTGATGTTGGACAGGATGAAGGGAGGAAGGAAGTATTCAGAGGGACTCTTAGGGACCTGATGTATAGTAGGTTGCTTGATTTTGTTTTTTATGAATCACAAAATATTTTTTTGGTAGTTGTGTCCATCCAAAAAACCTACCTCAACCGTTTGATTGCTTAATAATAATAAATAAATCTATCTCCCCAAGTTCATTCCCTCTATCGCACAACTACACTCTTCTCAACACTCTCGTTTCTCCTTTTCAACTGTCATTGCATTCCAGTACCCCTTCGCTATCGAGTACGTACAGTCTACCACTCCTCTCCTCCTCAGCCCCCCCTCACCCCCCGCACCGCACGACACCCTGACGCCAGGCCTCTTTTGCTTTTACTCCTCTTTGCCTCCGAACTCATCTTCCCCCACGGCCCGACCTCGCTTTTCTCCTCCGCCTCTGCCGGACCATTCCCCCTCGACGGCTCCTTCCCCTCCCCTATCAATCGCCCCCTCCCTTCCCTTCCACAATCCCGCAATTGTTGCCCCCCAGCCACGCCCCTCCTCCCCTTTTCGTCCCCTCCCACCACCCTCTCATCCCTCACCCCCACCCCTCATCCCTCTCCACACTCGCCTCATTTAACCCCCTTTATCCAGTCTCTTTTGCAACTCCTTTTGGGGGCATTCGTTCCCCTCTCCATGCCAGCCTCTCACCCTGTGTCCTCCCTCTCCCTTCGGCGGCCTAATCTATGTATACCTCCGCTCCTACCGAAATATGAGGGAATCTTCCTCCGACCTTTTTTAAGGTCTTTACTCTTCCACCTATGGTCACGGAAGATCACAATTTTCTTGTAAAGTGCCTTATTGAATGTAATTTCGTTTGCGTTCAACTTCGTGTGATTTCGTAAAAATACCTCTTTTCCATGACCTACCACCAAGCCTTTCAGGACGAGCATGCGAGTGCCGTTTGACAGCTAATGCTGTGCTGGAAGAAGGGTTGATAAAACTTCCTGGTTTGGTCATTCACGGAACATGGACCTGTGTGTAAGAGAGACTAATTGTTGCCTACGTGTGGAGGTTACAATCTTCTTCTGATGAGCGGCATGAATAAATGCGACTCTGTTCATCAGTTTTAGAAAATAAATACGAATTTCTCTGTAAGTGAATTCTTGAGAGTGTGTTGGGGGATTCATTTGAATAACAGTTGTGGTCAAAGGGAAGAGCAAGAGTGAGTTGGATGTTTATGGCTGGAAACAAACGACAGATTAGATTACTCCGAAAATTCTCGAGACATTCCAGTGAGGTAATAATATGGTTAAGAATTTGATGAAGAAAAAGTAATGTAATCATTAATTTGATCCGTTTTCTTCAATCAAACGGAAACTGGGTTGTTATTTAAAGGATCCAACATTTGAATGGTAAAAGAAAGAGGGCAAATTTGGAGGAGTGTAATAAACTAGAATGTATCACATTAAATTATGACTCAAAAGATTAAACAGAGTGAGTTTAGATAAATCCGAAAATGAACAAAAAAGGTAGAACATTTATCGTAAGGTTTTAATAAATTTTAGCTGAGTAGCGAAGGTGGAAAAGGAATGAAGATGAGAGGTAAAGAGGAAAAAGATTTGGGAAGCCAATGATTAGCTGATACGGTTTAATATTGAAAATATTCACAAGCCCAGGTGGTGGCGGGTTGAATTGGTCCTTTCGCTCTTCTACCAACACATAAGTCGCGGGTTCGATTCTCGCCAAAGGCTTGGATTTTTGTAATTGCCTTGAATGTACAAGGTTTTTATACAAAGTATCGGTAATAATTTTTTCCTGACGTTTGCGTTAAGTGCCGAAATCAGGTCGTCGGTGGTTAAGTGTGCTCATGATCATAAATTTCGCATTGCCGTTGATAAGTTGAGAGCGCATGGAACATTATCACTGAAAATTTTTGCGATGTTGATAAATCTAAAGCGCTAAACTCGTCCCAAAGGTCTTGACGGACGACCAAAAGAACCGAGTCGAGTGTCTATTCGCTTGCAAAGACCTTCTGCAACGGCATCGTGGCGATTCCCCAACCATCTTTAAGTCACCACTTGGCACCATTAGACTCTTTCCTATACCCCAAAGTGAAACTCACCATCCGTCAAAGGGCACCACCATGGGACCCTATAAGTGCCGTCAAATAAGACCAGACCAGACCAGATCCCCTATTGACTGGGCATTTGCCCTCAGTTTTAACGCTGCTTCGGTGTGACAACGTTCACCCCTTCAGCGGCAGTGTATGTGCAATTCGCACAGGGAAAACAATGGCGATCGAATGTGTAAATGACGAACGTGTACCTTTCCAGTGTTAGTGAAGGAGAAATTGAAAGAAAGACCTCTAGTGGGTTGGCAATTGGCCTTAACTTAAAGGAAGAACTAAAATTAGCTTAATTCTAAGGGCCGAGACATTTTGCCCAAAAACTCGTCAACAGGACGGAAAAACATTTGTTAATCTAAAAACTTAAAATTAACTTAAGATTCTGGTCTAATTATTATGTCTATATATAGATATTTTTTTTTCTCTTTTGTTCTATTTTTTTCCATTGGATATATATATATATATATATATATATATATATATATATATATATATATATATATATATATATATATATATATATAATTTTCTTTTTATCCTTTTTTTTCTCTTACTTTTCTTTTCAAAAGAAAACTTTTTTTTTTAACATACAAGGAGAACAAAAACTTGCACGCGTAGCCTTAAGGACCTTCTCGAATACCCCTACCAGGGAGTCTTCAAAAGGTGAAAAAGCCGTTCCATCAAAAGTGTGTCGATGCTCAAGGGATGCACTTTGAAGAATTTTGAGGCATTGTAACAATATCTGAGGTAAATTTATTTTTCGGAAACCTTTTATGCAAAACATGCATGCATAATATCTACCATTTATTCTAAAACAAGAGAATATAAAGCCTCAAACTCACCAAAATAAATAAATATGTTAAGCCTAAACGTGACGCTGATAAAGTTTAACCAAATTTCTTATTGGTGGCCTTACCATCTTCTGTAGCCTACATAAGTAATAACTCCGCCGTACCTGTTAGTATCGAAGATTAACTGGTAATGAACGTGAGGGAGACATCGGTTTCAAAATGTTCTCCACACATCCTTATTAAATTTTGATCGGCTCATGTTTCGATTTACCCGTCTCCTAATGATTACTTAATTTTTACACGACAAAACTCTTTGTAAAAGTTGTAACCGGTGCATCTTCAAGTGCGTTTGCTGATTGACTGACGTTTAACCTAAGAGCTATATGAGCAAATATTTTGATATTCCGTCTGTTAATGGCTTTAAAAATGATTGTTTAAATTTCAGTCCGTCAGAATATGTCCACATCAGCCTGGCTTAGAGTCAAAAACACATAGAATGGCAATTGTGAATGCGAATTCGTACGGTACAACTATCGCAAAATATTCCTTTTGCTAAAGCAATATTTTTTACACTCAAATAAATCGCAGATTAGATCAATGCTGGAGTCGCAGCACAGGAAGACATCTGCAAATGGCTGGAAACTCTCTCTAAGGACGCATCGGCATCAAAACACCAGTCTAGAAGCTGAGTCTACTAATGTAGACGCCTTATTAAATATCTGAGTATTTTCCAAATGGTGCCTGTGTATGAGGGAACGAATAATACCTTCCCAATACTACTCCTTAAATGCTTGCGTGTGGTGGGGACAACGTCCGCTCATCGCCATTGACCGCCCACGACTCAAGAGAGGGTCGGCGCCAGAGCTTACACCACGCCACTGCACCGGGGGGGTGGAGATGGAGAGGGAAGGGGTGGGGTGCACCGGAGGCGCCGTCGCCTGGATCCACTATTCGTGCATTGTATCCGCCTCGAATCACCACTGCCATCTTTCGGACCCGGTACAGCACCACCGCCCGAACCCCACGAAGCAACCCCAGGGTGAAAACAACTGCGCAGGTACACGACCCCCATCCACCCACTCATTAGTCCATGCGAGATTGCCAGGGCCACCCACGCTGTTAGCTCGTGATTGGCATTGTCAGGCAAGAGAGTCGCAAAGAGTCCAGTCGCAATGTGTTCAGGTCAAAAGTGCGTTTCTTGGATGAGCTGATGATTTACCATGAAAAATACTACTGGACATGAACAGAAGCAATACACTCCGACAGACTTATGCCCCCTCTACCTTGGGTTTGAGATGTTGCATGAATGTAGGTGTGCTTCTCTCTGATTAGTCGGCCGGGGAAATCATTGAAATAGATGAACAACAGAGGGTATCAAAGAATCTGCAGTTTCATTGGTGAATTATCTCGGGCACGCGTGGTGTGAGCCCACATAACTATTTATATATTATGGAATCACGTTGGTAGCAAATAATTGTTGATATCAGCTCAGATTAAAAGGTGGCTCATTGAAATGTTTATCAGTCATAGACCAGATACTAGAAGGGCTAGATGCAAATAAATACACCCAGAATTAAAGTACTCTACTTGATTGATATGCTGATTTGAAATTAGAGAGAAACTATTGCCTGATAAAAGAAGCGATGAGAAGTTGGGAGGACATGTACAGAGTGGAATGAATCAAGGACGCAACCGGAAAGAGTGTTGGCAGGGGGTGTCAGATTCGATAGCGGCCCTGGTCCTCAGTCGCCCGCCACCGT
Organism: Hetaerina americana; assembly: GCF_022747635.1. Taxonomy (NCBI): domain Eukaryota; kingdom Metazoa; phylum Arthropoda; class Insecta; order Odonata; family Calopterygidae; genus Hetaerina; species Hetaerina americana. Next base: position 8,612,324 of record NW_027286764.1, read on the forward strand.
GCCTGGGCCCGGACGGGAGAGGGACGACCCCGACGGAGAGGGCAAACGCCTCCCCGCCCCCCTAAACCTCCCCCTTCCCGCCCGCACTCCCTCCCTCCCGGCCCGCCCGCGCAAATCCCTTTCTTCAGGAGCGAGCGGGAGGGGCCTTATCGCATTCCCCACCCACCCTGCCCCTGTTTATTGCCGAATTCTACGCCTCGCCCTGGAAACCCCCATTCATCATAAAACCCTACCCCGCCACGACGTCCGCCGCTATGACGTCTCAACCAACTCATCCCTTTTCATTCCCACTCCCCCCTCGAGCTTATCTCCCCTCGAGACTTACCCCCGCCGACCCCCGCTCTTCCCAAGGCGGCATACAGGCAGCAGCACGAGGGGAACTCCCCCCCCCCCTACCAACCCACCACTCCCAACCCTTTTCCTCCCCCCTGAACCTCCTGCCTCCACCCCTCTCCCCGCACCAACACGCTTGAAACGCGAACGCCTTATCGCTTCCATTTATCCGCTCCTTCCTAGATTCCTTTCTCCCTCTTCACTCCCCAGGTCGAATCTTACTCCTGCACCATACCATACGCACCTGGTTTACCGCTTTTGCTACTTTGATTAGAATAGATTTAATTAATTATCTTTGGTTGCTTAAGACTTGGATGGCGTAATATTTTGCGTAGAGTTACGGGACATAAACAGACCTACCACCTGGAAGGTCCGTGTTTCGATTCCAGGGATATAATACATTTTCCTGCTGAGATTCGACACCCATCTACCTCCGTGGATGAGTGGAGGGGCGGTTTATTGAGAGTAAGTGTGCGATGAAGCCATGCGACGTAAACGAAGCCAATTACTCTCTCTTCACGAGATGCTAAGCTCTGGTTGGTTGAAGTCTCTAAGAGACCTAATGATGAAAACCTCCACCGGAAAATAAAGTAAGGACCCTGCTTGATTAGAATACTGAGTACTTAGTCTGTGATGAGTCTAAACAGTCTCATCTGCATCTAGTTTTGAGTACCGTTTTCGTTCCTGAAACTCAAGTTATTTTTGAAGAAAATATAATTTCCGTAGATGATTCCAGGACATTACCACTCCTATTCACATGTTGCCTCTGATTCTTATTGATTGTGTCCTCATCATCTGTGTCCGTGAATGGGTATTTCTTAAAGCACGGGATGATATAGGCTCTATGCTGCTGTAGGCTGCTATGTCCACCCTATAGGCCCATAGGGCGGATGTGGAGCACGAACAACATTTTTACAAGACTACCTTGATATCGTTTATAAGTTGAATACTGTTCCTAAATTTGAAATACTGTTATTGAGGATAAAGTTTAGGTCGTAAGTGACCATTTTTGAAGACCAAACACTCTAATTTAGGGATGTGATTTATAAAAGTTAAAGAGTTATTTCATTGCAGAACTTAGGTAACGCTATTTACTATTACCGCTAAGTACCTACCCTCTGTAGAACGTACAACAAGAGAATGTGTGTGTGTGTGTGTATAAAAATATATATAAACGCATATTTAGATTTTTAAACCATAGAGACACAAAGAAAGGTCACTCACAATATCTTGTTTAACGTTTCGACGGCTCGGCCGTCGTCTTCAGAATGGTGTTCTCGGGGAAGAGCGGAGAGGACATGTGCGGGGCAGAGGTGAGAGAAGGAGAGGTAAGGGATCAATAGGATATTAACAGGTGAAGGGGAGGGGATATGTAGGCAGCCATATGATGCATTCAGTGGGCTTGGTTCAGTCCGGGCGGTTTGAATGACTGGGTCACCCAGATATGTGCCATCTCGCGGGTTCTCACCCCTATCATACTATCAGATTTGGGAAGTGAAACGGAGAAGCAGTCATCATAAGATTGATTGTGGGAAGCAGTGTAAGTAGGGATGGGATAATTAAGGAAGGTGGGAAATTTGGTGGAATATCGGTGGTTATTCATGCGGAGGGAAAGTGCGGCTGTGCATTCGCCCAAGTTGAAGGCAGGGCAGAAGTTACAGGAGAGGCGATGTATAAAATTTTTCAGGTATAGGTGGCGACCGGTTGGAGATTGAAATCCTTCCCAAATCTGCCAGTATAATAGAGGTGAAGACCCGCGAGATGGCGCATATTTGGGTGGCCCAGTAATTTAAACCGCCCGGACTGAACCAAGCCCACTGAATGCATCATGTGGCTGCCTACATATCCCCTCCTACCCCCTTGTTCATTTCCTATTGGTCCCTTACCTCTCCTTCCCCCACCTCTCCCCCGCACACGTCCTCTCCGCTCTTCCCCGAGAACGCCATTCTGAAGACGACGGCCGAGCCGTCGAAACGTCAAACAACATACTATATTGTGAGTGTCCTTTCCTTGTGTCTCTATGGTTTAAAAATATACATCTGTGCTTTTATATATTTGTGCGTCGCCGAAAAGTGTTCCGTTTTGAAGATATTATCAATTACATATATATATATATATATATATATATATATATATATATATATATATATATATATATATATATATATATGTAATTGATAATATCTTCAAAACGGAACACTTTTCGGCGACGCACTATATACTATATATATATATATATATATATATATATATATATATATATATATGTAATTGATAAAATCTTCAAAACGGAACACTTTTCGGCGACGCACTATATATATATATATATATATATATATATATATATATATATATATATATAGTACAATACACAGTAACACACAATATAGAAACACAAAAAAAGAACACTCACACGTATTTTCTTGATATTTCGACGGAAACAATCCGTCTTCCTCTGAAGATATAGAGGAAGACGGATTGTTTCCGTCGAAATATCAAGAAAATACTTGTGAGTGTTCTTTTTTTGTGTTTCTATATTGTGTGTTACTGTGTATTGTACTATTCGGCACTTCCGTGTTACGTCTACGAAAGCATATATATATATATATATATATATATATATATATATATATATATATATATATATATATATAATATATATATATATATATATATATACATATATGAAAATAAAATGAAGAATTATACTATTAAAAACTCACGTATCAGTTCCAAAGTTAAATTAGTCCATAAGCAGCTCTGTGTTCCGCTCTTACCTGAAAGAAAACAGCAAAATTAGAGAGTTGTTAAGAAGTCCTGGATTTTGATTTTACCTGGACGAAAGTAAATATACTAGAAACATTTGGAGGTTCCGTAAAAATGGTTTTATTTATAGACATGTGACTACATATGGAAATAGAAGCGCAGATCCTTAAAATTGTAATTACCTGTAAAAAATGTTATTCATATGCCAGGCCACAAATAACTGCTTCTCAGACTATAGACAGTAATTCCTACATTGTATTCCCAATTTTCGATGTTGTTTACATAAAATTTTAATCTTTTTGAAATTTTTAGTAGTCTCAAAATATTTGGATAATTTTATCTGGTATTTTTTTTATTTTTTTCCCTTCTTCATTTATGGGTAACTTCTAAATGCTTCTTAATGCATAACAAGATACTTCGAGGAAATGGGGAGTTACTTATCATCAACCGGGGAAATAAAGTTATTGCTTAAAATATTTATAGTATTTTGTGGTATTTGCATCACTCAGTATGTCATAGTGTCCTTTATTTTGAAATTAAAATGAAATTAATATTGTTTCCTGGATAAGGTATTTGCATCATGTGTAATGTCGATAGCGGATGTCCACAGTTTGGCTCCACGGACGGAATAAATTGAAAATTCATGGCAGGAGAAAACTTCTATTGAACTTCGACTTCACGGTTTAATGAATAATGGTAAACTAATTATTTAAGATTAAAATTTTCACTATTCAAATGAAAACAGATGTTTCCAAAGCTTAAGTGCAATTGTACTCCTATTATAATTTGTCATTTACATATTAATTACTTACAAAGGAATATATATACTGTTAATAGATGGAAGGTATTCTTTAAAATTAAACTAATATTGCATTAAACTACTTTTTTCAACAAACGACTATATGGTTGACACACTTGAAGTTTTTCGATCCTTATCAAGTTCCTTGACTCGCTTCAGCGCGCCCATCCATTTCCATTGCTAATTCCACTCCCGGTCGTAAACCGCTGGATAGCTTGGAAGGGACAGATGCAGATGCAGCACCTCTCCCAGGGCAGAGCAATCAAATTGTATGAAGGGGAAAAAGAGAGCTCTCTTTTGGGAAGCTAATGGGCCATGCTAATTGCTTCCAAAACGGTAAAAAATTACACTACGTTGAGTTTCGAGACCAAAAAAAAAGGGTGTTTGTTGTAAGTACTTACTCGGACGTCCTCTGCCATAAAAAACACCCTGCTCTTATTAAGGACTCTAATTGTTCCCTGTACGGTGTTCATGCTTATGCCTAAATGTAAGTGAATCGTCCAAAACGACCGCTTTCGTCGTAATGTAAAAACGACTCTCCTCTGAGCAATTTAAAATATAAGCAGCTCCCATTGTCTCATGCCTGATGATTTAGAGCAAATATATTAAAGAAAGGGAATTTATTTTCCATTTGTTTAACTAATTTCCTTTCCCAATTCTTTTTGCGCAAACTTCATGTATATTTGTTACAAAATTGAATAGTTGCTTTGATTAGAGCCGTGCTAGAATTGCGTATCCATTGCCAGCTCTCTTCCTTGAATTACGACGCCCCTCGTTCCCCGCCGTTGCATTCCATGCACAAAATGTTTTCGCACATAGTTTGGGGTCTGTAAGGCGCAGATCGGGGCCACTGTTGGCCTACTTTAGTTTGGATGAAGTCGTGGAGTCGAGTACTGATATGTGAGCTTTACAGACGGAATAAAATTTTAATCTATGTTTACTAAATGTCGCCGAAGTATTATTAATGAAAAATAAGTCAACTCAGGGCTTGGATCGGAATCGGCAAAACAGAACAAAATGCATTCCCCACCTTACACAGATGGCAACTGGTATTTATTGCTCTCATTCACTGCTGCGTCGTCAGGAAAGCTTTCGTCCACCAAAGGAACGGTGAGTGCTAATAGTACGCGAAAACATGTCCTGAAATGGATACAAAAACTTGGACGAAGGAGCCAACTCGACGCTGAAACTCTAAAGTCATTGATGCAAGTTACCAACGCAGATTTTCAAGAACTGAGTCAAAATCAGACAGTTGAATAGCTCATAACTTTAGTATCTGAATAAAAAACTCTCCAACCAGGTTTATTTTTGTTGTTTCGGATATCTTTTTTCTTTTTAGAAAATTTTCTAATTTTTCCATTAAGATGCACGGAAAAGCAGATTAACTGACTATTCAGGCATATATCTCTTTCCTGATACGCCAATTCCCCAATATTGTAAACCAATAGTATTGTGAACGTGGAATAATTGCAATGATAAATAATAATTTCAATTACATCCTCTATCAATTTCACTGCATCCATGGTTTTTTTAAGATTGACTGTGATCAAGGTGGTGTATTTTGCACTGGCTAAGAGTATTTTAAGATATGGCGTAATAGCACCCCAGAAAGCCAGAGGCTAAATCAAAGGGTACAAATATTCAGGATGGAAGAGATTTATTTCAAAATTGGGAATTCTACCTTTTGACAGGCTATTGAGGCATGCCATTATGATGGGAACTATTTTGGTAACAACTGTAATATATGTGATTTAAATGAAAATGAATTATCATAAAGGATGAACATGAAGTGTATACAAATGTCATGCAAATCAAGGTAAAAGAAAATTGGAGGTAAGTGAACCTCTGTACGTGGACATACAGGCCAGCGATCAAAAACATCTGGCGGCTGCATCACGACAATGCGCCGTCTCACACCGCGCTTGTCGTGTCGGACTTCTTGGCCAAGCACGGCGTGGCAACGCTGCCGCACCCGCCCTACAGCCCGGACTTGGCACCACCGGACTTCTTTCTGTTCCCGAAGATAAAGAGGAGTTTGAAAGGAACGCGATACGGGACTTTGGACGCCGTCAAAGAGGCCGTGACGACGTGTCTTCGAGAGGTTCCCGATGATGCCTTCGCGGGAGCGTTCCAGGAATGGGAACGCCGCTGGAACAAGTGTATCGACTCACAAGGGTCCTATTTTGAGGAATATTAGCTTAAGATATGTAAAAGTGTAATAAATATTTTTTCCTGAGCTCAGTACACTTATTTTCCGGACGAACCCTGTATGGTTTTACAGGTTGTTAAATGGGAGGAACTAGTGTTTTGGAACAAAACGTGACAAAGAATATAGCTGCAAACTTGCAACATTTTGTGATATATAATTTTTTGTTTATGCGGCGCCAGCTGTAAAGCCAGGATTGACCAGCAGGACCACAAGGAGTTCGTCTAATTTGCACTTCTCTCAATATATATGCGCTATTTTCGCAAAGATTTTATGGCAAATGACTCCTTTATTAAAATGCTGTTTTGAAAATAACTAATGAAGTAGTTTCTGATTGTAAAAAAATAATGATTAGTGCAGGAAATACTAATTTTCTGCCTTAAAACCTTAAATACCTAAGATAGTGCGTGTTATATGTTTATAAATATTTTAAAGCTATGAACTTTTGGGGCGAATTGTATGTTTTTTAACTGTTAACCTTGAATGAAGCAATAGACTCTAATCATTCGCCGTTATAAAATACGGATGGAAAATGTTACATCTCAAATGAAAAACGTTGTCATATTAAACATGATACCATGTTAAAAAATACACAGTGCTAGTACAAGCACATAATGCAATAGTTATAAAATTCAATACACTGCGAAAACGCACGCATTCAATCCTGGTCACAAAAGGAAATGCGTTAATTTTTAAATAATTATTCTTTTCTTTGTTGGAGAAAAAAATAGCTCCAATCGCAGAATCATTTTCCGTGTATTCTTTTTTCTCATTACTTTACTAATTATTCATCGTGACAATTAAATCTGAGAAATTGATGATGTCAACATGTTATTTTGTCTTTGTTCAATATTCAAAGATTTCAGGGTTTAATAGGACGCCTAGATACGAGGGTCATCCGGAAAGTAGTACCCGTTCGTGAAATAAAAAGACAAAAGTAAATATTAACAAACATAAAAAATTTTATTTGAAAGAGGATACTTTAAACTACTTCTCAACATAATCTCCAAGCAAATTAAGGCATTTGTCATAACGTGTGACAAGTTTCTGTATTCCTGCTGCATAGTCCTTCGCCGCCAGCTCATTGAGATACGCGAGGGACCCATCTTGCACAAATTTTTGCATAATGCAGATGGTGTTTAACAATTTCATGAACAATTGTTCGAGAAACATTGGGAAAATGCTCACAGATGTCATCAATTGTGACGCGCCGATCGTTCCTCACGAATTCGTCAACTGAGCTCACCAGTTGGTCTGTAATGACAGACGGTCTCTCCGAACGCTCATCGTCGTGTGTGTTCCCCCTCCCCATGTTGAAGTTGCGACACCACCGCCGAACAGACGACTCGTCCATTACATTGTCTCCATACACCTCCTTTAATTGGCGATGAATATCACATGGGCGAACGTTTCTTGCATTGAGGAATTTAATCACTGCCCTCACTTCACAACTGGCGGCGTTCTCAATTTTTTTAAACATTGTAAACAATCACAGAAACAACACAGGCAATGCTAGCGTCACGCAACTTGGCTCAGAGAAGGCAGACAAGCCACTGAAGCTATCTGACCTCGTCCAGCGGCTACTCGCGTCGTCAGCACTTCATGCGGCACGAACGGGTACTACTTTCCGGATGACCCTCGTAGCTTAACTAGCTAAAGCAATCGACCGGACATCGATGGATCCGGTTTCGTAACCCGGCCATAGCGAATAATTTTTACACTCTGAAATTGTTGCATTGAAGTGTATGTTATCGGATGACTCCGTTAAAAGTTACTGCTGCGGAATCTACCACCGTTTCTTGGAATACAAAGATTGTTTATTGATAAAGACACATTCTGTTCTGTATAGCCTGTCTTGGTATGTTTCTGGTATATCGTCTAAGTGTTTTGGCTTATTTTTTATGTCCTCCTCTTTAGTATTTCAAAGAATTTTTATGGTCGGTGAAAGTATTACTTGTTTTGAACTGTGGTTTCCACTAACATGCATATGGTACGTCTTTTTGGATTTTTAATGAATTTTTTCCCTTTTCCCAATTGCCCTTCCCTTTCCCTAGCCTTTTACATACTCTCCCTCTCCCTTACCCATTCCACATGGTGCACGCTCCCCCTTGCCACGAACCTCTTTGGTTATTACTGAGGTGTTTAAGTAGAAATAGACGAAGATCAGGAAAAATTGGTAATTTATAAAAATGATTTCCTCAATTCGGGAGCAGAGTAGGAAGCAAGGGAAAGGGCTGCGTGATCATGCGTGGTTTTTTAACGCGACCGACCCTGCCGCGTGCCTGGACTCCAAGGCGGCGGTCCGGGGCCGACCGTCCGAGACGCCAAGGGAACGCAACCGTTGGAGCGAGGAGGGGAGCTACGTGGATTGCTTCATTTCCTTCTGATCTTCGTTTTTGCTCGTTTTGGCAATTTTGGAGTGAGACGAGGAGAGGGAAGGCCGCAATTGGTGTGCCACCCTCGGTGCCAGGCTTTTAATTGATCTGCTGACCGGATGAAACACTTGCAATTCACCCTGACAGCCGCCTTAAGGGTACGAGGCAGTATATGCTAGGCCAAAATCCATCAAGGTAATCATTGATTTATATTTCTCACTCAATATTAACATTTATAATTGATATACGCCTCCTGATGTTGTGACCTTGAATTGCGTCGGGTCGAAATGATTCCTCATAGCGATTGCCTCCGAGTTTATGTCTCTTGGACTCGTCACTGTGATCTCGTCCACCAGTCTAGTTCTGCGCCAGGATTATTTACTCACTGAGCCAGCGATAAATTCAAATGAGCTCTTTCTTTCTGAAAGCCGTGCCTGCATCCTTAGTGTTTCCGATATCTCCTAACCAAGACCTCTGAATTATAATGTGGCTATTTTTTCTTTCATGTCGAATCTTTACGAAACGGTTAGCTATTCTTTCTGATGGAGAAAATTCCAGTGACACGTGCGTCGACCAGGAATGGCTACCATCCCAAGTCGAGAGGTATACGCCTTAGAGTTTTCCTGCTCCCATCTTATTTTGAAACAGCTTCATGACTTGAAACAACCCACACACTTTCAGTTTTAAATGGGTTGTGAATTCAGCGGAAAGTAGAGTTTTGAGTCAAAAACAGGGCGATATGGAGAAGAAGGGAATATAATTCACGTTTCACTGCCAATTAAAATTGGTGACACCTGGCAGGATAAATGAAATATTACTGTATTAATTTGAACTTTATTCTTACTTATTGCCTATATTTTGAATGGCATTTCAAAAGGTTTGGCATCAGAAGTAACTATGACCCCACTTAATACTTGGAGGTATGTATTCCCATTGTGAGAGCGAGGGGAAATTAGAAAACTCAGAGTAAATGCGACAAGAAGGCAGGAGAAGAATAGATATGAACTGTGGGAAGGGTAAATACGTCGCTGAGGGCAGTTGCCAAGGGGAGTAACGGGGGGGGAACGGAAAGGGTGTATGTTTACCATTTATATGCAGAGGTCAAAGGATTTCGCTCCCATTATCTTTCCTCTCCTTGTCGAGGAAGGAGCCCTACCTTTCGCTTCTCCACTCCCCACCCCTGAGATGATAGATCACCTTTAAGAGATTTCGGTTGCAACTACCGTAAGATACTATTATCCTGTGGACTAAAAGCCGCGGGCACAGTATTTTCAGACATATTTTATACCAATGTCCTCCCTACAACCAACACAGACAACCATGCTTCTGTAATTTCAAATCTAATATCTCAGTAAATCGGTAGTTGACTCTTTGAGAATTTTACGTGACTCCTAAAACCTTAAATCCAAATGCTTAAATCAATCCTGTGGCCCTTACAAAACTAATTCTGGTAAATGTTTACTCGGGGGTACATACTCTATTGAACAACTAAATTTCCTATAGGGAAATCAATTAAAAATGGTTATATCTTAATTTTATTGCAAGCTTGAATTTACTATGAAAAAAAGGGTACTTGAATTGCAGCGCAAGAATTTATTAATGCAACTGTGTATACGGTGGGAAGTTGTTGAAGCTAGACATGTATTACTACGTGGCAGTATTTCAAAAACTTTATCAATAGATTAACATAATGAAGCACCAAGTCATGCCATCAGACCGTTCATGGTGAAAACTATGCCGTTGGACCCCGTTATCGCTAACCACCAGTCGATCACGGACTACTCTCTCGCTAATCAGGCAATAGTTTGAATTGGTGGAATAAATGAGGCTTTGAAGAGTATTTGTCAAAAAAATGAGATATTCAGCAAAGAATAAAACATCGACAAGGCCGAAAAGCAATATTTGGGGCAAGTATGGTACATGTTGGTATTAAGGAGATAGTCTAGGTACAAATATGGGTTGGAAAGTTTATGAAGAAATCTTATGACAGGAAAAGGAGTGTAACACGCTTAATAGAGGAACTTGGATGTGACTGCATGGACGCCCAAAGGGATTACTATTGCTGTCAGACATAGAGAGGGCATTAGATTTCACTTATGCCACCGAAGTAATCGTTCTGGCCCTCATTCTATCGGTAGATTGTGTCATTCGGGCAGGATTATACTGTTAGAGAGTAGCACCCAAAGATTCAGGGATCTTCTAGCAATATTTGCTATCACAGCAAAAACAAAGCTGAACAGCAAAAAAGTGAGGCCGACGATCCTAGCTATGAGCCATTAACCTCGCTAACATCAATTCATTTACTGAAGACTGTTCATCTAACCAGAGAACAGAGTTTCCTATTGGCATTCGTGATAAATTGTGTGAAAGGAAATAATAGTATTCTCTTATTTTTGCGCACGCTCTCATGTAACCTCGTTGGGCATACAGAGGATGGGAAAAAATGACTTGAACTAGCCATTTTGAAATCTTACTCCACTCGCCAACCAGAAATCTGTGTGAAAAATGCGGGGTTGAGTGTCACGTTATTTGAACCCACACACGGGATTCTACCGCAAATAGAAGCAATGATTTAAAAGAGCTAGAGAAAAAAGGCATTTAATTGAAGGCGATTTGGTAACGTAAGTTAGCAGATGCACATCCTATTGATTTTGGTTGAGACGTTTTTTTAAATAATTTTTCTAATGAGAATATATACCACTACACAGATGATCAATTGAAAAATTATATAATTTCCATTCACATACACATAACCCCCTGAGTGGATTTTTCTAACAAAATGTTATTATCAAGGATCTATTAGTCAATTAGTTGCGTAATTTGCTTCGCGTTATTAATCCTTTGCAGACGGACAGCATATTACAAAAGACACATTTTAGAGCTCATCGTATCAGTGAATGCAGACAAAGGAGTAATCAAGGTAGATTTGGGTCAAAAGAGGATCAACGTCCAAATAAGTGGAATGAGTCATGTGATACGTCTGCGCAAACCACAGCAAAGGAACTGGGAGGGAACAAGGGATATTGGGAAGCTACAAAAACCAATGCCAACATTCATAACCTATATGATATTGATGACGATGAATTTGGGGGGCAACAAAGGAGGCCAACCGTTAGGTCATTTCACCTCATTATTTAAAATATGGAAGTTGTGGTGGTGGCCTCTTTGGAGGAGAATTGGAGATGGAAGCGGATGGGGGTGGATAGGCCGGCTGTAGAATGCGATATCTCGTTCAAAATATACGTCGCTGCATTATTTTCCTCACGTCCCAGCCTCTCTCTACCTTCTTCCGAAATGGTTTTCACCCCCCTCCTTCCCCTCCAAGGTCTTTCAAGAGGCGATCGAGGACTGGCAGGTGGCCAGGGCCAACAATAGGACGGCGGTTATGAACTGTGGGCGGGTAGAGGGAGGGCATGCTCTGGGGAGGGAGTGAGTTAAGCCCGAATTACGCGCATTTATGCGCAGAACTTGAACAGACCCACCCTTACCACTTAAAGGTATTTCTCTTGTTTATGAGAGTGCTATCAGTTCAAACGTCACTTGAAAGGAATCGAATGAAGTATTAAGGCATTTTTGAATACGAAACAGTATACTGAGAACTATTAATGGGAAAGGAATATGGAGAGGTAGAGGGAATCTTATTCTCGAAGGAGCAGGGAATAAGATTGATACGGGGAGGGGACGAATTAAAGAGCTGAAGACTTCGTATTCATCTACATGTACAAAATACCCCACAAATCGCGGAAAGGGCGTGTGGCGGAGGGTGTTAGGTCACCACCCATGCATGCACAATACCTATCATGACACCTTTACACATATATCAGTTCGATCATGCAGTGGTACAGAGTTAATCACAAAAAAGAAGGTACTTACATGCTAAAAAATCCAATAAAAGGATATGAACATTCAAATAATGCGGTTGAATTGACGAAAAGATGGGCCGATTAAATAAAAAATAAGATGACAGATTTCGACAAATATATACGCAGCCGATGCTCATTATCTCCAATGCGACTGCTGTCATATCTGTTTTCATCTCTAATGATTCGTGGAAAACTCAAAATTTGAAATCTATCCGTTCTAAAATAAATCTCCCTGATTTTTTACTGGTGATCTGCTCTGCTATGGTAAGAGGGTCGTTCTCAGAAGTCATTATTTTCCTACGAGAGTGTAAATAAATTAAAGATTTATAAAATCTCTATGAAGATGTTCGCTAACATTTTCTCTAATTATATGAAGTAGGACAACGGGCGTACTTTTACTTGCCCGTGGAAATAGATGAAAAAAACCAAGCTCTCGTGGAAAGTTGCAAGTTTCCGATGTATTATTATCGGAGAGGGCTAATTGTTAGTGAAGAGCGTAATGCGCCAACGTGGCCTTGAAATGCATATTCGCGGAAAGGGGCGCACTCACGTTACTTTTCAAAAGCGACAACGTTTAAGATGATTCTGAAATCACTTGAAATTATTAGAAACCCGACGAAAATATGTGTATTATGGAGAGATGAGAACGACATTATCGACAACCTATGTGCGCATTGCATAAAGTCTATTAGAATTCGAGGAAAATTAATTCAAGAATAACTAAAAACTATTCTGGATTGATAATCTATGAAGCTAATACATTTTCCAATTATTATTAAAATTATAAATTTTTAAATAAATGCTCAGGTCCCGCGTGGACGTGAATGCTAATGAGCCCTCTAAATATACTTGAAGATTGGTCGGTTCGTTTCTACATAACTACTGGCATTCCAATAGTCACCCGTAAATTTTATGCCCACAAAAAATCAATATATTGAAAGGAATGCATTTTTTCTTAGCTCACTAAAATTGAGAAACATGGTACCTGATTACAATTGAGAATTGAGAATGATGACACCTGAAACAATCCGTTGGCAAAGATGTAAGACCCCGGGCAGAAACGCTGTGCTTTTAATTAACGCTGAAAATTTAACGATGAAATCTACTCCCTCCTTAACATTAAGTCAACCCTTGTTGATACAATATCCTGCGAAATTGCGTATGGGGCGTGTTGTATGTGGAAATATACTCCAGCATTTATCGGCAGAAATTACTTATTACAAAATAGCTCATTGTTCGTTTGATGCTTGAAATAATAATGCATTTTTTAACAAATGGTTTATACTTTACACACAAAAGAGTTCGTGTATAGAAATATATATATATATATATATATATATATATATATATATATATATATATATATATATATGTGTGTGTGTGTGTGTGGGTGGGTGTGTGTGTGTGTATATCATATCTGAATACTTTCATCCACCTTTTCCCCGTCTCACATTCCTATCCTGTCCCTTCCCTTTCCTCGTTGGCCCAACATTCTCCCCTCTATTACAGTCTTCAAAATCACACTGCCGATCAACACACCCTTCATTCCCTTTTTCTGCTTCTGCATATGTATTTATATACATAAATATATATGCATATCTGCACACATGTATATATACATATTTCTTTCCTCGTTTGCCCAACATTCTCCCTTCTATCACAATCTTTAACATCCCAGTGCCGGTTAATACCCCCTTCATCCCCTTTTCCCGCCTCCATAGGATTGCTTCCAACAAACCTTTCTTTTCGCCCACCATACCAAGTACTTCCTCATTTGTTTCCTTCTCTGTCGATTTCACCTTCTCCATTCTTCTCCACACCCACATTTCAAAATCCTACAGTCTACGTCTATCCTCCTGCTTCAATGACCACGTTTCCGCGCCGTGCATAGCTACGTTCCACATTAAAGTTTTTACGAGTATTTTCTTCTTTTCTTAATATCCTTACTCAACATCCCTGTCATCAACTCCCTCCTCCTTGTGAAAGCCTCTTTACCTAGCGGAATTATTCTCCTTACGTCCCTATTAGAGTCCAAAGACATTCCAAAACACTTCCGAGATACGTCAACTGTTCTACCTGCTTTAGTTGTTGCCCTACTATTTTAATGTTTAGCTTAGGATTTTTATTTCTAGAAAATCGCATAACCTTTGTTTTATTAATATTGATTTTCATCCCATACCTTTCGCACTGAATTTCCAATTCACTCAGCAATGCTTGCAATCCCTTGGCTGACTGACAAACTAAAGCTTGGTCATCAGCGAACCTAACTGATTTTACGAATTCCCCACCCACTTTCATTCCTACCTCCAGTTCTTCCCATGCCTCTTTAATAATTTCCTCTGCATACAGGTTGAACAGCAAGGGTGATAATGGGCAACCCTGCCTTACACCTCTTCCTAACACCAACCATCCGGACTCCCCGTTTCCCACCCGCACCTGAGCAGTCTAATACATGTACAGGTTGTGGATTAGCCTCCTATCCCTCCAATCTATTCCTATTACCTGCAATATACTCATTAGATATTCCCAATTCACTCTATCAAACGCTTTTTCGAAATCTACGAAACAGGCAAATACCTCCTGGCTGTGTTCTATATACCTCTCGATTAATAATCTCATTACTGCAATGGCCATCCCCTAAGTAATCATTTGCCCCACTCTCTATCCTTTTATTTATATCCTGAGAACAACTTTAGCTGCATGGGATGGATATCAAACTTGTTGTCCTGTAGACCTCACATGACGTGGCCTTTACCTTTTTCGGAATAGGAACTAAAACTGATCTCACGAAGTCTTCCAGCCAGATTCCTTGCTCATAAATACTATGAATCAGCCCATATAGCCCCTTCCTCCCACATTTTCCTAAACATTTCAGTAGTTTCGCGGGAATGATATCCACCCCACGGCCTTATTTAGTTTCATCTCTCTTATTGCCCTTTCTATCTCATCTTCTAGTATGCCTGGACCTAAGCTATCTTCCTCTACGCCATGTTCCTTTTCTATGTCTAACTTTGATGGTCGAAGATCTTTACGCACTTTAATTCGAAACGCACAAGCCCTTCCACCAAGTTAAGGTTGTAGCCTGGGGAGGGATATATATATAAATATATATTTATATATATATATATGTAAAAACAGATTTAGATTTTTAGAATATAGAAACACAAAGAAAGGACACTCACAATTTGTTATTATATATATATATATATATATATATATATATATATATATATATATATATATATATATATGCGTGTGTGTGTGTGTGTGTGTTTGCTTGTTTATATATACACATATATATATTTATGTATATATATGCATGTGTATTTTTATTCAGTACATATTCAGGTCATTTTACCTGTATGTCTCAATATCTTGTTATTATATCGATTAAATCCATTATTTAATTAATTTTCGGTCATTATTTTAAAAACCCTGATATATCAAAAATTTGAAAGAAGATTTCTCACTGAACCAAATTCTAATTTGAAATCCTACACATTGAAACTAAAAATATAAATATGGGATTCCGTTCGCTTGAACCTTATCATATCAAGGAAACTTTTGAGTCCATTGAGACCTTGGTATATTTTTAAATCACTGCGCATACCTAGGCACCAATAGCTCATCTTTTTTGAAAGCATTAAAAATGAATTGATTGCATCAATGTAAATCATTGAGTTATTTTCTTTATTATTTGAAAAACGAAACTTAACGTGGAAAAAATAGCGTTTATTATTGACTGTGGAAGCTAATTTTTAGTAAGGTGGTGACTTGTATTTTATAAAAAATCATATTAAAAAAATAAAGAAAATTAGTTGAATTTCGGTTAGAGGCAACTGATATTCTTATATTTGCCAGTAAAATGATAATGAAGTAAACGAAGCGTCCTTAAGTCTCAAGTTGTATAATGACTGTAATATTCTCCCGCCACCTTTTGACAATAGGGCATCTTGGGTAATGGAACACTTGATAGCACCTGTTTATCTGGGCGTGAGTTCGTGTGCCGCGTGGTTACATCGCCTCCCTGGAAAATAATTGTCCACATGTCTCTCATTATTCTTGGGTAACAAGGGCTCCGGCGAAGTGGTCGGGTGCAGCGTTCCTTCGCGCGAATTAAACGGATAGTATACCGCGCATGAGATAAGAGCAGGAAATGCTGGGAGTGTGGGAATTCCGGGAAAATAACCATTTTAACGGTTAATAACTTTGCATTATGTAAATAAAAAAAGAGGAGGGAGGGAGCTGCGAGAGTTTCCCGTTTTACTTCCCTCGGCAGAAAAATAAATGAAGAGGAGAGAACTCGACCCCACTCTCGGTGCATCTCGTGTTACGTAATATTTGACGTGATAAGCCTTAATTCGAACAATTGGAAGGGGCGTGCGGGGGGAGGGGTGGCTCGCCAGGAGTAAGACGGGAGGGGAGGAGCAAGGGAGAGAGAAAATATTAAATAAAAGAGGGAAAAAAATAACAAGGGGACAACGACAACATCGTCCCCGAACTGACGCCACCCAGAAAACAAAAGAGAGCGGGGTCTGTTTCGGGTGAATTTACGTCCCCTCATTGTTTTTTTAAATTTATTTCCCCTCCTCTCTCTCTCTCTCTCTTAACTCACTCCCTTCCACCTCCCGCCCCCACCGCGCCTATCCACTTTCATGTGGGGGCGGGATGTGGCGAAAAAAAAGAATGAAGAGAGAGAAACAACTAGCGCCTCGCTCCGGAGAAAAATGAAAATCCACGCACACTCGCGATCAAAAGACAAACACGCGGCGGATCGCAACGACGAACCCGACGACAGGGGGGGGGGGGGCGAGATTCCGGAGCGCACGGCCAGACAGGGGGGTTGGTGGGCGGGGTGAGGAGGGTTGAGAGGGGAGCACATGGCAGGATCGAGGGGAGTGGAGGGAATATGGACGCGGACACATCGTGCACATCGGGGGGTGGGTTGGCTGGGGGTGGGGGTGGAGGGCGGGTTTAGTGGGGATAGGGGAATGGAAGCTAGCGGGAGAGACCGCAGACCGCCCTCTCTTATCTGTCGGGCAGTAATTTTGGAGTTGGATAAGGAAACAAAATGGAGACGAGGGACGAAAAAATTAAACCACCCCCCCTTTTCGTCCCATCCACTCGGGGGGAAGCAAAGAGTTTATTTCGCTCATCCCACCCTCTCCTTCCGCTCCCCCAAACTCTCTTTCGCCTGAATCAGGGCCCCCTTCTCCAACGCCCCCCCCCACCCCCACCGCATCATGCACGACTCTTTCCGACATCTCTCCTGGGGTTTTCCACCGAGCGCGGTCGCGGTCCGAGTCATGGTTTCACGCCAAACTCCATTGTTCCCAAGGAAACGGGATTAGCATGCAGAGACTGAGATGGAACACACGCGGCTGCTGGTTCTCGCAATCTATGCAGAGCCCCAGCCTCTTCTTCCTTAGCCGTAATCGTTCGAATGATTTCGCAGTTACCTTGAAATACGACGAGTTCAACTACTTATGACAAGAAAACAGTAATAGGTGCATGTAACCCCTTTTCGGATATTTCGACTGTACATGCATTATTCGTAGTATCGCCTGCCTCACAATTCAAGGTGGCGTCCAGGTTGCAGTGAAGACTGTTAACAAATATACGCAGAAATCTACGCCCTCAAATTATCACATTAGTCAACACTAGGAGATGTGTTAGGGTTTGATTATCACCCGTAATGCAACATTAACACTATGCAAATCTTACTTTTAAGCTAAAAACTGACGAAAAGGTTTTGTAAATCAATTAAATAAATAGTAAGGAAACTTACAAATAGCTCTATTTATCATAACACTGCCTTATTTAAGCATATTTATCTTCGCACGCGAGACGATATTTAAGCAAGGGTTGCAGTAATAATGGAGTAAAATAGACTCGTTCAATGATTGCCAAAGAACTAGATCAATATATGAGCAAAAGTCGTTTGTAGATATTCCGTTCATTCATTGTAATTCATCGGTAAATATTTAAAATCTGCAAGTTCCTTAATTTAAATCTCTTATTATATGCCCATAGTCTCTTTTCATAGTACAGGCTGAAGCTAGCAGTATATTTTTAGGAATATCTCAAAGGAGACTCCATCCAATTTAAGTTAATGAGTGATTTAAACTGTGACTAAAACTCCGGAACATTCTTCATAACCATCCGAGGTCTTCTACGAGTAAAGTTACGTTAATACGTTCATCGTTACCTGAGTTTTCCTAAACCTAAATACTCTTTGATGTGACCGATCTATTTCTATAGTAATTGGATGAATGAAAAATCTAAACTTTTCCTTAGATAACCCAGGGATAAACCAGGGTTGGAGTCTATGTATATAACAAATATTTAAGTGCTCTAGAGAGAGCCAGTTTGCTCTCGTTTCGTGACAATCCCGCGTCGGGCGCGCGAAAAAATGATTAAACGGTCTGAATTCTGGTTGAAAAATAGCATTTCCCTCACTCCAGAAGCAAAGATCTACCTCTTCTAAAGTAGACGCCGGATGAAACGTGTCATCCTCATTTCATCTTATGGAGAGCGACCGTTGGGAAATGAGACGGAGATGGGAGGCTGTTCATCACCAAGGCGGGAGGCACATTGATCGGTTGCGGGGGGGGGGGGGCGAAGAAGGCTCAGGCGGCGAAAGTAAGCCAGGGAAAACTCTCGTCGAGGAATTGTGCTCTCACCATGAAAACCTCTCAGGTGGACTATTCCGCCATGAGTATGGTGTGCGGAATTTCGTCCCCAACAAGTCGGAGTTCGTTAATCCAGCTGATCCGAGAAACGAGGGGGGATATAATTTGAGTGAATGTGATTGGATTAACCCAATCTAGAACCATTTGCTGTGACTGATTTCGGTTGGAGTGAGTCCCCGTTCAGGACTGCTCATCGAAACGAGTTAGGGTGGGCACATGTAGGCTGATACTCCGAAGTTTCGAGTACGATGTCATTTGCTCGCATACTCGGAGGGGAAGGAACCCCCCCCAACATATTCTTCGTTTCCCTTAATTCACGGGTGTTGATCGTCTGCTCTCCCGTTAGTAATGCCTACTTTACTATCTATGAACAGTGCGCTAGACCTTCCTATGCCATACAGCACATTTCCCTCTACATCAGATTTTGAACCTTTCGAATACTATTGGGTAACTCTCAGTCACTCTTTACAATATGCAATCTGTCAGTCAAGTAAGATTCTCGATGGATGCAGAATGAACAATACTATAAGGAGCAGTCAAATGAAAACCAAACACCATCCATAACACACAGTCCGTGCGGAAGGTGGCAATACTGTTGCTAAGCATCATCACTGACATTACTATGGTAGGAGAGGACTCCAAAGTGACAACTCACAGTCGCGCGCGTGCTGTTGGGTTATTAACTGTATGTCCTTGTTACCTCGCGCACTGGTCTAGTGTGTTCGTCCGTTAGGTTTTCATTTTACTGCCATTCATGCATTCTTTAACTTCGTCTAACCAGACGAAAGCCGACGCCCAACAAAACTTCTAGATGTGCTTCGATTCCGCGTACTTTTTACACCCTTCATTCTGTCGGAAGCGTCCAATCATTTCCACCCTCATGCCTCGCTTGCCTAACACACCCTCCATCGCACTCTTCTGCGTTCCATCGCCTTTCAAAACAATCTTCGTCCGTCTTTCTTGCCTGCTTCTCCCTACAATATGTTCTCCTACCCTCTCACCATACCCAGTGTATATGCACGCGAATGCGTGAAACTTCCCCGTCGGTTTTCCTATCCTCTATCGTCAGCCAGAAATGAAAAAAGAATTCTATCGACAACAAATAATGAAATTAAAGGGATCTCAAAGAATCTCAGGTACAGGGGAAAACTGTTACTGTTTTTACATCATCTTACAACAAATTCGTTTTATGGTATGGTATGAAAAAGATAGGATTGGGGTGATGAATCGTGGAAGTAGAAGGATGGATCATCGATTGTATTGGCACACCTATTTAAGCGGAGGCAGACTACGGCATTCGCACGCTCCCCGTGAGCACGGATTTGCGGTTTTTAATCGCTCTGTTCTAAACTCGCCGTAAACCGGAGTCCCTCGAGATTTTCATTCACGCGCTTGCCCATTACACCCCTAGTTCACGACCCCCCTCCTGCTTAATTCATTTTTCATTTCGAAACGGAGCGGAATTCTGCTGAAAGAACGGGCGTAATTTTCGCGTGTTTTTATTGGGCTCTCGTGAAACTTGCAATATAAAAAAATGTAAATAAATAAATTAATAAATGTGTCTTCGCGGGCAAAACAACGCCCCCTACTATCAGCAGCCTTATAAAACAGATACTTTGCCCGCACTTTCAGAGCGGTGTTATTATCGCAATTCCGCTCGTTGAGAGGGGTTGCCAGGCAACCGGGGGAAGCAGTTCCTTCCGCCGCTTTTGTGGAAGGGGAAAGGGGGGGCAGATGCGAAAGAGGATATGAGGGGGACGCGGTGATATAGGCACTTTGCTTAGGATATTTGCCGTTGATTGTGCGTTGCTCTTCTGCCGGCCCTCATTTAGGGTGGGGGCGAAGGAAGGGGTCTTCCACGGACAACCCAGGTTTGAACACCGGGCTAAATCAAACCTCTGAATGAGTTCTTGAGGAGCGACGAATCGTTGGTAGCTCAAACGTACCGAAGAAACTAGTAAAGGGTGCTCTTGCCATAGGAAATCATGGCAATGAAGCATTTTTTCAATTAAATATTGTTCCTCGATATTTTTCCTTTTTGATTTCATTGGTTGCCCGCTTCTGGGTGCGGTTTATTAATGAGAAGTACGAGAGCGATTCGAAATTAAGGTCCCCTATTTATTTTTCATGAGAAAGCAAATTTATTCTCAACTTTACCAACATCGTTGGAAAGGTTGAGCATTTGGCTATTTATCTACATAGTCGCCTTGACGATCAATCACTTTTTGCTTCCTTGTAAGCAGCTTTTTAATACCGGCGTCGTACCTTTCTCCCGCCGCGTCGCGAAGCCAACTGACGACTGCTTCTCCAATATAAATTCATCGCCATTTGTGGAAGTGTACGGTGAGAAGTGTACGGACATCAAAAGCGTTTGGAAGTGGTGCAGGGAGTTTTTTTGATGGCCGGGAAAACGTCCACGATGAGCAGCGGTCGGGGCGGCCGAGTTTGCCGGAATCAACGGTGGCTCCAATTAACCAGATATTGCGCAATAACCGGAGAATTACCCTTCGGGAGATAAAGGAAGACCTTAATGATGAATGATGCTACTTCTCCGTGCATAATATTTTGTCGGAGGTCCTCAGTTACAACAAGGTGTCTCACCAAAGGAGTGTGTTTGCATATCATGACAATGCACGTCCACACCAACATGCACGTGTCACATCAAACGACCACCCTACTGAATGAATTCGGCTGGGATATCATCGACCACCCTCCTTACAGCCCGGAAGTTGCCCCAAGTGACTATTACTTGTTTCCCGCTCTCAAATAGCATCTCGGAGGACAGAAATTCAAGTCGGACGAGGAAGTGCAAGAAATGGTCGTCAGTTGGCTTCGTGACGTTGCGGGAGAAAGGTATGACGCCGGTATTAAAAAGCTGCTTACAAGGATGCAAAAAGTGATTGATCGTCAAGAAAACCATGTAGAAAAATAGCTAAATGCTGAACCTTTCCTACAATGTACACAAAGTTGAGAATAAATTTGATTTTTTCATGAAAAAAATAGGAGACCTTACTTTTCGAATCGCCCTCGTATTATGACTCTCGAAATGGCTACAGCGGTAGAGGAGTGAATTACACCGAAAGTGAAATCACATGACAAGGCGGAAATAAAAGTGAATCTATCGAGCAAAAGCCCTCACTTGTAAGCGGTGATTTTTCATCTTCTGATGTGGCTAAGGTCATACTTGTCTTACAACGTCTCGAGCAATCATTACTCTGTGAATGCCGCATTTTTGTTGATTTGTATCTCCATAAAATGCAAATATTCATTTTATCTCAAAAATGTGAAGCCTTTGCTAAAGAGTCATCTTATTTAAATTAGAAATTTCTGTGGCCGACGAGGTAAGTCGACGGAATGTGAATGTCTTCAGAGTGGAGTATTTGAATTTAGTCATCGGAAATATTTAATCTATCAACTTCTCAAGAAAAAATATTAAAATGTTAGTAAAGACTTTTTTTCAAAACAAATAGTGACAATATTTTAAATGGCTATTCAAATAATCGCAAATGCTTATGCGATAAAAATACAAAATGCTAGCATAATTATAACTGCTAAAATATGATAAAAAACGGCGGTTATCTGAATTAAGCAATAAAGTGAAATGTACTGATTTTTATTTATTATTTGATACCCTTGTAATAAAAAATAGGGACTTAATAATATTTATTCAATATTCACTGCTCAGAAATGAAAATTATTTTGACATATGGTAACAATTTTATGACATTTAAATCCTTAAATGAAATTTCTAAAGCAGTAATACATATTTTTCCGACGATTCTCACCAGGATATATGCATAAATTTTAAATAGTAACAATACAGGAGTACATATACTTACGTATACTACATACGTATACTTAACGCTTAACTTTTTAACTCATTCTTATAAAAAATTATAATTTTTATGTGCAATATACTTCCGCTAGTATTTAATGGAAATAACGCGAACACTGGAAATATTTTCAATGTCATTTTTTACCATTGAATCCGTGATCCTCAAAAACATGGACCCTATCTATAATAAATTTGAAACTCCAATAGCCGTAAACAGTTTACCTTTCTAAACAAAGTGAAAATGAAATTAATTGGCTAGCGCCACAAGTCAAAAAGGGGCAAAGGTAAAAAAGGATAATGAGGTAGGTAAAAGGGGTAAAAGGTAAAAAAGGAGAGGATAAGAAAGGTGAATACGAATACGCGTATTTCGGCCACAAAGTAGCCCTCTTCAGCGTACTGAAGGGTAATCGTCACTACAACACAAGTCGAAGTGAGATTACTTCGAAGAGACACTCTCACTTCGACTTGTGTTGTAGTGACGATTACCCTTCAGTACGCTGAAGAGGGCTACTTTGTGGCCGAAATACGCGTATTCGTATTCACCTTTCTTATCCTCTCCTTTTTTACCTTTTACCCCTTTTACCTACCTCATTATCCTTTTTTACCTTTACCCCTTTTTGACTTGTGGCGCTAGCCAATTAATTTCATTTTCACTTTGTTTAGAAAGGTAAACTGTTTACGGCTATTGGAGTTTCAAATTTATTATATATTACTAGCCGTAAGAGCTCATTTCTATCAATATGGACCCTATCCCTTTGAATTAATTCTTATGTTCAACCGCTGTACTCCTGTTGTATAGAACTTCAATTCAAGTATTATAATTGATTTATATATCATTTTTAAGCTTTAATAACAAACAATCGAAGCCATATTAAATATTTGTGGTTGGCTAAAATATGTAGAGCTGTTGAAAGAATAAAACACACAAAAAGAGTATAGAATGCTAACCACTTAAGGTAAAACTGAAATGTAAACAAAATCGTATTCAGAATATTTAAAAAAAGTCACCATTGCTTTAAAGATCTTAACGAGGAATTTGGTCAAATCAAGTTATAAACAATTGTTTTTTTGGGTAAAGCTAAACATAGATTAAAATTTGAACATAATGTACCAACGGATAAAAAAATAAGAGGGATTAATTTGTCCAGAAAATTCTTACGCCATGATCATTCTCCTACAAATTAAAATCTGCTGAAACAAGGAGCAAATAAACAGTAAGTTATATTTCAAATTGACAAATTACAGTCCGACTCAGAAGTGAGCGCAAAAAAATCAATCTATGAAACCGAATGGAGAGCATGTGGATCTAATTTGGATTAGGGGAGAGAATTAAGTGTTAAAACGGCATTTTTAAATTTTCCTCGAGTTACTGTGATTGTCCGGAGCTTTACACTGTGGACACAAGAAGGAGTTATTTGTCAAGAGGTCGGGTAGGACTTGGCCAAGGGAGAAGGGGAGACCGGAGGGCGGGTGTGCGGAGGAAGCCCCGGGAACATCCCCGTCCCTACACTACTCATCTTAGTTTTTATCCCTCCTGCTTGTCTCTGCCGTGCAATCTGTTAAGCTCCCTGCAAGCGGCGAGACGCGCCTTGCTCCCTTCCTTCCCTCCCGTCCCTGTTTTTCTCTTTCGCTTTTAATTTCCAGTGCCCTTCGCTCGGCCACATCCTTCCCTCATAACGCGAGTCCGCTCCCCCCTCTCACTCCCCCCGGGAAGCTATCCCAAACGAGCGGCGGTGAAAAGGGCATTTCTTGCCGCCTGCTCAGCCGGAGATGTGACTGATGAGAGGTGGATAGAGACGAGGAAGGTGGACGGCCCCTTATTTGGGGAGGGGGGGGGGGGCAAAGTGACATGTTATCCACCCCATTTTAGCCACACATATTTACTGTGATGAACGCAGTAGATACTATATTGTCAACGACTATAATGTTGTTGTGTGTGCATATATTATATATATATATATATATATATATATATATATATATATATATATATATATATATATATATATGTATTAGACTATAAATATATACATACAATATATATGCATAAATATACATACATATGCTGACAGTTCCTTCCTTCTCTGCCTTGAGAAAGATGGTTTGACCAACGAAAATTCGGAAACGTGTGTTTCTTTTTTTTGTGTGCTACACATTTTAGCCACACATATTTACTGTGATGAACGCAGTAGATACTATATTGTCAACGACTATAATGTTGTTGTGTGTGTATATATTATATATATATATATATATATATATATATATATATATGAAAGATCCAAGAGAGATGGAAGGAATATGTAGAAGACCTGTATAGTAAAGAGCTTAGACCAACAAAGTTAGACATTGAAAAGGAACATGACGTAGAGGAAGATAGCTTAGGTCCAGGCATACTAGACAATGAGATAGAAAGGGCATTAAGGGAGATGAAACTAAATAAGGCCGTGGGGGTAGATAACATTCCCGTGGAACTTTTGAAATGCTTGGGAAAATGTGGGAGGAAGAGGCTATATGGGCTGATCCGTAGTATTTATGAGGAGGGAATCTGGCCGGAAGACTTTGTGAGATCAGTTTTAGTTCCTATTCCGAAAAAGGTAAAGGCCACGTCATTTGAGGACTATAGGACAATTAGTTTGATATCCCACGCAGCTAAGGTTGTTCTCAGGATCATAAACAAAAGGATAGAGAGTAGGGCAAATGATTACTTAGGGGATGATCAGTTTGGGTTTAGGAAGGGGAGAGGTACGCGTGATGCCATTGCAGTAATGAGATTATTAATCGAGAGGAATATAGAACACAACCAGGAGGTATTTGCCTGTTTCGTAGATTTCGAAAAAGCGTTTGATAGAGTAAATTGGGAAAAACTAATGAGTATATTGCAGAAAATAGGAATAGATTGGAGGGAAAGGAGGCTAATCCGCAATCTGTACATGTCTCAGACTGCCCAGGTGAGGGTGGGAAACGGGGAGTCAGGATGGGCAGTGTTAGGAAGGGGTGTAAGGCAGGGTTGCCCATTATCACCGTTGCTGTTCAACCTGTACGCAGAAGAAATGATCAAAGAGGCATGGGAAGAACTCGAGGTAGGAATGAAAGTGGGCGGGGAAGTCGTAAAATCAGTTAGGTTTGCTGATGACCAAGCTTTAGTTTGTCAGTCAGCCAAGGGGCTGCAAGCATTGCTTAGTGAATTGGAAATTCAGTGCGACAGGTATGGGATGAGAATCAATATTAATAAAACAAAGGTTATGCGATTTTCTAGAAAGAAAAAGGCCAAGCTTAACATTAAAATAGGAGGGCAAAAGCTAGAGCAGGTAGAACAGTTTACGTATCTCGGTAGTGTTTTGGACCAACACGGTCAAAGTAGTAGGGACGTAAGGAGAAGAATTGCGCTAGGCAAAGAGGCTTTCACAAGGAGGAGGGAGTTGATGACAGGGACTTTGAGTAAGGATTTTAAGAAAAGACTCGTAAAAACTTTGATATGGAGCGTAGCTATGTACGGAGCGGAAACGTGGTCATTGAAGCAGGAGGATAGACGTAGATTGGAGGCTTTTGAAATGTGGGTGTGGAGAAGAATGGAGAAGGTGAAATGGACAGAGAAGAAAACAAATGAGGAAGTACTTGGTATGGTGGGCGAAGAGAGGGGTTTGTTGGGAGCAATCCTATGGAGGCAGGAAAAGTGGATGAAGGGGGTGTTGACCGGCAGTGGGATGTTGAAGACTGTGATAGAGGGTAGAATGTTGGGCAAAAGAGGAAAGGGAAGGAACAGGATAGGGATGCTGGACGGGATGAAGGGAGGAAGGAAGTACTCAGAGATGAAGAGGGACCTGATATAGAGTAGGATGATTGATTTTGTGTTTTGTTAGGAGTAATGAAATATTTGTTTGGTAGTTGTGTCAGTCCAAAAACCTACCTTAACCGGTAGATTACTTAAAAAAAATATATATATATATATCTATGTATTAGACTATAAATATATGCATACGATATATATGCATAAATATACATACATCTGCTGACAGTTCCTTCCTTCTCTGCCTTGAGAAAGATGGTTTGACCAACGAAAATTAGGAAACGTGTGTTTCTTTTTTTGTGTACTCCATTTTTTTGTTCGCTAGTGTCATCTTGATGTACGTTATTGTTCGCACACGTGAGACTGTATATTATATATATATATATATATATAATTATATCGTTGATATAGAAACACTCATACGAGCAGTATAATATTTGGCTGGCACAATGACTTGAAGAAGGCCGAAAGCTTAAACAATATCCAATGTGAGTGTCCTTTTACCCTGACTTGCATTACCAATTTTCGGCGGCCAAAGCACCTTCCTCAAGGGAGAGAAGGAGGTCTTTCTTTCCCCAGAGGAAGTTTTGCTGAAAAAAAATGTAGGAAACGCTCCGTGGTCATTTATGTATGTGTCTTTGTGTTTATAATGACACTTAAATCATTTTTACGACTAAATCTTGGTTTAAAACTTTATGAAAAACTGACTCTGCATAATGAACTTTATTGAAATTGCTATTTTGGGATAAAATGAAATATTATATAAAATATTACAGTGTCTTACACTTTTCAAAAAAATTGGCTAAGTCTTTATTCGGTATGGTCATCATCTGCCTCGTCGCATTCTCTTTTGCCTCGAAAAATTTGTCCTACAGTTGCAGGGGACTTGCTCCAAGCCGCAAACGGCGATAAAAAGGGTGGGGACACACGCGAAAGAGCGCCGACAGTGAAATAAGGCTTTCTCTGAGGGTTTTCGCGCTTCGTGGCAAGGAGACGAGCGAGGAATCCAAGGCGCTTGGCTGGTGGGGAGTGCCTTAGCAAGGGAGAGGCGTACTCAGTTCTGCAATCATGATTTACGGCGACATCCCCTCCGACTGCTGCTGTGTCGCAGTTAAGCACCAGTCTCGGCGTCGAGTTGGGCGGGAATTCATGGCGGGTTAGGCGATGCGGCCAAGAATACTGCCGGGAGGCTGGATCGGATGGTTCAGATTTCAGCCGATGAGGTCATTTGGATAAACACGCACGCAACGCCCCCGCGGTGTCTCCAAGAAATTTCTGTGACCTGGGCCGATGCACACGGGGTCTCCCGCGGCTTAGTTACTCCCCATCCCCGGTCGGGTGATGACCGCGTGGCTGTTGGTGGAAGCGGGGGAGGGGGATCGGCACTGGCTGAGGTTTGTTTGTGCCCACGCGTGACCGAGGGCAGGGGGCGAGGGCAGCGCTGGGGGTCGCCAGGCGGTGGGGACGAAATGATTCAGGAATGGAGGCATGGGTGTGGTGCCACAGGGCAGGTGGCGTGGAGTTTCAGGGGTCGTGAAGTGTAATTAATTATTTTTTTTAATCGATGGCACGCGTGTTGATTTGCTAGAATTTCCTAGGGCGATCACGGCGTAATTCATGAATATGGATGCAATTGAAGTCATGCATGTGAAGGAAAACTTATGTATCATACGTGAATTCAAATGGACGTAGCCATGTTTATAATTCAAGTAAGAGTGGCAGCATTCCTTTAATTCAACTCTCTATGAACAGTTACGACATATTTTATAGTTATCTAATTGGGGTAAATGTTGACAAACCGAACGGTTTCAGGGATAATTATGTGAAATTGATCCATCATGGAAAGGAACAAACTATGAAAAATTGCACTTTTTAAAAAAACCTGAAGTTTACATAAACTGTTGAAACCCCGGGTCGTAAATAAATTTTTTTTTAAAGTGAAATTTTGCATAGTTTGTTCCTTTCCATGATGGGGTAAATGTTTAATTAAAAATAGCAATTTTCCACAAAAATAAAATTTAATGCGACCGGTTTCAATGTTACTACATCATCATCAGACCTGATGATGATGTAGTAACATTGAAACCAGTCGCATTAAATTTTATTTTTGTGGAAAATTGCTATTTTTAATTAATCATGATATTCCACCATATCACGCCTGAAACGTCTCTTTTTAGGGGTAAATGTTGTTGGAGCTCATGGTTCTTTTGAGTTATCATAAAATATAATTCGTCTTTCAGTGTCAAGAAAGCATAAACGCCTTCGCTGATATTCCACGGTACATAGCGCGCAAAGCTATCGCAGAAAACTAAGAGGAAGAACCGAGAGCAAGCTAAAGGCTAGTTATGGTCAAACTGAACCCTTCGTAAATCATTTAAAAAACGCAGTAATCCCAAAAAAAGGAGATGAGTTTGATAGATAAGCATGTGTCGCTTGTCTCACCAAGCCCAACGGCGCGTGAAATTCATGCATCAAAAGTATGGGGGTTAGTTTATTTGTCGGACCGCCTATGGTTTCCCACAATGTGCTACTATCCGAAAAATAGCACAGATTTGGTAAAGCTGAGGGTGCCCAGATGAGCCACCCGGGTTCAATCTGAGCAATCCGGTAGGCATTGGTCCACTTACTCACTGGATTACTTCGCTCAGATCCCAGGTGATTTAAATTACTCAATTCAGAATAAAATTAAATATACCCGGTGATTGTTAACACCAAGGGATATATATATATATATATATAAATGTATATATATATATATATATATATATATATATATAATATAAATGTATATAAATAAATGTATATAAATATAAATGTAATGTAAATATATATATACATAAATGTATATATATATATATATATATATATATATATATATATATATATATATATATATATATATATATGTATGTATGTATGTATGTATCCTTCAAATGTTTTAATTTTCCTCGAGTATGCATTTCATTTTCTCAGCTCAAAAGTATTGTCAGTATTTTTCTTTGTCATTGCACCGAAAGGAAAAGTATTTTTAATTAATCAACGGATACATTTCGGAAATGTGACAAATTGCTCACCATTATTCCTTATGACTCATGGGAATAACTTTTTATTGTTAATCATTGAACAGTTATGCTTGTTACTCCATGGTTTTAATTATTTATCATAAGGTTTAAAAACGCGGCACGAGCTTATTAATTAGTATAAGTATGAATAAATAATAGGAAAAAAATATATAAATGTTTAAATAATCACACCTGTAAGAATAAAGTTATCTGAAATAATACTTAATTTCATGATAATTTAATGAGCCACGAACAGACGCAAGTCAATGCCCTTTCATCATAAATCAATGATTTGCACGAGAAATATTTATGTTGAATTTTTATAGTCTCCAAATTAAAAGATTCATTGAGTCATCATTACTCTTTTTAAAAAAATTTACCGTTGAAAAACTAATTCGGGAATTTAAAATCAAATTGCAACCGAACCGAAATTTATTTAATGTAAGCCTAGTTTAGTGAAAAATACATTGATCCAAAGAATTAATTACAACCTATTTACTAGTAATATTTGAATGCTCACTTAATCCCATTAATGGAAAGTATGATTAATTAAATGAAGAATAAAATGTATCTTTCCACTGTCTTTCATTCACGGACAACTAGTAACAACGCTCAAGCGTCCCTGATGATGACGTCAGTTGTACGTGAATAAAGGACGGTGGGAAGACACATTTTATTCTTCATTTAATTAACATGAATTTCCACGAAGTTGAGCCGGGAAAAATTGAATGTATGCAAAATATTCGGTATGTATGCAAAAGTTACCATAGCGCAAAAGGATAATAATTAAAAAATCTGTCCTGGTCGCGACATCCTTTTAACATTTAAAATATTAAAAAACTAAATATATTTCACATGAAACTGATGTATGATTTTTGTCCTTAATTGTGTTTTTAATAATCATGCCTATCCTTATATTTTCCTGATGAGGCCGGAAGAAATGCTTTCTCCGCCCACTCTTGACATCATTACCGCGAAGATAAAATGAGATGACACCTAAGCTCTTTGATTGAAAATGGATCAGTGCCACGTTAGTCCAAAAGTAAATTTCCATTTATGGAATATTAGATTACATCGCAAAAGGTTACTCCTATTATCATCATGATCCTTCAAAAAATAAATTATTCAATGATTTTTACAGTTTCCTCATCCATTAATGGCAACGCTTCCTTGCAAAATTCAGTAACCTCTGCCCCAAAAAGATTGACCGCGTTGACATTATGATATGGTGTAGCGAAGCGTGGAAATCAAGTAATGAACGTTTTTATTCCCAGTCATTCTTATTCCCATCAATTTTTTCCATGGATTCACGGGAATATCTTTTAATATTTGCATATTTATCTGTTTTAATGACTAAGAAAATAATGTTGTGTAAATAATGAACTGCAAGAAAAAATTAACTTTTAGTATGCATAGGTAATGTACACGTCACTGGCATACACGTCACTATTGTAACATAAACTATAAGCTTTACTTGGTCGTTAAATTATAAAGGATATATTTATGAGTATTATTTGTAGTATACTTTGCATACCCGCTACTTGTGTGTAGACGCACACAACAGTATTTCGCGCTCATTCACACGTGAGTTCTGCCAATAAGATAATTAGGTGCCACTCTTTTGGAGAAGTACTGGTTTTTAGTTCTGGCATCAATCCAAGGCATTCAAATCTTACATATTTGCCAGTTATATTTTCATCCTCACGCAATCCTGAATGTTGAAAGTATGATTTTAACGCGAAAGTTACTTGACTACTGAAGAAATCAATTACTCCATGCGTACATAAACTCTCTCGGCCCAAACGCATTAACTTCATCGTTGCTCGTTTTTTAGAACTCTCGATTTCCCACGTTTAATATTATGAATATTTAAGATTATAAAAACAAATTGTTCGTTGAAATTATTTATAATTTAGCAGAAATATAATTTTCATAAAATTATAACTAATTAATTTGAACAACAGTGTGTAAATACCAGTTTTATATTAATAATTTAACGTTTGGATTACTTATTAATGTATAAACTATTTCACATGAAAATTTACGAATTAATTAATCATGTATAATTATATAATGGAACGACTTTGTACACATTTAAGTAAATTATGGATTTTGGTGTAAATCATGACAAAATTTGCCAACCTCTGCGGAAATGCGCCAAGAGTTCTAGTATTATAATAATAGAAATAATTAATAATAATCTAGTATTATAATTAATAGAAAATATTTTAGTATTTTGAAAGGATATGCCAATTGCTTTTATCTTTCATTGATTTTTTCACCGTGTTTATTATTTTGGTACAATTGAAGCTCATCGGAACACCACCAATTGGGCTAAAATCAACTTATGAAATAAACCATCACAATTCTTGCTTGGCCCTTATAAATCTTCTTCAAGAAATTAAAGGGGAATTTGAAAATAAACATCTTTGTATAGATTCGAAGAAACTGAGGGAAATACCGAAACAGTAACTTTTGACGAAGTCATCCGCTCCATTCTGGTTAAGGCGAATGATTTTTCACATTTGATATTGCAGCATATTGAAGTTCACTTCTCACATACACTAAGCGTGCATTTCAAGGCTTTAAGCCTAAAACAAGGGCCAGCCCCTCGAAAGACCATATATTCCTGCCTGTTGAACGAATTCGGCCGGTGGCACTAAAGCTTCCAAATATTATTTCATACCCTCATTTTCGAAAGACAGCATTTATTATTTAAATTATATCATATTTTCCTAAAAATATATATTGATAAGATATTACCTTTGGCATTATTAAGGCATAACTCATTGAAGATAAAATACTTTTTAGTAAAATTTTGGGGCTGAATATAGAATAGAAAGATAAAAGTTATTCAATGCTGCCCGAAAGGCAAAACGAGTCAAACGCGATTCCATGTGTACTTGTCTTAATTTTTCTCACTTTTCATACGCATGCTCTTGTTAAATTGCCCAGCATCTACCCTGATTCGATTAACAAGTCCCAATTCTAGGCTGACTGATCCATTTGACTGCTCTTATTTCTAAGACAGCCACTGCCAAAGACATCTGCAATAACTTTTTCATTCACCCGTTGTTCCGTCTCCATTAAGTCTGTTAATCAAAGGAAAAATGCAAAAGTAATGACCTGAAGCTCATTGGTATTGGAATTGCACGCTCTAATTTGGCTTGAAACACGCAGCTCTGCAGCTTTTACTGTGGTTGTTACGACGGTTTCCAGTAAAATCAATGCTACTTTGACGTCTAATGCGGCCACCAACTTCACTCATTAAAATGACAGCTTCAAACACGTAATTGGCGGTCCGTTATTTGTAAATATCGGGAAATGCAAAGATTAATGTGTAAGTCGAGGTATCTTCACCAAGAATGGGCGCCCTAGGACGTACTTACCACCGTTTATTTGTAAAACATACCGGTCTAATTATCGCTAATCATTAAATCAAGACATTGACTCTACATTGGAAATCCGGTCGACCTCTTTCGGTGGCTTCAAGCACATCAGTAAGGTTCATTTTCTTAATAAACCTCTAAGAATGTATACTTTTTAACTGAATAATTTATTCTAAAATATGTTTCTCTTGCTATATGCATTTCATAATTGTTAGCGGGGATCATAAGCAAAGCATCGTGTAGAATAAGTTCGCCGGGGGAATACAGATTAGAATTGGTAAATGTCTTTCTGGATAAATGCTAAAAAAAATGTGGGAAGATGCAGCTTTAAGGCCTCGTTTAGGCATATGCCTTTAGGTTTTTTTAAATTATTTGGAGTTCAAATTAAGGTTCAATTTCTACCGAAAGCGAAAAGTTTACAACGATTTCTTAGCCTAGTTTATGCTTTGGGGAAAATGTGGGCTGTCATTTGCAGTTTATGCATTCTCTATAAATTGGCATTTTGAATGGCGCCTAACTATCAAATTTTCCGCCCCTGAGGCGTGAGGAGAAGAAAAAGGGAGCGGTGGAGGGTTTGGTAGGTGCCGGCCCTGCTTCCCTGGAGGCACAGGACTTTTTGTTGAGTAATTTCCGCCGTAATCACAAACCCATTGTTCCTCACCCCCCAACTTCTTCAAAACGCTTCGCCTACCTCCGTATCTCAGGGAATTTATTCACCTCTCGCATTCCATCACCCAGAGACCAAAAAACGCCAAATTCCCTCATTTAATATCTCAATCAAGCCAATGATATCCAGCTAGCATAAATTGATGTGTAAAATTGGACTCGGAGATATGAGTAATCAGCGATTATAATGCGGGAAGTCAAAAATGAGGATTAAATCATCATGAGAATTTGATAAAAGTAACCCTTTTACCGGTCTTGATCTCGTAAAAATGAATTAAATAAACATTTATTAGTGCTGAGCTTCGTAAAATCCTAGGCTGACTGATACATTTGACTGCTGTTCCTTCTGACACAGACCAAAGACATCTGTGATGACTTTTTCATTCACCCATTGTTCCGTCTCCATTTAGTTTGTTATTTACATTTATCAAAGTAAAACTGCAAAAGTAATTACATGAAGCTGATTGAAATTTTATTTGCGTGCTCTAAGTTTATTATTATTATTATCAAAATCCACAAGTGCAGATATACACAGTGTCAGGTGGCGCAAAAGTCCCAAGTAATCACATAAGATAATAGATAAAATCAGTCAGTTAAACAAAAGTACAAGTAAGGGAATCTTCCAAACACAAATCTCTTTCACAAAACTTTCAAAAGTTGGCATGAACCTCGCAATGCTGACCCCTTTCACTGTGATTGTTACCACGGTGTTCCGTGACATCAGTGCTATTTCGACGTTCAAATCCAACCATAATCAACACACCGATTTTAAGTTTTTGCCATCAATATGCCCTGGCGGTTTTGTGTTTTGCCATCTGTATTACTAGCATCATTTTCCGGCGTTCAGTCTTTAATTACGATATATTTTACAGGGGGATGAACGGTTTAACATTTCATTACGTTTTCTCTCGTGGGTAATAGAAGTTTTAATAAGATTCTTCATTGCATTTTTTTTAACATCATCTATGAAGAAAGATTTTAAGTATCCTTGACCACTAAACAAGATATTGTACCCATAATCACTATTAAGACTGTCATGTCCGAATAATTTGAGCTTATATCAAACCTTTGAAATATTTAAAAAATGTACATGTCATTTCACTGTGACTTAATACTGCTATTATAACAAAAAAGTCCCCGTTCCATGCCGTGCGGTTTTCAGTATATGCATATAATTAAACTGGTGAGCGGCCATAATGAACCATGCTTCCGTCAAATATGAATAAGCTATTTGTTTTTCTTTTTCTACAAGAAAGTTAGTCTCAGGTTTATATTATTTAGAGGCACGAGGGGGAAAACTGACGACCTGAAGATATTCATGGAACCCCACGCTTTGTGTGTAAGCGATGCGGCTCAACGGACCCCTTCCGTCCCGGCCCGACCCCGCCGTGAGCTGGTCCGATAGTCCGACTACCGCAATTCCCCGGCCGCACTTAGCGTGCATACTAATCAAAGCATATCCTCGCCATCATTTCGCGACGACGACGGATGCTGCTGATGCTAAATGCTGATGGTTTCCAGGGGAGGTTATTCACCCTTATTCGTCAGCTCGTCTCTCCATGCATTCCAGTGAAGCTCCAAACATCTTAACGGTTCCAAGAGACTCCAAGAGACAGATGAAGGATTGCTCTAATGTTTTGAGACACGGAATCCTGGAAATGGCCAAGAACCAATATTTGGCATAAATTACCCTGCTCCAAACATATTTTCATCCCCCCTCATCACAATTACCTTTTACATTTTCACCACCCTACCACCACTGCCCCTCCAAACCTTTCCCTTCTGAATTCTCTCCCCACCTTCCCCTTCCATCCATCGCTCCCGCTCTCGTATTCCCTTCATCTCTATCCCTATCTCCCTTGATGAAGGAGACTGCGACCACCGAAAATTCGAAAGTTAGTGAGTCTCTTTTTTGTGTGTTTCTGTGTTTTTGCCTGTGTCCAATAGTGCTAAGTGTTATACATTATTATTCACGTCCGTGAGACTTTCAAACATATATATATATATATATATATATATATATATATATATATATATATATATATATATATATATATATACACGCATATATACACACACATTAAAACAGGAAATCCCACCATATGGCGAATAAATATTCGTTCACAAGGAAATAGATAAAAGGAAATTGGGTAGGAAAATATGTGAAGGATAAACACAGGAGAGGTGAGGAAAATGGAATCAGGCAAATCAGAGGAGTGAAAATATTTCATTGACCGGGATATGAACGCCGTATCTTTTCCATTGCCAGGCGGATGCTCAAACCGCTTGAGCTTACGGAAAACCTAACGTCACCTTGAGATTTGCTGGTCTTAAAGCAACCAAGTGCTCCGATTCTTTGGCCAAGAGACGCCATTAAGAAGCTGTTTCACCCACCAAAGGAGAAATAGTAAACACACAAGAAGAGGAATACCAGTAGGTAAGCAATCATGCAATAGATAATAAAGGATAAGAACAGTGCGTTTCGTGGCACGAATAGCTAGAAGAAAGAGACGAGCCTCATTGGCCATATATATATATATATATATATATATATATATATATATATATATATATATATATATATATATATATATATACGAATTCCCCGCCCAATTTCATACCGACATCCTGTTCTTCCCATGCCTCCTTAATCATTTCCTCTGCATACAGGTTGAACAGCAACGGTGAAAATGGGCAACCCTGCCTTACACCTCATCCTAACACTGCCCAACCAGACTCCCCGTTCCCCACTCGTACCTGAGCAGTCTGAGACATGTACAGGTTGCAGATTAGCCTCCTTTCCCTCCAATCTATTCCTATTTTCTGCAGAATACTCATTAGTTTTTCCCAATTCACCCTATCAAACGCTTTTTCGAAATCTACGAAACAGGCAAATACCTCCTGGT
This sequence comes from Hetaerina americana, assembly GCF_022747635.1. Lineage (NCBI taxonomy): Eukaryota > Metazoa > Arthropoda > Insecta > Odonata > Calopterygidae > Hetaerina > Hetaerina americana. The sequence continues at coordinate 8,649,006 of NW_027286764.1, forward strand.
TGTGTTCTATATTCCTCTCGATTAATAATCTCATTACTGCAATGGCATCACGCGTACCTCTTCCTCTCCCCTTCCTAAATCCAAACTGATCATCCCCTAAGTAATCATTCGCCCTTCCAGTGAAGAGAATGGCATTTTTCCCTGTTCACACCGAGTAATGTTGTTGACTGGAAATGCATGCCTAACCTGAGTTGGAGTTACTCTCAATGTCTTGGCTGCGATTATCAATTCCACGCACGGGAATTATCGCCGTGAAAAGCCTTACCCGTTCGCTAACCCTTGGATCCAATAAGTGAATTCCAATGAATTTATGGGAATTGTAATAGCCTCTTGATTAAATATCTACTTTTCTATTTCTCAAGCTACAGATTTAATGGTCCTGAAAATGCCTTATCGCCTAAATTCCTTTTTTTACGAATTGTGAACTGGTTTCCATCCTAAAATGTCTCTGCCACGTAAATTCTCTCTATTTTCCGATGAACACGATAAGGAAAGTTGTCCATTTCTATCCCCCAATTTTTTTCGCCTCCTCCCTTCCTTTGGCGAAGTGCGCCTCCGCCGCTAAAGGGATATTTCATCCGGTGCGAGCGATTCCCCCTCCCCCCTCCATCGCCCGTCCCTTTCCCCGCCCCTCACGCCCTTCTAACCCACGCTCGGCAGCCACGTTACCATGGAAACCGCCCCCGCGAAGGGGGGCCGGGGACTCCCATTTCCCCGTTGCTGGGTATCCTCTTTCAAGTAGGCAGCTATAATTTGCATACGTGATACTGTAACCCTTCTTTCCTTCCCCCAACTTTTTATGAATACACCAGAGGTATTTCAATGAATTCGTGAATTTTTTTCTACTTTGAATTTTCACTTTGTGGCTACCTTATGTTAAGCACGTGCGTGAGGGATGAGCGATTTTTATTATACTTATGCAATCTGCAATGAATCCCTTATCTGTCAACAACGCATTTCGAAGGAGAGTTTTATTTCCCGGAACGTCAAGACCTGAAAATGAGAATTATATATTTACACAAGTCCAAAAGATCTCTTCCACTTTGAAAAAAATACAGAAATACACGTTTAGCGAACCATCCCGTTTGTTTTCCTTAAGTTGGCGCTCTTTATTGATCTTTGCTCTCCTCCCTTGCCCATCCCCAGCCATTAATACGTCATTTGACGAAATTCTCACCGAAAGAGACCCTAAATCCTCTAGTTCTATTTTAATCTTCATCTATAGTATATATATATATATATATACTATATTACATATCATTAAATCTGTAGCTTATATATATATATATATATATATATATATATATATATATATATATATATATATATATATATATATATATATATGGGTCGCGTTAGTCCAGTGGGTAGAGCATTGGACTGCTGACCGGAGGGTCCCGGGTTCGATTCCCGGGCAAGGCACTCTGGGCACCTGCAGTTCCACTCAAGCTAGAGTGATATTTCGTACTAGGTCTTCCTGGGAAACCATAACCGGCACAGGAAAAGGAACTGGCCCCCCTACCATGATGTGTGAATTTTCACTCGCCGTATAGGGCTTAGTACTGGGTGAACTCTGCCATCACCGACCAAACCGACCTTCGGGTTGATTACTGTGTATGGTTTATGGTTATATGTATATGTATGTATATATATATATATATATATATATATATATATATATATATATATATATATATATACAAATGCATGTGCATATATGTGTTTTTGTATGCATATATATGCATACAAAAACACACATATAGGTACATATTTCTTCAGTCAATATTTTACCGCGATTTTATGCTATTTTGGTAGGGTCTTCTCACTCTGATAAAATGTTTTAAAATAGGAATAAATAAATGCTGTTGAAGCTTGTTTATCCAGGAATCCGCCGAGCTGGCTTAGTCTGTTTGCTTCTTTATTTTGCAACTTCAGTTTATGATCCGAATATTTGCGTTTCTCAAAATAGGTATTCTCAAATCTTCTAATCTTTCATTATATTTCTGTCACAGTAACTGTCAAAAATACTGATATGGCATTAAGCGCTAATGACTGAAATAAAGTTCACATCTCTCCATCTTTCATATCTTTCAGCCTATTTGGAGAATATATACATATATAGGGACGTCATTTGGTACGATAGATTTAGAAAAATACAACATTGCTAAATTTTATTTGGGCAGATTTGGAGATCTATGTACCAATGATCAATCTTTCACTAACCGCCAATGATCTATCGACCAAATCTATCTGGTTTCGCCTGAGATCGGATTAGAAATATGGTTGTTGCACTTACTTCTCGTCTTGAGGGCCAGGGGCCGAATTTTTGCGCTTCCAGGATTTTTTCAGTTGTATTCTGATATATTCATGGACGGACGCCGCCCATCAGTTGGGACGTCGAACTATTGACCCCTAGGCGTGTTACATAAATAATAGTTCGATGCCTACGCCGGATGTCTCTCTGCTCATCAAGCTTTCTTAGCTTGAGATATTCTTCGCGATACGTCCGTTCTTCCATTCCAAATTATACTGATTCCGATGTAGAAAAGGATATCACTTGGTCTAGTTTCAATTCTAGAATTATGAAGTCTGCCGTCCCTCTTCCACACACAAGGATTCTGTTTTTTCATTGATTGATGTTATAGTCCGGATACCAATGCTTGATCCATATCATTCAAATGTTTACAGGTCGTTTCACGTTTCCGTGACTCTAGTCCAGCATTTCCTTTCCATTCACCCAGTCACCTCTGATGACGATGTAAGTTAAGTAATGGTGGTGAGCGTACTCATTATTTTATAACTCCAATTGTTCAATTTTAGTTCTTTTTTTCTTCTATGTTATATGATTCTTGCAGTTACGATAGATTATTCTTCTTCCATTACAATCCATTCCTTGAGTACATTTTAGCATCTTGTTTCCTCCGACGTTGACAAGGGCTTCTCCATGGTTTATGTAATAATATGCACCATTTTTTTCCGGCGAGTATCAGCAATCATGCAATTGTCACGCTCTTCTTAAAGTCCTCTGCTAGGTTTCAACTATCTGTCACTCTTTCAAATAGTGCAATCTTCGCATGGGCTTCATCAATTATTTCTCCGTTTAGTTTGTCTACTCTTTGCCTTTTAACCATCAAGCATTTTATGGCTCGGTCAAATCCTCCCCTGCCCATATCTTGGCCTCGTTTATCTTTCTGCTTCATTATATTTTAATTTCATCACCTTCAAGTAGTTTGGGAACTTAGTGGGGTTCTTTAATGCATTATTTTCATCTCATTCCAGTATCTTTTCATTTAGTATTTGCATTTCTCCATTTACATCTCAGACACAGTGGAGTTTTATTTTTCTTTCTCCGATTGTCTCCTCATCAGTTTTGAAGTCGTTTCACTCTTTCTCTCATTATTATGTTTTCATTGTGTTATTCGGAGCAGCTTTCTTTCCGTTCTTCCTTAGCCTTCATTCCCTCTCGCATGATATAAGCCGCGCAACGTTTCATAAAGGGTTTATTTAGCTTCTTTTCTCGATTTCCAGTATTTCGCTTCTTGCCTCCATAGCGTCTGCAATTTGAGCCGTTATCTATGCCCCTTCACATTTTGCTACCTTACGAGTTTCTCATTTGCTACTTTGGCTATGCTCTTTATATCTCTTCATCGCCCAATACTGGTTTCATTCAATCCTTCCATTCATCGCTCCATGGCCACGGCGACCTTTCCCTTGCTTGATTTATCTTCTGTATCTTTATGTTCCAGTGGCACTTTCATCTTCTTCTATCAAACACCACCATAAATATTGTCCATGACCAACATGTTATGTTATTCATGTTATTCATACATGTTATTATGTCATTCATACATGTTATTTATATCTTGCCGGGGTAACACTTAATTTGGTTCTTGAATCTCGTTCTGAGTAGGTTGTAAGTACGGAAGGAAGAGAAATCAACTTAGTAACTCGCCCCGCCCCCCGGTATCCCCCCTTTCCGGTTCTCTTCATCTTCTTCTCCGTGGTTTCTCGATGGGGTGTCTGCCACTGCCATGTTTTTCTCGTCAAAGAATTCTTATCAGACTTTCTTCCTCTGCGTTTCCTTGAACCAATGCGATGTGACCCACGCCGCTTCCTTCGCGTTCTTCTGCGAACACAGCCTTCCAGTCACCCATCACGAGTACGTTCTCCTTCCCTTTCGCTGCTCATGGAATCTCCTCCAGTTGGTCGTGGACGTCTTATATTTCTTGTTTTGAATGGCTAGACGTATTCATATATACATGCACTGGCGCTGTGTCTACGGGCTCTCCTATCAACTTTATTATTGGTAACTATTTTATTGCCAGCACGATCAGGATGTTATTTTTCCAAATTCTTCTCGAAATTGATTCCCAATCTTGCAATCTTCCCGTCGTCTACTGACGTCACTAACAAAACCTATTGCCCAACTTTGCACATTTGTGAAGACGGCAAAATTAATAACAAATCGAAAATATCAGACTGAAACATCCGTTGGTTCGTATTTTTGGGCGATTGAATATTATTTCAACGAATAAGCATCACATTTTTTGTAAACATTTCTCAACCCATTAGAGTAGCTGTGAGTTGTGTGTCGTAAGAAAAAGTTGAGGGGAATATTTAAAAAAAAAACACTGTGATAATTATTAAGAAAATTTATTTCGCAATTCTTTAGAAAAAGAATAAAATAATACACGATCGCATGTACTCGGAGCGCAGAAGTAGATAGAAAAATATCTTTATTTTTGAGCGAGGTTGAGACTATGGGGTCTCTTCTACCACGTAACCCTTCGTCACACATTTACAAGATTAAAATCGTGGATCAATTTCAAAAAGTATGAATATTTATCAATAAAATTAATTGATACAATATCTTAAAACCAACACACATTCACACAAGACATTAGCAGGAGACGTATTTGGTAACGCAAAACGAAATGTGTGGTTTTCTAAGCCTAAATTCTTTGCTCTGTTGAATTTATACCCTCTGTCCCTTTGCAAGTCAAAAGGGTTCCGAGCCTCACTCAAGACGCGGCTGTCGATGGATGCGTAAGATTGGACCGCGGGGATGAAAGGTCCGCAGGCGAGAGGGAAGGGAAGACCGCCGTGTTTCCGTCGGCCCCCATTCCTTTCTCCCACATCCCCCTCCACGCCCAAACCCTCTCTCATCGCAAATCAACCCCCTGCAGCCACCACCGGTCCCAACCCAACCGGCACAGCGATAGGTGCGCCCTCTTTCCATCGAAACAAGCATCTTTATTTATTCCTCTTTTCTTCACGGTAATCTTTCCAAATTCGCGACTTCAGTCTGCACAGATTTTCGTGCAACGTGCACCAGAAAGGCGTGTGGTTGGGGAAGAGAATTAAAAAAACGGAGCATAGCAGTGAAATAAATTAAAAGCGAATACCACGGAGTGAGGCACAACGAAATCGCTGCCTTCACCCTCCCCCGCCCCAAATTTCTTCCCCTTTTAGTTATTTTTCTTGAAATTCCTTCTTTATTCCTCCCCTTTTTGTCACATTTCTTTTTATTTTTCACTCTTCCACCCCGTGTAACCTGCGGTCACGCTCCTCACTCTGCCCACCCTCCTTGCCTCCATTCGTTCCTCTCCCTTGAGCACCGCACCCACTGGGTCACGGTGTTGCCTTAGAACTTTCCAGAGCGCGCTAATTTAAAAACAGCTACGCTTTTTTCCCGACTATTGCTGACCACTTATCTGCTTTGCTACCGCTCACAGACTTACGTCCCATAGTGCAATGCAGGGGCCCTAAGGCATTAGACTGGAGAGGAGAGCGAAAGAGCAGCCGGTTTGACTGGAATTTGCCACCATCTCCCATAGTGCCTTCGATTTATCCTTTCAGGGCTGAATTAGATTCCTTAAACCACGTTTCACCTCTCTTAGCAAATGCAGGTTAGTTACCTAGAGGAATAGTTTCCCATTTGTGGGTGAGTCGTACGTTACCAGGATCACTAGAGTAGGAAAATCAGTAGTTATTGGAACTAAAACTATGGCAAACTCTTCTAATTTAACTTCAAGCTTGGCGCTTACTGTATTTAACTTAGCGTTCAACTTATACAATCCGTTTAACATTTTTTATAGTTTTAGCTACTCATTTCCAAATATCTATTTTGACAGAATAGGAGTGCAGAATTGAAAGATTCATTTAGTCAAAAAACCACCTCATGGGAATATTGATATCATTCAATAGTACCTTAAGAAGATTGTTAAACCACATCAGATAGGAAATGAAGTTACCAATTTACTACTTCCAGCAGAAATATGCCTACTGCTTTTATTTCAGAGAGACTGGCTCGACATCAAAATATTCAACCAGCTCCGAATAATCAATGCGATTAAGAGAAAAATTCTCATTCCTTTTATTAAGCTTCCAGAAATACGTTCAAATGTTTTCGCAGAAAAATTGCTTAGCTATCTTCCAACAAAGTTTTCCGGAATTTAATCGATGTATGTTTTAAGTGCGTGGCCTGTGGAGCTTTCAAAACAAATGAATTTCTCAGATAAACCCTTTTCTATACTGAGATATTTCTATAGTAACCTTTTCTAAACTAATCTTTGTTCTTTTCTCAACTCATAATTTAGCTTTTCGTTGATGATGGCGTATTTTACCCAATACTAAGACTAAAAAATGTATGGATTAGGTATTTAATTTTTAATTCTATTTTTTCTATTAACTTATTTAAATTATATATTGAAATTATAATTTTTAACCTAATTGATTCAATTATCAACCACTGTTTCCATGGAGTCCGGTAGTCGTGGTATTTCATTATAATGTAATCACAGTATTTCATTTCCTCAAACTCAGAGCGAAATTATGCTGATATCTTTTGGCTATTAATTACTTCAATAACAATGCATTATTGATTGATAATAACTCTTTTCTCTTGCATTAATAGCTGATTATTAAATTCAAATAGATGGGTAACGTCGGCGACATTCATTCCAACATTTTGTTAACATGTGCCAAAAACCCTTCTTAGCTCAATTCTCTTCAAATACGAATTATGATGATCAATTAAACAAATGAAATTTCGTAACTAAATAGTAGAGTTTGCTCTTTCAATATGACTGAATTATTCACTCGTATATCGAAACATGATTTGAAATATACACTCTATAAGATAAAACTTCCAAGTGATTTCATTACCAACAGTGATTCTAAACGATGCTCGAGGTGCACCTTTTAGCACAGTGAGATGCACCGGTACAGGCGCTCTCGCCTCGTCCAAATCACTCGGTTCCTCCCCCCCCTTCCCGCCATTCCCCCCACCCATTCGCACTTCCCCTCCCTCCGGGCCATCCCAATTTCTCTCTACCTTGTTGACTCCCCGCTCGAAAACAGCCCTCTCCGTACCCTTCCCCCCCCCACGACCCCATCCACGCACCACCACGCGTCTAACAGCACCACGGCGAGGCGCATCAAGACGTCTCCTGAAGGGAAGGCTTCGTTCCCATCCTCCGCTCCCTCCTTACCCCAGTGCACCACTCCCTCCCCTCCCTGGACTCCCATCGAAGCATCGCCTAAAGGGGGGAAGGGGGAGTTCCCCAGGGTCCCCTTCCACGCTCTTATCCCAGTCTGCTACCCTCGGAGCCAGCCGTTTGTCTTCCCCCACTCCCGCGCATACTCCCCTTCCCCCCCGACCTAAGGACAAAAAAGTGTGAATGCCTTCGCTATGGAAAATTCATACTAACTGCGACCTGAGCATTTTTACGATCAAATTGAAACTGGTCCATTCAAACTGCTTCGAATCGGAACCAGTCATTAATTCATCATTATTCATTCATTCTAATTGCCCTGCCATCTACATCTACATCAATACCCTGCAAGCCACCAAAAAGGTGTGTGGCAGGGGGTGCAGCACCAGGAGGAAAGGGTAAGGGATGAGGGGTTAGGGTTTTTCAAATGGATGGGGAAAGATAAGGGGAACCTGTAAAAAAAAAGTCATGGCGAAATGGATCGAAACTATCGCGACATTGTATAACCACCTTGACTTTCTTGCGCGAGCAATTCGCGAAATACGACTGACTTTGAATAGCAGACGTTTGGTCGGTGTTTTTCCCCAAAATGGAAGAGGGTCTCAAGTATGCACATCTGCTGTGGTTTTGCACGCGCGCGAGGAATACGTTCCACACCCAAGAGCTCAACTCAAAAGTGAGACTGAGAGAGGAAAAAAATGGATTCACAAACGTATCTCTAGGTGATAAAGAATTTCTTTTCTGATTCTAAACAGTTCCACAGCTGGAACGTCTTTGTCAGGAGTTTAATACAGAAATTGGTCGGCTGCACCCATCCAAACTTTCAGAGGCCAGTTCCTACTGTATGTATGTACCCAGATCAATTATTCGCCGAAACGTCTCTTCACTTGGCTCTCACAGATTCGTCTCTTGGTCTTCCTTCACTCACGTTGCTAACAAGTGCTCCATGCTTCCAATTGTGTCCGTTCCATCTCTTTCTTTTCTTTCAAATCGCGTGCCATACATGTCTTTTCTTATCCTGCTTCCATGCTCACTTCATTTGGCATTTTATCTGGCTTTATTTGGTCTTCAGAATGCACCCGCAGCGCTAAGTTTCGTGTGCTCAAATGTTTTCGGCTCTTTCTTTTTCCAATGTTCATTGCCTCCAATCCAGGAATTCCACGTGCTAAACGCTTGCTTGCACGCATTGATTCGTTGTTTTAGGTTTTTTTTAAGAGGATATTTTTAAGTAAGATTTATCTCAGGTTGTGTTCTATATTTTACTCTACGCTCCTACTGTTCCCAATTTATTTTTCCGAAGAGAGATGTGGAAGCCATTGATTTATCCTCAGACAAAACATTTTCAGAAAATGTAATTGATTGTATCCATTGGCTAATGAATGGAAACTTGAAGAGCATTATTGATTTACGGTCTTGTGGCTAAATTAGCTATTATTTAAGGACGCCTCGGTAGCTTAATTGATTACAGCATTCAATCGGGAATCGTGGGGTTCGGCCCTGAAAACCGGCAAAGTCGAATGATTTTTGCTGTCGTGAAATTTCTGCATTTCGGTGCCCATCAGCGAATGATTCCGTCAAAGTAGCCAGCGCTCTATGTCCCGCTGTTATTCGACTTAATCAATTCAGTGCTTTTATCGGTCACAGTAGTTAGCTATAGCCAATTTCTCAAGAATTCAATTGTGCAATTAGCAGGTTCATATGCATCTCCGTCAGGGTTTTATCCAAAAACTTGAAGCTATTGATTGGGTAGTAATACTTCCACGAAAATAGCGAGCCAACCCCTAGGGAACAACTTACGAGTAATAACCGAAAGGTGCGGCCACAACAGGTGCTATTGCTGCGCAACTACTTCATACCGAAGAGTGAAAAATAAAAACTTCTATAAAAACAACTTTATCCAACGCCGAAGTCGCCGAACTCGACGGGCGATGGTGACAGGCAAGATGCGTGTAGTGTTGGGCTCACCGACGGGGCAAAGACGGACATGTGGATAAAGAGGTAACGGGGAAAGGGGGCGTCGATGGCCTGGAGGAGGGGGCTAGAGATGCGATCCGGTGAGAAGCGGAGCTCTGCCTCCTGCGTACGCATTACTGCCGCTTTTTTCGTCTGTGCGCGCGTATTCGGCTCCCAGCGGGAGCATAGCAGCAAGGCGAGTGCCGGGTAGGGATGGACTGTCCCATGGGGGGAAGAGATTTCAGGCGGGGACGGAAGGGGGGATTGTGGGGTCGGAGGAGGAAGTGGGTAGGAATGAGGAGGATGCCAGGTGGCATGGAGTCTTCCACGTGTGGCAGCGGTGAGGGAAGGCGGGCGGAGGTTGGAGGGAGGGCTCGGTTGGTGGGGAAAAGTACTATTGCTATTCAGAAGGTAACTTACGTTTTGAAATAAATTATAAACCAAGTGACAGTATGAAGTTTTATACTGCACATTTGAAAAGATCAGCTTAAAAATATTTTTCTTAATTGTTACTATTCAAATCGAGGTATTTATCACAACGATACACAAGCTTTTTAATTTCGTCTCTGAATAAATCTACCGCCTTACATTTTAACAACTTGCTTAAAACAGCATGCAAATTTTCATGTCCATCTCAAAGTGCTGTGTTGCAAGCCGCGTCCAGCGAGAGATTCACAATTGTAAATCGGCCATTTTCCCGAATTTTTGCGTCGATTTTCACCGTCAGTTCATCCGTCTCGAGGCTAGGCCGGTCTTCCACTGGCGGTCCTCGTGTGCATTGATGCTGAGGCCATTGTTAAACTCAATGCACCACTGCCTCACTCCACCTTCACTAATTATTCCGTCTCCGTAAAATTTATAAAGTTGTTTACGATTTCAATTGGCTTGCGGTTATTTGTCAGTAAAAACCTAATCTCCGATAGCACGTCACAACTCGTAGGATATTCTATTTCGGCGCACATTGTAACAGTTCGCAGAGTGAGCAAAGTAGAAGAACGACAACCTGCTCACACACCACCACAGCAGAATGTGCGCTTAGTGTAGGGACTCTTAGACATCAAGATAGTGCCCTACCCTAGGCAGAAACGTAAGTTAAGTTTATGCCCTTGCCATTAAAGGAAGTCCTTTCAGATCCTTACGCACCCTTCCTAAATCTAACTGGAGAATTTAATTTTTTTGATCGATTTGAGTCATCATCAGCAGATCAGCAAATAATTATTAAAATGTAAGACGTCGATACAATTATTCAAGAGTTTTGAAACATTTAAAGTGAAGATCGTGTATGCAATTGATGAATTTGAATCGTGTGGATTCAATGCGAAAGTGCAAGCAGCAAACGAATAAGTGGAATAATGAATCAGGTAGGGTTTTAATGAATAGGAAAGAAAAACAGACTCCCTCCTCAGGTCTCTGGACAAGGGACAAGGACAAATTAATGACCGTCTAAAAAGAAAGGTATATATTACAATATTAGAGGATAAAATTTGTTGTCTCAGGCGTAACATTATGGAATTTGCATAACATATTGAAATGTAATGAAATAATTGACTTTTTAATTCCACACAAAAGATTACAAAGTCAATTATTTCATTACATTCCAATTAGAGGATAAGTTAACGTATGAGTCAGTAGGCTGCTGGCAGGGGAAAAATGTGGAGATTACTCCGGGAAGTCGCCTTCGTCAGCGACCCTCGGGAAGGAAGAACACTCGGATATCGAGAGAAGTTAACTCCTTTGTATCACAATGGATTGGTCGTCAATATTATTCCAATTTTAAACTCTTAAATATTATATGGAGGGAGCCTTTGCAGTAAAGGTCATGATAACTTCTTTCACGGATGGATTTGCGTAAAATAAGAAAATCATGTAAAACCGAAAAATTCGTTGATAGGGGACAACAAAATAACTACCCCTCAAATATAGAGATATGAATTTAAATAATTGGGGAAACATATGCAAATTGGCGACGCATTGGTAAAACTATGTTACATCAAATCAAAGCGGATCAATGTTGAGTGCGGAGAGGAGATTAAAAGAATATACTATAAAATTGCTTTGGTTTACACAGTTGTCCCAATGATTTTTTTCTTCCTGTGATAAATTTGCGTAGGAGTATGTGAGTAATGACTAAGGGGGGGGCGGATTAAGAATTGTGGCGGAAGGAATAAGAGCCGAGAGGCCGGCACACATCTGGAGGGATATATTCCGACTGCAGCAGATCCTTTCACCACCCGAGCGAGAGATTCACAACTCACCCTCCCCCCCCCCCCTAAACCCCGAGCACGCCAACATCCCCTCTGATCCCCCGGCCCAACGCACTGAAAACGATAACAGCCCATGGACGCCCCACAACCCTCCCACCTCCCCTTCCCCTTTGCCGTGGCGTCCGACGGGGCTCCGCGTTCCCTTCGCATCAATCTATTCCATCACCCGTGCTAAACCCCCCGCCCACGACCCACCCACCGCACTCGCAACCACCTAGATGAGGGTGGGGGGGTGGCACCTACCCCCCCCCCCCCCGCCATCCCCTCCCCACTTCCTTTCGACAAAGCAAGAAATGCGCGGGCATATTCGCAAGCACGAACCGGACACTCAGGAACACTAATCTGCGCACATCTTCTATTCTTTTATCCAACCACCCCTTAAATCCCTCTCCCCACAGAAGAGAGTCGAAGACACATATAAATGTCTGGATGCTTGTGCAAGTGTGTGTATATATATATATATAAATGCATATAAATATGTTTATATATATATATATATAAGTATATATGTATGTATATAAATGTGTATATATATATACATTATATATGTATATATGCATATATGTGTATATATATATATATCTATGTCTATATATATATGTAAAGGTGTGTGCATGTACATATATTCAATCTATGCCACCATTATTCCATTCTAACACAGGCCGCCCTCTTCTCCAGTAGCTCGCATCCCTCCTTCCTTTGTTCACTATCCCTGGCCCGAGACCTACATGGCTCTGCTGTTGCCCGGGAAACGGGGGAAATTTACCGTGGGGAAGAATTTTTTATTTATGTCCTCGAGGAGTGAGGAAAACAACTGAAGATTTCTTCCCGCTGCGTGTAAGGGATCGCTACGGTTTAACTGCTCTTGGCGAAATGGAGGGAGGGTGGGAGACGGAGAAACGGGAGTGTGTGGAGGCGAAGAGGGGTGGCCGGGCAAGATGGGAGAATATCTGGCGAGAGGGAAGGCGTGGGAAGAAGGGAAGAAAAATAATGATAAGGAGGTTTTTGGGGGATTTTTTGAGCAATGGCCTTACCCCCCCCCCTTCCCCACACCCCCTTATACTTCCCTCCCCGAATATTTCTTTCTTTTTTTATTCTTCTTTTTCTTTCTCTCCTTGATTCTAAAAATTTCGAGGACAAAATCTACTACTTCCCTCACCCCCCGCCCCAACCTCCCTCCCTCAACCTTGTTTTTCCTCTCTGTCGGTCGAGGGGACGGGTCGCTCGAGGGAAGAGGCGGCAGGGATTGCTTGCGTCGCTTCAAGTTGCTGCTATTCGTAGTCTTCTCCTTCGATGGAGTGGGGTCCGAGAGGAAAGGGAATGAAAAAAATAATCCAGATTTATCGCGAAAATAAAGCAGAGGACATTCCTTTGGGTCCCATGGAAGGCAGGGAAAAATGGTTCGATTCTCTTTCTCCATCCCGCTCTTCGATTAATTCGGGCTGGATTCGATCGATGAAAAATAATGCCCTTTTTGGACTGTATTTTTTATTATTATATCCCTATATTTCTTTTCAAGGTTTCTCATTCAATTTTTATTGATGTATGCTCAAGGTTTGGTTTATTCAGGGCTTTATTTCACTCAATTTTTGCATGCGAAGGAACTAGTGATGTTGTGCGAACGTCAATTTTCACAGATTGACATTCCTAAAAAATAATACATTTTTTGGATATATATATATATATATATATATATGTATGTGTGTGGGTCGCGGTAGTCCAGTGGGTAGAGCGTTGGACTGCTGACCGGAGGGTCCCGGGTTCGATTCCCGGGCAAGGCACTCTGGGCACCTGCAGCTCCACCCAAGCTAAAGTGATTTTTCGGGTACCAGATCTTCCTGGGAAATGCTTTCCCTACCCTCATGTGTGAATTTCACATGCCGTACTGGGTGAACTCTACCATCAGGTCGATTACTGTGTTTATGGTGTATATATATATATATATATATATATATTATTATATATATATATATATATATATATATATATATATATATATATATATATATATATATTATATATATATATATATATATATTATATATATTATATATATATATAAACACATGCACATTTACTAATTACATAATGATTTAAATATATGCACATTTAAACTTATATAACTGTAAATTATAATTCCTTCCTAAGGCTGTAAAAAGTAATCACTTATTGTACATAAATTTACAAATAAAGCATTTCCAACTGACACAATTAATATCCATGAGTCATAATATGCCTCAACATACGAGCCAAAGAAGATGCCATTACGATCTTCTACTTGTACATTAACAGAGTGGGATATGTATTTATTACCCTGGGTCAATGAAACTATAACAGAAATCTTGTGTAAAAGGGAATGTTTTTCAGTGATTAAAAAAAATTAATAACGCCATTCTCTCATGGGAATGTGCAGTACTTGACGGCAGCGCTCTATTACAATTAAAGGAATTGTCTTCATACAATCATGCATGGCTCCATCTTCTAACCTACTGCAGACATATTTTTTTAACTGCTACGCAACGATTTTGGGCATGTAAGGCTGCCTTACTCTGAGGATTGTCTGAAATGATTTTTTTGAGAAGTGTCACAGTGAGTTGTCTAAAGGAAAGGCAAAGGAGAGTCCACGTTTCTGGTTATTCCTGGAGTGTCAACAGTGAGAGTTGATATTCGGTAAAAATATTTGTTTTAAATGAAATTATTCAAGGAAAAAGGCGATGCAAATGGAGGAGAAAGATCACCATGAGAAAAAGAATCTTTTTTTCGAAACTGGTGGAGTTATTTGATTTATATGCCAGGCTCTAAAGGGATGAGGAGCGGTAGGATAAGGCACGGCGGGCACTAATCTTCGGATTAGATCCTTTTAACTTCCTGCCCGTAGTAAATAAAAAACGTCTCCCCTCAAGACGGAGAGAGACACTTTTATTGAACATATACTAGGTAATATATGCGTGTATTAATTCTCCTGCTCCACTTGTTCTTCGGAACTCCTTTCCATCGTCCTTAAAGCTGCCGCTTTTCCGTCCTGAAGGATTGAATCTTGAGATTGCTGGCCTCCGTCTCCGGGACCACTCCTTCTCCCCCTTCCCTCTCCCCGCCCCCTCCTCCTGTTCTCCCTCCTCACAATCCCACGTGCGATCAAACATACAGTGCTCCTCTCGAGTCACTAATTGAATTGTGATGATAGCATTAATTTTTCCTACTACCTCCCTTTAGGCCCGTTTTCAAGAGTGCTACTGAAAGGCAAGGATTTTAAATTCCCTTCTTTTGAAAAGATTTAGCCTATTATAGGAATATATACATAACTACGCTAAAGTAATTAATCGGTATAAACTCAATCGACTACTCGACGGACATTCACTTCCTTGACGACATTATTCCGCTGAATCCGCCTCCTTTTTTTTTCACGTTAATAATTTCGCAACCTACAAATTCACTCTCGACTAACGTTCATTTGAAAATCACTAATCCGTCTTTGTTTCCGAAATTTGGCCACTGCATCCCTGGCACAAACTGACACCTGACATAAAATAATTCCAAATACATTTCTTGGAATATACTATCTGAATTTGGGAGAGAATTCTGTAATAGAGTGCAATAAAAACCTGGCGATTCGCAAAACATAGTTAAGTACGTGAAAATGTGCTATGACTTGATGCTTCAAAACACAGACGTTTTTTTCCAAGTACTTATTTAAATATGATAGCATTCCGTATGGTTTGTCCACTTTTTAGCCTAAAAATTGGTTTCATTTAGTTGAACTTTATTGACTCCATTCGTATAAAAGTTTTCGTTTAGTTATTGATTGAGGTTTGCATAATGTCCAATAGATTAAATAGAGCGTCGCAGTTATGCTAGGTATTCCACGTTACTGATAATGTGAAATGTAACAAAAAATGACCGTCAATCGACGAGGTTTATTAATTATTAGGCGAGGATCGGGATGGCGTGGTGGCTAACGTACTTGTTTCCCGCCGAGAAGTTCCGGGTTCACATCTTTGAGACAGCAGATGTTTTATTGTGGTATTTCGATCTTACTTGAGGTGCTTCGTGGAGAGCACTTTTAGGGAGTAAACCGTCCGTCGGATGGGACGTTAAACTGCAGACCCCTTGGCGTATTCTGTTAAGATTATCCTGACGCCGACGCCGGGTTTCTCTATTCCGTATCTCCTTTCCCATCCGTTCCTAATGGCGCAAATTAGCTATAGGTTGCATTCCCTAAAAATTACTAAATAATTTTCATGCGTATACTTTAAGGACGTGAACTCAGTGGATGTAAAGTTAAAAGCTCTTATTTTGAGCAGCTTGAAATTTGTTATTTCCACTCGTATAAAGAATTTAATAATTTATTAAAATATTAAAGCCTGCGAGTATTTCGTGTACTTCTATAGGTTTCCGTTCTACGGTATGTCACTCGCCTGATATCTTTGCATGTTGGTATCAGCTACTATATAGATTCGGGTAACTTTTCTTCGGGTTTCTTTCAGAGCAGATATCGAAATCCTTTCTTTATTCCCATTTTTAAACTTAATATTTGCGAGCACCCTTTGCTGCACCCATTAGATAGGACAGCCGCAGCAGGCGTCCCTAGGGAGTTTGGTCAGCCCCCTGGGTGGGCTGGATGGCTGCCCCCGGAGCGGGGGATAGGGGAAAGGGGGAGGGGTGCGGGGCTCCCAAGCGAGGGAAGAAATCCGTCCGCCTTTATTGACTCGGTGCGTCTCGGCAGTCGTGGTGACAGTATGCCCTCTCCTAAGGCCCTCACCGTGCGGTGCCATTGTCGACGGGGAGGAGGGCTGACGACATCTGTTCCTGTTTACATTCCCCCTCTCCCATCCCTCCCTCTTCCTCCGCTTGATCCCCCCCACCGCCCCTAAGCCGTGGTCCCTTCCCCGTGCCCCACCCGGGCCACATTTTACCTTGAAAAGGCAGTTTTTCTGCATAGCATCCTAGGCCTTGCCTATGCCTTGGCTGCTTTTTTCGCCAGAACTGAATATAAGTTTGAGCACGATGCATGATTGAGCGGTTCAGGGAGGTCCACGCGAAATGTAAAATCACTAAAAAATTGTAATTATTTATAAATGCAATAATTTCGTGGGTTTATTTCGCATTTCATTCAGCTGCAACGATATTCGAATCCGATTACCTCAATTGGTACAGTGGTTGAGGGTCTTAGTCAGTTTTTCTACTTAAGCGTACCCATGATTTTCGGACTGATTTATTATTCAGGGTGAAATATTATCCATTGCCACATAGCTTACTGAAATGAAACATTTCAGGAATCCAATGCATTACCTTCATTAAAATTACGAGCACAAATGTCAAAATTACTATGCGAAAATAAATTATAGCCATATATAAAATGAGGATAAATGCTAAGAAACAACGCTTTTAGTAATAAAATCTAAGAATTGAGCTCTGCGGGCTCGTAAATTCATAAAATAAAATGAAAACTCCCATTGCCATAATAGGTTTTAGCAATGGCAAAGTACCCCAACCTCCATTGTGAATCTATCGCTAGGAGCCTTTAAAATTGAGATAGTAGATGTTGTACTACTTTGGGATTGTTAACACATTGAACAACAGGTTTATTTTTTGAATAAATAAAATGTCAGCACTGACTGACCGAGCCTTCCTGAGCAAAAAATGAAACATATCCGGCGGCACTAGCGATTTGATAGGGGCATTGAGGAAAGGAGGGCTGTTGAGCATTCCTTTGTTTGACCTGCATCACTGTTTAGATGTGAAAATTGGGTAGTCGAGATGAGGAAGAAAGCTAAAGGCAACAAAGATCCCAATGGGGAGGAGAAATGCCGAAACGAGCTAATAGAAAAGTCAAGTTTCATCAAGCTTTTCAAGAAGGGATGGAAAAACGGTCACTGATTGAAGAGATGGAAGCAAGAGAAATTAAATTTCTAGACAACCAGTTTTGACAGGATAAGTTCTTCGTAAGTGCTTTTGAAAGAAAAGTGCTCAAAAGGAGTGGCGGAGAAATACTCAGGAAATCGTAATTTTGAGACCTGTAGAACGTGAAGAAGACTACAAAAAAATGAAGAGATTGGTAGGAAAGAATGTATTTTTTTACTTTTACTACATGACATGACTTAGAGCGCAAATTATAATTATATTGTTTTGAAGGCTGATAATCAAAGTGAAATTAAAAAATGTAAAATCATTGCAACTAGAGTATCGTTGGCCATCCTTCAACCCCGGTGTGATTGAATGTGTTATCCGAGAATCGTGTATATGTAAAGGCGTGCATGCTGACTTCGGGATTCGCCGAAAGTTTGGATGACATATGGGTCCCAGGAAAGTCATTCTTGCCTAATTTGTTCCCAAGCCAAGTTGCGGGATCCACAATCACTGGTCACTAATTCAAATCAAGTCCATTGAGCAAGTGGGCTTCCGAGTATCGTGTACTCTCGGCAACTTAGACCACCCGCCTTTTTCTCAGAATAACGCAAGATAAGTATTGATTGATATAGGAGACATAATTAATTGCCTAGAGTGACTGTGAAATAGACGTAAAAACATAATGAAAATTTCAGAAGTGAGGTTTTTATTTGATTCAGGCTTAATTAATATTCCTAAATCTACTTTACGACGCATTTATATCCTTCCTACGATTGCTAATGACGAGTTATAGAATGAACAAAGTTTTTTCACCAAAAATGCATAATTCAGCGATCAAACTGAATTTATATAAACTCTGTTTTTTAACGATTAACTTACAAACGTAGTGAAAAAACAAAGGCAAAAAGGTGACATGCCTGTCCGGCAGCAGGCATTTTGAGTCATTGGTCAGTTTCGAATTTCCCGGAAACGCGCTCTGACCCGGGCATTACAAAGACGCTGTCACGACGCTGGTGGTCGCAAAATTCTTAAGGAATTGGACAACTGCAATGGAAATGGCCGTTCGGTGTAAGTTAATTCTCAGCAAGCTTTCAATACTTTAATGTTTTATAAATCCTGATCAAAATCTTAGGTTTCACGTTACAGACCTAAGCGAGATATAGCAGAATTCATCGGGTTTTCTCCTAAAACCATTTTGGAGGTCGGTCAACAATCCAAGTGGTGTATGGTGTACGAATGATTGCAGGCCTGGATAAGGAATATAGCTCGGAAATTACAAACATTCACTGTAGTAAGAAGCGTAACATTCGGCAACGAGAGGAGCTCCATGATCCGAATGGAGACCACGAGAACGACACTGCCTAGTGCCTGGTATGAGGTCTAGTGTTCCTCAGAAAAGGGAATACACGCAGCATCTTGTCCCTGCATGCTGTTACTAACAGTGCGCATTTTCCTTCTCTTTGCTTGTAACATCAATAGTTACGAAAAATTTGGGATTTCTTTACTTTCGTGAGGAAGACATTCGCAGGTTCAGATAGTACCCACTTTTTCGTAACATCCCAGATGTGCAATTTCTCGCATATTGGTATTTGTGTGCTGCATGGCTATAGAAAAAATTAAGATTGTTTGGGGGGATGTTTAAAATACCATAAATATCGGAATATATGATAAAAGAGGTATCTAAATCCGCAAACTGAACTGCAGGAACAGTAAAAATGCGATGGAAAAGAAAACTATGTACTACTGACGAATGTTTAGAAAGAATCTCCCCTGATTCGCGCCCCAATTTCCATTTCCTGGACTATTCCCTCCCTCTCTCCTTTTCTTCTCTCTCTTGCCAATAAGGGGCGGGCCCTTTGGCCGGTCCGCTGCATCAGGAATGCGATCCTCCTCCCCCTCACTACATCCACCCTTCCCGCTCTTCCCGTCTCCCGCGGATGGGGAGATAGGGCTCCCGAGGGATAAAGGAGAATCTCCCGCTGGGGAGCGGCGTCGACGGTGGGGGGGAGGGGTTCCCTCCTGACCGAGAGGGTGCGTTCCATGGGGGAGAGGGGAGCCGGTGGGTGGGTAGAACAACCACTCTCGGTGTCTGCACTTCTTAAGTGGTAAGCGCCAAATTGTATTTCCAGCGGAGAATACTTCACTTTTCTGTGTGAATCTTTTTTCCATTATTACTTTACTTTAAAGGCGGAAGGGGATGAGTATCTATAGCTTAGGTCACGCGATTCAATGCTGTATTTAATGTTAGGAATGGCAAAGGGTGCTTCTTAATTTTTAAAGGTGAGTGTTTTATTATTTACGAGCACAGAAATGCACCCCATTCATCGTCTTTTGTATGACGACGGACTAAATCATTGGACTTTTTAGCGTTGGGCTTCAGATGCCAAGCTGAGCCCAACGCTAAGCTGAAGCCAATATTGAGCTGAATCACTCAGTTTCCTGCGCATCGAAGCATTCCAGTTTTGCTCAAATCCTCGTAAATATTGCAACTAAATCAGTCTAAACTAGTAAAATTTGTGAAAAAATTGTTCACGTTTTGTATGGATGAATCCATCTTTGATAGTGACTCTTTTCCCACCATAACGTCGGAGATGACCTCATATTCAGGACAAGGTAAAAATTTTCCTTTCAATCGAAAGGAATTTCACGAGAAAATGTGAGTTTATGTCGATTTTAAGGGGAAGTTTACGCTGTTTTGTTCATATTCATGTTTTCTCCCAAACTACTTACTCCATGCAATTGATTTCGACTTAATTATATTGGTTTTTGTATTTTCTTCATTCATTCTAGTACTGTTCATGCTGTCTGAACATTCACAGTTGAAATTATTTTTTGGCGATCTCATCAAAGACTAAATAATTTTTCAGTTAAGGAAGAAAGCTGCCAACCTCCGATTGATGACATTCTTTTGAATCCTTAAACAAGATAATTTATTAAATTTGATTGAAAATGATAGTTTATTGTTAGAATTGTTGCCTTATCGGCAACATTAAAAGTAAATTTGGAAATATCTGTGGAAGATAAAGAAATTAAAAAACGGTGATTGTGGAGATAGTTTCACTACCTAAAAATATCCTTTGTTTTTTTAAAATAAATGATGAAAACCATTGAAAAAGAGGAATTCTCGTTTGAATGAAATGCATGTTAAAGGAGAGAAGATGAGCGCGGTCGCTTACGTGAAATTTGTGCATTTACTTCTGGGTCTAGAAATAGGCAAATGCCTATTTCGATCATTGCAATCAGAAATAAATATTTATCATGATGGTCTTAAATGATGAGCACTTGAGAAATTATTGCATTTTCCATTTTACTCTATACAATCCCTATTGCAATTCCTATATGGATATTCCTCCCAGAGGTGAGGCTGAGAAAAAGCCTCGTTAAATAAATGCTCTAACTTTCATCATTCACCTAAAATAATGTTCCAAATTGTGTGTGAATAAATTAAACGAACAATTGTTTCATCTAGCGTGGTTATAGCGTTTAATTACTCAGATTTGATAATAATTACTTCTTCAACTCCTTGAAGAAAACAAAATAAGGCATGCATTTTCCTTATTTTTTATCACGCGCAAGAATGTGAAACACGCGAGTAAAATTTACATATTCTCACATAAATAAGAAAGGCATTGTTTATAACCCGCGGAACAGTTTGTTATTCCACTCTAACCTTTTACAGCATATTTTTTTTCGATTGCGCTGTATCGACGTCAGTTGATGAAAATCTAACAGTTCGAAGAAGGTGTACATACCACGAAAAAGTTATATTAAAAAAAAATTTCCAATTGCTTTTTCGCTCGCCGATCTCTCATCCAACTCCAGAGGTCGCCACTCCCACCCCTACAGCTCCCCCCCTCCGCTCTCCCTCCCTCCGATAAGTTGGCTGGCATTCCTCCCGGGGCCCCAGAAGTGTCACGACGAGGACACAGATACACACTTTGGAATCAACCCACGGGGGGGTCATATCCAGCGAGCGGGTGGGAGGAGGAGGATTGATAGGGTTGGACCACAGCTTCCAAGAAATAGTGGCGAGCTGCCGTTGAGAGTGGGGGTGGGGGAGGCGCAGAAAGTTGTGGATGAGATTTTTTCGGAAGCCGCCCCTGCAGGGCCGCCATGGCCCTCTTTTTCCCAGGCTTGCTCGATAATCTCGAGCATGTAACCTGAGAAACAGTTGAGAAGGAGAGAGAGAAAGTTGGGAGTAGTTTCGGGAGATTTTCCCCGCCCAAGCTTTCGTGGTCTGGCGCTCACCCCTCACACCCGCGCCGTCTTATGGAACCGATGGGTGGCGCCTCCGCGGATTTTCCGAATTCTTTCCTCCACTTCACCTCCCCCCCACCCCACCCCCCTGCACTCCTCGCCTTTCCCCGCCAGATCCCTTTTGGCCGGATTCGCAAGGCCACTTTTTTTCTACCTCTCCTCATTCTTTCTCTCTCCTGCTTTACTTTATTCCGTATCGCTCTCATCTTCCTTCTCCCACTTGCCTTTTTATGGTGCCTCGGAATGTATGGAGAAATAGTACTGCGGTCCTTTTTTTAATCATTTTCTTGCTCAGCATCTGAGCATTCACCGCAACTCAGCGTTATACGAGAGGGTCCATGTACTGCTGGCAGCTTCTCTTTCCCTACATAACTACATTATATTCTCGCAGATTATCAAAACTGCTACAAAGTTCGTGAGAATTAATGCAACCGCAAAGAAAGTCAAAAAAAGTTAATGTGGAGTGCGTGAGAGAGCCAAGGTCAACTTCGTAGTACAACATTCAAGTCATTGGCATTGCCGTCATTTGGCTTCTGAAATATCTGAAATTCCCTAATCTAATTATGATCCCTACTCAATTATTCCTTCACCAAAAAGCGGCAATTAACATCTAATTTGAGTATATTTTCAAAAACCACTTGCAATTTGTGGTAAGGTCAATCGACTTGGTTCTAACTTGGTGGAAATTATGAATCTAAGGTAAGAATAGTTGGTAATTACAGCCACTACAATCTAATATATTACAATTCGGTCTCTCATTTGCCACCTTTCACTCTAATCGTCAAGTTCTACGGTTGCCCCCGAAGTAAAGTCCATTATAATTAGAGGCGGGTGGAGTGGGAGCCGTTTCTTCCCGATTATCGTTTCAATCAAATTAAAACTTAATATACATATGGCACACGGCTCCTGATTCCCAGGGATCACATAGCTTTTATAAAAAGTATACGTAACAATTTTTTTCTGACGTGTCCGTGGAGTGCTAAATTCAGACCGTCCGTTGTTAAGTGTGCGCTTGATCGCAGATTGCATTGGCATTGATTAGATGACAGCGCAAACACCATTATCACTGAAAATTTGGTGATGCGGAAGATTTGTGCTGAACTCTTCCTCCCTAGGGTGTTTGGAGAGACGACCAAGAGCAGAAGCGAGTATGATAAGTCTGCTTATAGACACAAGCAACCCCCTTACAGTCCCGGCTTGGCATCAGCGGACTATTTCCTATTCTCAAAAGTGAAATCTTCCCTCAAATGACACCACCATGGGACGCTAAGTGCCGTCAATGAAGCTTACACGCATACTCTTAAGGACCTTCCGGAATCCGCCTCCCAGGGAGCCTTTGAGTCGTGGGAAAGCCTCTTTGACAAAAGTGTGTCCACGCTCAAGGGATGTACTTTGAAGAATTTGTAGGCATTATATCAATATCTGGCATGAAATACATTCTTCCGAAACTTCACCCCGTACTTTTTAAACAAACAATGCATACAATGGGAAAATTGGCTTTCTCGTAATTGAGAATCTTTCATTTCTTTTCCGTTAATCCCGATGGGTCGTAGTTTTACCGGCATTCTACTGTCTTTAGTGTCGGCATAAATTTTGTTAAATAAGATTATTCCTTGCGGAAGGAACCCGTAAACTCTTGAGTTATTATTCACTCACCGTGTAAACTTCATCGTATTTCACGTATCGTTTGGTCCAGTCACTTTTCCTGCCCTGGGGCCACATTACTCCGCTCACCCGGGTGAATGCTTTGCGAGAATTAGAAGAGGCATGACCCAACCCGAGTAGCATTTAAAAATGTACCTTTCGCCAGCGAACTGATACAGTTTGCTCCCATCAGGAAGTCACATAGCAACAGGAGCAGGCACGAAGAAATCTCTTCTTACTGCGCTGGGTTGAGCGGCAAGTACTCACCTCCGCAAATGTAAATCCACGAGAATGCATTATCCTGAGAATAAAGTTTTTTATCACTCGTTTAAAAAAAACGAATCTATCAGCCAGGCATGAACTCGGACAAGTCGGTGTCCGACGTGGCAACTCGCCAAATAATATTCGAATAGCAAAACTTGTGCGGATCCCGGTCCATTCCGGTCGTAATTCATTCTAGCTCCCCGCGACAGATTGAGCAGCCGATTGCACAGAAAATAAAACCCCGAGGGTGGGTGAGTGTGGGGGTGGAAGCAGGAGGGATGGACGGCGTGGGTGCATATATTGTGGGCGCCGTGGTTTCAGTCTGTTGCATTATTAGGCCTGTATTTTCATTTACTTTATGATGCTCGTGACGCCAATGTGAGCACATGCGAATGGTCCATTCGCCTTGGACAATCGATATCAGCAAGAACGATCCTCGCAGAATGGTCAATGCGTAGGATTCAAGGCTAGAGGAGCAGAAGCCGCGGCAACAATTTACGCCGTCGGACATGAATTTCACTTCATCCATTGAATCAAGCGCAGGGTCCCTTAAGCGGAAGACTCCACGCATGCCATAACGTTCAAATGATTAATAGTACACATTTTGAGCTGACTCATTCTTGAAATTCTACTTCTCATCCCATTATTTTACTGGGAGAATAAGGGGAAGTGAAGTTAATTACGTGTACCTAATTTCGATAAAATGTATTGGAAACAGTTTTTTCCTGACGTGACTGTCTGCTGCAGCGCGCAGGCTCAGTGGTGGAGGATCTGACATTCAACAAGCGCCAATCGCATGCAATCATTCGCTCAAGCTAGATCGCGCTTTCATTGGACCCCTTTCGCGTGAATCGATGCAAGCGCAAAAATACAGCGAAAGATTGAACAAGAGTACGCCTTCAAATCTTTTGCTGGACTAAGGAACCCGGGTACAAAGACTTTGGGCATGATATTCCAGGTGATTTCGGATGTAAGCATATCACAAACTGCAGTTTGCAAGTGGCACGCTCATTAAAGATGGGCGAGAGAGGGCGGAGGCTGAGCCCCGCGATGGAAGGCGACCGTCGACGTCAAGAACCGACGACAACGTGTGCGTGAAGTGGTGAATTCAGAACGTCGGTTGTTAAGTGTGCGAATGATCGCAGATCGTATTGACATTGATACGACAGTGACAGCGCACACCATTAGCACTGAAAAATTCGGTTTCACACGCTCTTCCGCAGCCGGGACTACACGTACGTAACATTCATAGATTCGCCGCGCTTACATGATTTGTGTAAAAATTATCGGTAACAATTTTTTCCTGACGTGTGCGTGAAGTGATGAATTCCGACCGTCGGTTGTTAACTGAGCGCATGATCGCAGATCGTATTGGCATTGATAAAATGACTGCGACCACCACTATTGCTGACAATTTGGCGAAGCGAAAGATCTGTGCTAAACTCGTCCTCCCGAAGGTCTTCAGACGGATGACCAAAAGAGCTGAGACGAGTGTTTGCTTGGGAAGACCTTCTGCAACGTCATGGTGACGATTCCCCAACCCTCTTAAAGTCCCCACTTGGAACCAGCAGGCTATTTCCTATTCCCAAAAGTGAAATCCTCCCTCGAAGGGCACCACCATGGAAGACCCTAAGTGCCCTCAAAGAAGCTTGCACGTGTCCCCGTACGGATCAATCAGAATCCGCCTACCAGGGAGCCTTCGAGTCGTGGAAAAGCCGCTGGCAAAAGTGTATCGACATTCAAGGGATATAATTAGAAGAATTCTTATGGAACTATAAGGATATATGAAAAAAATCTAAATTTTTCCAAAACTTTCCCGATACTTTTTGTACGCACCATGTATAACTGCTTTGGATGCACACAACTGCTATCACAAACGCACGCTAGTGATCGAAAAAGTTCTCACACCATTGGCGTTTTGCAGAGAAGGAGACTCAGACTACAGGAGGAGGAGATCGGGGGGAGGGATTGACTCGGGGTACGCGGCAGAGGGGAAGTGGCACGAGGCCCCGGGTGAGGGCGGCACGCAGAACCACGGGGGGGGGGGGGTGTGAGGGAAGGGGAGCTTCTTGTGCATGCATACATACATATCGGAAGAACGCCCGCTCCACCTTCGAGGGTGAAGTGGTGATCAGGAGAGAGAGGTTCAGGTGCTCGGCGGCATGTGGCTCCCTTTGCAACGACCCTGATCCAACCCACCAATGGCGAGGGCGGAGGGGGTGTCGGAGGAGGGTAGGAGCGGGGAACGGCGCGACAGAGGGAGCGACAGAAAGAGGGTGGTGGGAGTGGGGAAGGATTACCCCCTCCTCAGCCCTTTCATCTGTGAGAAATGATTACCCAGCATGGAAAGGGGGACCCACTCCGCCCATTCAGAATTCTTACAATGTATTCAAGTTCAATGGAGGTACGTGTTTTGTTGCAGTTCAACGTAAAGCTGAATATATATATATATATATATATATATATATATATATATATATATATATATATATATATATATATATATATATATATATATACATATAATTGTACATATATAATGGGCTGACACAATATAACACAAATAGAATAGAATAGCAACATTTAAAAGGACACTCACACGGTAAATTGTTCGAGCTTTCGGCCCTCTCAGAGGCCTTCTTCAGGAGAGACTGAAAATATGCTATTGCTGTGGAGAGGGGAAAGAGTTATGTGCGGGGAGGGGAGGTGTGGAGGGAATGCTGGGAGGGAAATTAAAGGTGGCGGTTAAGGGTGGGAATTTTGAAAGAACGGAATGCTAATATGTAGGCGGATTCACGAGTTCTCACCTCTATATTGGTGGCTGAATCAGGTAGGGATTCTAGGATGCTGAGGGCAAAACACTGGTCGAATGAAAGGTTGTGGGAATTGGCGTGTGAAGGGATAGGAAGAGAAGAGAGTGAGGCAGAATTGCAGGAGTACCGGTGATCACCGGTACACACACACACACACACACACTCATATATATATATATATATATATATATATATATATATATATATATATATATATATATATATATATATATATATATATATATATATATATATATATATATATATATATATATATATATATATATATATATATATATATATATATATATATACCATAAACACAGTCATCAACCCGAAGGTCGGTTTAGTAGGTGATGGTAGAGTTCACCCAGTACTAAGCCCGACGGCGTGTGAAATTCACACATCAGAGTAGGGGGGCCAGTTCCTTTCCCTGTGCCGGTTATGGTTTCCCAGGAAGACCTGGTACCCGACAAATTACGAATCTTGGGTGCAGGTGCCCAGAGGGCCTTGCCCGGGAATCGAACCTGGAACCCTCCGGTCAGCAGTCCAGCGCTCTACCATCTGGACTCCCACGACCCACTATATATATATATATATATATATATATATATATATATATATATATATATATATATGGTCTCGGTATTCCAGGGGGTAGAGTGGCACTCTGGCACTCGGGAAGAAGGCACTCTGGGCACCTGCAGCTCCACCCAAGCTATGTGATTTTTCGGGTACCAGATCTTTCTAGGAAACCATAAGCGGTACAGGTAAAGGAACTATTGATTACATATGTATATATAATCTAGAGGAGGTATAAATCAGGACGTCTTGAATACTTTAGTGGGCAAAATTATCATTTGCATAGTTTTTGTAGCCGGATATTTGGATTCGTAAATTTTAATATACGTGTTTGACTTGTGCATCGTGTTTTTTAAATTTTTTTGAATCAAATGCCTATTTTTTAAAGTTGCAATATGATGAAAGGTTAGGTATCAAGTTTTCGGTGAACTTTTTGTTACACATTACTTTACCACACAAGCTAGAAACCCAGCAAAACTTTAACCAATGAGGCGCTGTTGTTTTCATAGAATCGCAACGGTCAGGTGCACCCCTGCTCAGAGGATCTTTTAAGATAAAAATACCCTCAATGAACATACTGTCACACTGCCTGAGTAATTGAATATAGCGTTCAAATACGACGTAAATTGCAATAATTTGGTAATGAGACTCCAATAAAATATCTCGTTCATGATTGGTTTTACTTAAAACATGTCATTTTTGGGCATGCTTCAATGGTTTAAAATTCAAAACTGGCTTTATCTATACTCACAAGATGAAGAGACTCTGTTCAAGAGCGAGTGAGAATTTAGTGCTAGGGAAGATCGGCCCGACGGTTTTTATTACCTTCCAGGGGATAGCGGAGGTGACGCGACTGTTCCGATATCTATCCATATGCATCATAGCCCTCACTTTTATTGGCATTGGGACGACTTCGACTTGAAATATTCTAACCACTATTAAGACGGCCATGTTTTCCACCATCATACCTCTCCACCATTTGTGTTGACCCATATAAAAACTTGTGAAAGCGCGAGTAACTAAATTAAACTTGCTTCTTCTGTGTATGGTCCAAGTACATAAAAAATAACGTATACTGCGCCACTGCTGTATATTATCTTTAATAGGGATACATTAAATGCGTTGATTTGAATTCCTACTCTTGCACGCGTCCAATAATTTCAGATAAATACTTCAAAATCAAAAATTTATTCTCACAGTTCATAAAAATATTTCCGGAGCGGGACCTAACATGGTATTAACTCAGCGTATTGAAAATCCTTTCGTAAAAAATCTAAAATTAATCACCCAGTAATGTGATGGAATTTTAAACTTTAAATTTTGGATTGATTGATGGGATAAACATTGATTTTGGATCATTGATCGATTAAAATATATAAAGACAAACTTAAAACTGATAAGAGTTATTCCCATCATGCATTTGGTTAGTTTCAATAATAGGGGAGTATTTCAATGGAATTTAAAATAAAGGAATGGTATTTAATTGTGCTGAGTCCTTTCTTCCTGATGAGTACGAGTATCTCAAAATTCTATGAATTTTTAAAGAGTTAAGAGACAGCTAACTCTCGATTAGAGTATAAAGGTGGAAGGAGAAAAATTCGCCGATAGAGAATTTCCTCATTTTTTACGAGAATCTGAACGAACTGCGTTGATACTAATTGCATTGAAGGAACTACTTGTTATGTTTTCACTTTCAGAAGACTCATTGAATTTTATTTAAATCAATTGGAAATTTTTGACAATATTTTTGCAGCAGTTTGAACACAATTTGCAAAGTAAAATATTCTGCCATGGTTCAGTCACTTAATTTTATTAGACATTTCTTTCAAAATAGTCGATGGTTTCGGCATTGTGTTAAAAACTCCGTCTCTTGATGCGATTATATTAAAGCCTAAAGCGGGAGACGGAGAGCTTTGAAATACTAAACCAGCCATCACATATGAATAATATTGTCAGAAGCGTTAATCCGATAAAATCGCGTTCGGAGTTTCAATTTCGGGTGATGTATAAAATAATTACTCGGTCCAGCGATAGAGTGCAGTGATAACTGAATGGAGAACTCCCACGCGAACGGCCCATTAAATTGCCGAGGGGGGGGGAGGGAAGCCAGGGGGGTAAACCGATACACATCTCCACCCCGCTACACTCAGCCCACGCCCTCCCACGCCCTCTTCAGTCACTATGTCACCCCAAACTCCCCAGAAACCCCCCCATCCACCCCACCAAAGCGGTCAGGTGGCTCGCCAGTGGTGTTACACCACGGAGAACTATGAATTTTAAAATCTATCAAAAATTCAGAGCAATAATTGCGGAATGCATATATATCATAGAAATGCAGTCTGGTGTGGTCTATGTATTCATAATTCACGTGTTGATGCTCTCATATCCAAGTCATTTTATTATTACTGGCGTCATTGCATTTGTTTTGAATTATCTCGCGGTCAATTATCTCGTCCTCTTCGGAGGCTGCGACAATTGGCAGGCGATCTGTCACCACCCGGGGTGAGGTTTAGTGCGGGGCGGACGTCAACTTTCCTTGGACCCCTCCGTCTCTTCAACCCTCCCCCGTCGATATCAACCCCTCTCTCCCTCCATCCGGTCCTACAATACAGCGGTGTGCCATTGCTTGGCTGCGACGGTTCCAGCCCGGAGTCTGTCCCGGAACGGTGTGAGTTCAGGGTGGGAAGGGGGAGGGTGGGAGGGGAGGTAGGGTGAGCTCCGGTTGCGCGACCGGTAGAGATATAGGCACACCACGTGACCGAGCTGCTCTTCTGCCCCCTCCCTCCCGGAATCGCCATTTTTTCCTGTTTTCTTCGGTATGGATTCGTGTGCGTGTGTTTTATTGCAGTGGATCGATATAGATGGCGCTACCGTAGTCGGTGGAATTTTATAATTTTTCCTGCCCTCCCATAAATCCTAACACACGTTTATTTTTTTTCTGGGTTTTTTTATACGACTCGCAATTTATGAAAGAAAGACTCTTTTAGAAATTGAATTGCCAACGATGTGTGACTCGAGCGTTATTTTTGTCCGTTTCGAAAACGCTTCCGCTCCACAAAAATATTTAAAGCGTCTGGGATGGCCGAAGAGTTTAAATGCAAATTATATGTGCAGTGGGAGGGTGAGTTGGGTTGGGGGGTTGGTTTCTCTGCTCTCGCCCCATTTTTGCGTGTTTAAGTTGAGGGGAGTGGTTTGTTTTTTCGCGAATTGCTCTGATTTATCCTCGCATACATGTTGCCCTTTTTCCTCAAATATCCCTTTTTTATGGTTCCCCACGCATGTCCCATTTCTCCTCTTGGTTTTGCGCTCCCTTTCTCACTCTCACTCTCTCTCTCTCTCTCTCTCGCTTTATCATTCCCTCTCTCTCGCCCTCCATCGCCACCAAAGAAGGGACAGAGAGAGTTTTCTGCTGAACCACAATTCGCGAGACAAGGAAGAAGATGAGTGGTGATGCCTGAAACTAATATTGTAGTTAGAGCAAAGACAAAGACTATAGGCTAATAACCTGATTGGAGCAACGTTTAGTATTTTAGGTAAATTTAAGAAACTTATATTGTTAAGTTTCATCTATTTTAAACTGTTGATGGATCCCCGAGATTCATTTCACATTTTGTATGATTACAGTTTACAATTGAAGATGCATAATTTGAAAAAGAAATGAATTTGAGTTTATGCTTTCATTTCGATCCAAAAATTTAGATAAATCTCCAGTCGAGTGCGTCTGGTTAAAAATAGAAACATTTAAGAAATTTCCTGCGTTTCTCACGCAAGGCACGTGGAGAATGTTAGACTAATCGGCTGGTTATTGGTGAGATTCATGCATAGAAGGATCAGCAATAATAATGCTTGAATACTGGTTTAGCTCTACGGAGGAAGTGTAGCTCAAAATCTGTATGGAAGATAGCTTTAAGGAATAAAAGACTGTACACGGAACCTACCACCTCTTTGAATACGTAAAAATTCATAAAGGTTACAAAAAATACTAAAATTTGCTATCCCGACTCCATTGGCGGCGGGGGGTAACGCCCTCGTCTGCCAGCACAGAGGTCGTGGGTTCTATTCTCGCCTAGGTGGGTTTTTCTCCATATTATAGGGCTTGCGTGTTCGCCATTGTCCATTGTTACATTGTTGTCAAAACTCTAATATAATGTTGTTAATAGTCCTTTTCAGACCTAGTAATCACAGTGCCAATTGGCGTGGCATATATTTTGTATTGCAGAATAAGAATTTGAGAATGTTTTGGAAAGAGAAATAATGACACATATTAGAGTACTTAAATGAATTACCATCAACTTAACTTATTACCTGCTTCAATTTGCTTGAACATCTAATCATTATGCACAATTGTTTCCATCTAATGCATAAAAATGAGTTTGCAGCGGCACACCCCATGACAAGAACATACGTCTTTCAAGGTACTTCAATGATTTTGTAAAAATGGCAAGGGTAGTGCAGGTACCAAAACTGATCAATTTAGTGCCAAATTATCTCAAAAATGTACATTCACGAGTAAAGGTGGAGGAAAATTAATAAAATGTTTGTTGATGAATAAATAACTTATCATACATCTTTAACTGCTAAACAACCAACATCTTGGAGAAGATACAACTATACTTCAATACAATTGTTTCTGAGAACCCTCTAACCCGCCAAGGAAAGCTTAGAGTGAATTCGAAACTGATTGCATAGAAATAATTTGGTAACATAATAATAATATGGCTTGTAATTCTGTGATGTACTGATTTTTACTAATGATCTATACTCGGATAAACTTCATTTACAATTTTAATTTAGTAATGAATCGATTCCATGAAGTCACGTATCAAGCAGCTTATTTCATGAACTTTAATGTTTAATAAATTTCATTTCTTACAATCCTATAAATTTTCACCACTGGTGGCCGTACATGAATTCTCGTAGGATTAATTATATTTCTTCTCCATTAGTCACTAGCCTTTAAGTAACATATATTTTTGATGATACGTCTTATAGGGAAATAGTACCTGCTTCACCCATTCGGTGAATTACAATATCCCTTTCAGATGCAGAACACTTTATGAAGGCGATCTATTATTTAAATGATGATCACTCTTGGGTGATATTTAGATCTACCTCGAATACCTAGTAATGAATGAAGCAAATTCCTTTAATGTCTACTTTGGGAGTAGAACAATATGTTGCTATCACCGGACGTATGTGGTTTGATCTCTAGGCAGCAGTCTTACTTTGGTTGTGTTGGGCCATTGGTTTGATTTTCGTGTGTAATACCGAAATTTTACCGCCTAACAAATAAGCCTAATTTGTTTCAATTGAATTTATAAAACACCTATTGCTATTAGGGCAGCGTATCGTTTATAGCAGGCGTTAAATAGATTTATTTAGCATTCTCATTTATTAACCTAGCATTACAACACACAGCGTCACTGCCCGTTCCACAAAAACCCCGTCTTCAATCCTTCAAACCTTCTACTTGCTTAATGAATGAAAGCTAACTTTGCAGATCACAATGACTTTTTATTTTCACGATCATGGTTTTGTCGCAAGGCAACATCATCAGGCAAGGTCCCTATCAACGCAATCAACTTTATCACCTGATGATGTTGCCTAGCGACGAAACCATGGCCGTGAAAAATGTCCAGTGAAATCTGCAGAGCTAGTATTTGTTAATTTACTATTAAAGACTTCCGTCAAGTAACGCCTGAGACAATGTCTTTCTACCTAACCTCAATCCGCCGAACAAACACACATTCTTTGCCTCTCCCTAACCTTCCTACCTCCAACATTCTTTCCTTCCTTACCCTGCCTTTGTATATGTTACAATGGACCAAGATGCTGGGTATATGAGAAGCCAAAGATCTCTCTCAATCGCATATTAAAATCGACTTCTTCAATGAGAGAGAGTTTTTTTTAGGATTTATCGCTGTTTTGAGATCTTTTTCGCAAGTATATTTTATTTAACAAGTTTATTAAGAGGTATATACAAGATTTTGATTAGCACATTCACATATCGTCGGTGTCTCGGTCAAAGATCGAGTGTATCAATTTTTTTTCTCAGAGAACAGCTTTTTCTAATTGTTAAGCGATATCGAAGTATAAAAAAAAACTCGATGAATATTTTGGGAAAAAGTTAACAAAAAAAAAGCTTGTTCTTTCTTTCCTTTCAGAGTGGTAAATTTCGCGGCGCAAAATGGACTCTTGAAGTGGTCACTCATTACGATTTGGTTTTCATTTCTGTTTGAAAAGAGAGAGAGTTTAGAGAGAGAGGAAAGGGGGTAGTGGATAAAGACGCCGTAGTGGATATTCGACGGGGAGAGATAAACCTCCCCCCTCAGACGCACTCAAGAGGTTTGAGTGGTTGGGAGGGCGGGGGGGGGAGAAAGGGGCAACGAATCGCCGCCCCGCGCCCCCCCCTGCTAGCGGCTCTCATTTGGAACTCTCATTTCGCATTCACCAGGTCCGATGGAGTGGTTGGTGGGATACGAGCGGAGCGGGTTTTGTTGGATATCGGAGAGAGGGAGAGGCGGCGGGGATTTCGGAGCGGTGGGTCCAGTAGCACTTCGACACCGGACCCACGTTACTCGCGCGTCCGTCCAATCCTCGGCTCATCAGGTGGCCGGACGGCTCCTTCGGATTGAATATCGAGCCACAAGTGCACTTACAGCATCGGGATTCCACCGTGGACCTCTTTGCGATGCAAGAACGAGGCTTAAGTTGAACAACGACCACGGTGTTTGGCAGCCAGGCTGGTGCGATGCGTTGGTTATATCGTTTACACTTCATATATCAAAACCATTAGTGTTTCAATGCAACAATTTCAGAGCGTAAAAATCATTCGCCTTGACTGGGACTCGAATCCAGATCCCTCAATATCCGGTCGAGTGCTTTAGCCACTTAAGCTACCGAGGCGTCCTCTTAAACTCTGAAATTTTGGGGCTTTTAAAGGAACTAGATGTTATGACGAAATACCGTACATACAATGTCACATGCATTCGTAGTCGTGCGCGAGGCGCCACAGTCCACGAGGTTAAAGCCAACTTTAAACACTTATGGTGTTTTCCCTTTGACAAATTCCATAGAAACTGCGGGAGATGCCGCAACAGTAACTTTTAACGGAGTCAAAGTTGGCTTTAACCTCGTGGACAGTGGCGCCTCGCGCACGACTACGAATGCATGTGACATTGTATGTACGGTATTTCGTCATAACATCTAGTTCCTTTAAAAGCCCCAAAATTTCAGAGTTTAAGAGGACGTCTCGGTAGCTTAAATAGCTAAAGCACTCGACCGGATATTGAGGGATCTGGGTTCGAGTCCCAGTCAAGGCGAATGATTTTTACGCTCTGAAATTCATTGAAATGCACATTAGCGGATGACTCCGTTAAAAGTTACTGTTGCGGCATCTCCCGCAGTTTCTTTGGAACCATTAGTGTTATTGTTATATAGGTGTAACTACTGTTTAAAGTAAAGAAGTAGAAGTAAATTTTTATTATTATTATGCGTCGAATAGATGGCATGAATTCGTAATGAAATATCATTTTACTTGAATACAAATTTTGATATGTTAGTAAAAGTCCAGCGAAATATTTTTTCAAATAATAGTTTCATTATTTTAGAATTAAGTTCAATAACTTGCATAGGGAACATTTTCAACTTTAGCCCTGTTTAAGGTAAATCGAGAGTTGAAAGAGTGTTTGGCAAAATTTAGAAAATGCATTGATTTGATGCGGGTCTACCGACAGATTTGCCGAGAAAACCAAGGCCCGGTATGCCATTTTTCCAAGGAGTTTTACTTCAAAGTCCTATTAATGATCCATTATGAACGAAATACGCTCTTGGGAAAGGATGGGATTTTATTAAATAATATAAAATTTACAGCGGGAAAATAACTTCCAAAAAGTAGCAACATCGAAAGGAAATACTACGAAAAAACGATTAGAATTTTTTTCATTTAAGGATAATCATAACATATGAATATATTTCGTTTAATTTTTTTACTCTTGATACATACATCAGACTTAATTTCATTTCGGTAGCGCTTACTATTAGCAGAATATAATTTATACCATTATCTATACCTTTGCCGAATTCCTCCGGAAAGTTTGGTGAAATGAATTTTCCATGAAGATACAAATCTAGCACTAAGAGAACTAGAAAATTAAAAAAATAATGCTATGATGTGGTGATAAGATTGTGTAAATTTTTTTCGTCAGAAGCTACTTCCAATACATGAGGATAAACTTCTTACGTTCATATAATTGGCCTTGGAATAACAAACCAAAAATAAAGAATCATCTCTCTATTGCGTTCATTTCTTTCTCTATTACGCAGTTTTCGAAATTATCCATATTGAAGAGCAGCCCGTTACGGTTCTTTATATAAACAGAAATAATTATTTACTCGAATTTGTATTTTTAACTATAACGCTTGAAATCAAATATATTACGATTTGAAAATATAATAATCATAATAGTAATCTTCTGCATACGCGGCATCCCTGTCCGTGGTGTACTGCGCACGCAGTTGATGGAGTTGGGCCCCAGATTCGTGGGGGAAGGCCCCGGGAGGAGGCAGAGTTGAAGCTGGGTGTCGAAGGAACGGGTGGGTGAGAAGAGGGCGATATTTTCAACGCGTGAAGGGACAACACATGGATCGAGTGAAGGGAAGAGAGACAGGAAAAGATATTTGTTCATCAGCTTCACTTTTGTACGGCTATTCTTAAATTTCCAATCCACCCTCCATCATCTCCTGTGCTGTTTCATAACCCTCGTGTTACCAACTGATAAATGAGACATTCCAGCAAAGATGGATATGAATACTCGTTCTTTCTCCGGACAATCAAGAATCATATTGGTAAGCAATCAAAGTCACCGTGAAAATATTATTAGTAACTTTTAATGGAATTATCCACTAAAAGGGCATTACAATGTAAGTGCATAAAAGTGTAAAAATCATTCGCCTTAGCCTGGATCCGAACCTGGATCCCTCGATTTCCGACCGAGTGCTTTATTCTGTTCAGCTGTCGAGGCGTCCTCTTACATTCCGAGGTTTTTGGGGGCTTTTAAAGGAAGATCGGACATCGAGGGATCATGGATCGAAGCCCAGGCACGTGAATGATTTTTACAATAAAAAATTGTTTCATTTTTAAGTACAAACGTGGTTCACATAGAGCGCAATTTTACATCTATATAGTGTGACCCGCAAGGGCGTGTGGCGTGGGGGTGTTAGGTCACCACCCGTAGAAGAGAATAAAACCGCCTGCAAAACTCGCAA
Source organism: Hetaerina americana (assembly GCF_022747635.1). Taxonomy (NCBI): domain Eukaryota; kingdom Metazoa; phylum Arthropoda; class Insecta; order Odonata; family Calopterygidae; genus Hetaerina; species Hetaerina americana. The sequence goes on from NW_027286764.1 coordinate 8,685,393, forward strand.
ATTCGTGTCAATCTACACCCACAGAATCCTATATATTCATGCAAAAACCTTTACACACATGCAAATACATATACTACTTGCTAAAATGTAGATGCATCTACCAATACACGTTTTGTCTATGTAACTTTTAATATTGTGCTGACTTGTAAATGGAATTTCTTTAATATTTATAAAGTGAATTGGGTTTCCTACTATTATGATTCCCAATTTTCCGGAGAAAGAACGAGTTATTGCATCTATCTTTCCTGGAATCTTTCTCCCTTATCTAAATTTTAGTACCCCTTCCATCCTGTTGCATTGTAATGCAAAAATTAGCGGATGATTCCGTCAAAAGTTACTGTCGCGAAATCTCCCGCAGTTTCTAGGAATACGCTTGTGTTCTCTGGTTCTTAGTTTAAATTATCTTCCATTTTGCCCTGTTCTTATGGCGGTTCCGGCGTTGCAGTTGATTTTTATAATCCCGCTTTGTTTCTTTCCATCCCTTATATCTTTTGTATACATGACAGCATGAAACAAGGGTTTCATGCTGTCTTTGTTATGCTTGGCATTGAATTTTTCTCCTTCGGGAATATTATGGCTTTTCTCTTAGATATCTCTTTTAATAAAAAAGGTTCGAGCACCGTTTTATTCCTGCCGCCCCAGTGCAATGCTAGAAAACTTCACGCTAGCTATCTGAGTTTCGAAAAATGCACAAGTGTTGCACATGCGGGAAGATATAATGTTCTTGTTCCTTCCTGGGAATCCATGGGAAGAGAAAGAAACTAGGCCCCCTTATTACCCTGATGTTTGAATTTCACACGCCGATGGGCGCATTAACAGGTGATGACTACTCTCACTTATCAAAACGACCTTCGTGTTGATAAATGTTGGCAGAATATTCTCCTCTAACTACTTGCATCTGAATGTGTCCCAAGTGCAATGAAATCCTGTCACTCCGCAATAGAATTATATGATATCTATAAAGCTTTTCAACATTCTCAATATGTGAATTTTACAATATTTAGCCAAATACATACAACCGCATTTCAAGTGTCAAAATATCTGTCAAAAGTTTAAATGTTGACGAATGAACATTCTTCATAGAGTGACAAACGCGTAGAAATGGGAGGGAGAAGACTTCAGAAAGAGCGAACCAGGAGTTTCATTGGTTTCTATCGGATGGGAATTGGCGCCTCTTGGCCAAGGCATTTATTGCATGTGTTTTGGACAGCATCCGCGTCGATGCTGAAATATTTGCATCCATTCGAATTTCATGAAAAGGCCCGCTTGGTATTAAAGAGAGTCCTTTGATCCCTACGCCATAGCCATGAAAAAGAATAACTTTTTGATTTGGAAACAAGTTCGCCGGGCTTTTTAAACACTCCTCGCAGTCCGCCCCAAAATTATTAGCCAGGGTACCATCTAAATTTTCACTTCCTCCAATCCGCTGCTGTTTCTTATCATTCCGGAAGCACCTCCTCAAACATTATGCGTGTTTGATGATGTGCGTACACTTATAGTACCAGGTATCAGTGTTTATAGCTAGGCCAAGAGAGAGAATGAGGATTACGATTTATTGAAACAGTCAGTTTGCACACTGCTGACAATTGCCTCGAACGCCATTGCGGATTGGACAATAAATGAAACCAAAAGGAATATCCCCTAAAGTGTGCACCAATGGAAAATGGTGAGGACGTTACCATATCTCTACTATGCCACGAATTGCCATAGAAATAGCCTCTGTGGTAAATAAAGTGGGAGAGGACACTTTCATGCTTAACAGATAATGAAGATGCGTTTCTAAATTTTGAGCTCGGGGAAGAGATGGAAATCTAATGGAGCCAAATCGGGCGAATACGACCGAAGTGGCAATAATTCGCATCTTTGTCCACGTATTTTTGCCATGGCAACAACACTTGTGTGGAAGCGTGCATTGTCTTGATGAAACATGACTTTCTTCCTTAATAAACCAGGCCTTTTTACGCATATCTGATGCTGTATTTTGTTCAGGGGGTTGGCGTAGTATTGTTCAATTGTTGCTTGACCAGCAGAATTCCTTTCGTATCCCAGAAAACTGAAACCATTATCTTTCCGGCCGATCGCATTGCCTTTGCTTTCTTTAGTGGAGGTGAGTCAACATGTTTCCACTGCTTTGACTGTTTTTTTGTCTCTGGGGTACAGTAGTAAATCCATGATTCATCTGTGAGCACGCATCGGTGAAGACAATCTTGTTAGTTGCTCTTAAAACGGGTCAAACATTGTTTGGAAATTTCCATTCTAATGAGTTTTCGTTCTTACGTCAACAGCTGCGGCACGCATCTGGGAAAGGATTTTATCTTATCCAAACCCACTCCCAAAATGCGATATCCCCGCTCAGATGAAATGCCTACAGCTTCCGCAACTTCTTGTACCTCAGTTGGCGACCCTCCAAGACCATGTCATGCATTTTTGCAATACTATCTTGGGCAGTGGCTCATTTTGCGGGTCATTTTTGGGCAGTCACTGCGCGGGTCATCATTTAAGCCGTGCCGACCAAACTTAAACTCATTTGTCCACGTGTCAACTGTTGAACATGAACAAGTTGAGTCCTTTCAGAATTTTCTGAAATTCGACATGAATTTCCTTTCCCTTCATATCTTTCTTTACAAAGCATTTTATCACTGCTCGAATCTCAATTTTGTTCATCCATCCAAAATTTTGTTCCATCTTCGTAAGTCACTACACAGGAACAACACGAGAGGCGTCTGCACCACAGACCTCTTCCAAAAGCACTGACGCCTTACGGGTAGACTACAAAAGAATTACCTATTACTACACGGGGAAGCCGTTGCCCTAGCGCTGATGTCTGTTGGTGATTGCCATAGCCTTTCAAACTACCCCTTCATTTGGTTAGCCATAGTAGTTAGTGCTCGTTAAAAAACGCTGCTGCCTTGGCTTCCGGCAATGCCCCACACTGCCCTATATCTAAACTCTCAATATATAGAAAGTGGAGTGAGGTGATCCCACGGATACATTTGCGGTGGACATTCGCTTTCCGTGGCATTTTTCCCGCTTCAGTCCTCGTCGGAAACAGCAAGACGCACGCCATGCACATTGAAAAAGGGTTCGGCGGAGATAGCGTGATTCATCGCCGGGGATTGCTCACTCAGTTTCCGCAGAGTCTTATGTGTTCTTCATGTTTCTCCCGCATCCGAGAGGAAGGCATCCCCGCCCCCGCGAACACCCACACCCTCAGCCCTCACGGCCGCCAACAGCACCCGGAGTGATTAAAGGGACCCGAAGGGAGGGAGGAGGGGAACGGCAGCAGTGGCGTCAAAGAGTGCCTCAGGGGACGCGCCCGGGTGGAGAGGCGGCGTGGGCGAGGTGTGAAATTGAGGGGGTTGGGTCGGGAAAGGGGGACACAGGGGAGCGAGAAGGGGTGTAAAATTCAAGGGTGTGTGACTCCATCGGGGGCGAGAAAAAAAACCGCGGAGGGATAGAGGAGAGGGAGGAGGAAGAAGACCGGGAGAAATTATTGGGGAGAGCATTGGATCAAGAGACGACTCAATTGTAATTCAACCAATTACTCGGATTCATATGGGTTATGAGGATTTGACTTAAATCTTGACATATATTTTAGGAGGAAGTTCTGTAACAAACTAATAAGAAATGATATTTTATATTGAATACGCCCAAGGGTGATTGGATTCGCTCCGGACAAGAAGAGAGATTGATGTGAAACTGGGATTGTGAGAATGATTTCGGATATTTTTTAGTTTATTAGCGGCATGGAAATAATTAACACCACCAAAAACTATAATTGTGCAATCTTCCTCCGCTTAAAACATTTAAAATTTACTGGAACGTATAAAGATGCCTAAACTATTTGTTCCCTCACTCAATTCACGTTCACGGAAAAATTAAATACCTAGATAAATACGTATGTTGATCGAAAAAACTAATTGTAATATACTATTACGTCTATCATATAAGGGCAAATTTTGGAACATGAAAAATAAGGGTTTCCTTGCACCCCATGCCTTACACCTCTCGGTGGCAGCTGCTCGGGCATGGCGCACATGTGAGTGGTGCCCAGATAGTGACTTAAGTTTCGGTCTAGCGTGGTGGTGGGTAGGGCTAGAGCCACCATCTAGGTGTCTGAAAGCCCTTAGCCTCAGTCCACACATTCTGCTGTGGTAGTTTACGATGCTCACTGTGGTTCTTCTACTTTGCACACACTGCGAACCGTTAAAATGTGCACTCCAATAGAATACAGGGTTCGTCCGGAAAATAAGTGTACTGAGCTCAGGAAAAAAATCTATTACACTTTTACATATCTTAAGCTAATATTCCTCAAAATAGGACCCTTGTGAGTCGATACACTTGTTCCAGCGGCGTTCCCATTCCTGGAACGCTCCCGCGAAGGCATCATCGGGAACCTCTCGAAGACTCGTCGTCGACCTCTTCTCTGCCCTCCACGAACATCTTGTGCCACCGAAAGATCATGTTTCTGGACATGGCTGACTCCCCGTAAGCCTGGTTAATCATACCGACAGTTTCGGTAGACGATTTCCCAAGCTTTACCGCAAATTTGATGGAATAACGCTGCTCCAAAAACTTCGGCATCGCGTTCCGTGACGTGGGTCAGCGTGGAGGTTCGCGTTAACAGAGCTCCTCACTACACCACAGCTCAGAGCCGACTGCCTTTTTCAGCGTCGCTTGCCAACATACCCCCCTCCAATCGCAGCCCGTCAGAGCCCAGCCAAGGAGTCAGTACACTTATTTTCCGGAAGAACCCTGTATCTCGCAAGTTCTGAATTTTGGTCTGTGATTAAGTTTTTATTTGCAAAAAAACCACAAGCCAATTGAAATTCATGGAAAACTTTGTAAATTGTACGGAGACGGAATAATGAGTGAAGGCGGAGATAGACAGTGGTGACTTTAGTTGAAAAATGGCCACAGTGCCACTGTTCACGACGAAGGGCGCCAGTGGTCGGTCCAGCCTTGTGACAGATGGGCTGACGGTGAAAATAAACCAAAGGTTTCGTGATATTTTATGATTCGTGATAAATAACGATCGCAATTCAACGAATTCTATCGTTAGATGTGTATGGCAATACAGCACTTGGCCGTGGAATTGCGTGCTGGTGTAAACAAGTGGTTAAAATGTAAGGCGGCAGATTTCTTCAGATACAGAAATGATAATCTTGTATGTCGTTATGACAAATGCCTCCATTTGAATGGCGCCTATTTATGAATACAGTTGAAGAATGTGAATTTTAATTGTATGTAAAAAAACTTTTGTCTAAATACTAGATTTATATTTCATTTTAAAATGTAAGTTACTTTCTGGAGAGGCCTCGTATAGCATAAATGTAGAGGGCACGCTGACGGAATTGCATCGTGAATTTAGGGAAAGAGGCGGATTGCGTCACGAGCGGAAGGTTTTGCGTTCTCGGGAAGGAATAGGAAGAGATATGGAAACTCATTTGGTGCGGAGGGAGTGAGAAGCTTAATGGTGCGGGAGGGAGAACTAGGAAAAATGCCGAGGGAGGCTTGCTGACGCACGGGGGGAAATGCGACGCATTGGTGCGTCATAGGGAAATATTTCAGGGGCGGGTGAGTGGAAAATAGAAGGGGGTGTAGTGGAGGGGGATGTGGCGGCCGGTCGTACTTGAGGAGGCGGGGAAGAAGGGATCACGGGAAAACGTCTCCCGAGGTGCATGGGGGACTGCAGCCCCCAATGGTGGGGGCAAAGTGCGGCAAGGAGGAGCGGAGGAATGGGCCGCTTCGGGAGTGGGCCGCTTTGTCGCAGGTTGGCGAGGGGGCGGTTCGGGCGAAGGGACCAAATTGGTCGCGGAGGAGGGGAGGGAAGCGTTGTCTACACTCGTCACCTCCCCGCCCGCCCGCCCCGCCCACTCCTTGAAGCCTTAATTCTCATTCCGCCGCCTTCTACCGAGGCATTCATTCATTTCGCTTTAATTTCGAAGCCTCGCTACTTGGAAACACGAACGAGAGTGACTCTGAGGGTTCTACTTCTTCCAATCGGTTTTTCTCTTCCCTTCTTCACTCCCATCTTCCTCTTTTCCATTACTTTCATCTACCTCTTCCTCCATTCTCATCATTTTTCTCTCTCCTTACGACAATCGCATAGTAATGGATGGTAAGATAAAAAGCATACCCTTTTATACAAACACCAATCGCGAGTCGGGATATCTGCGGCTCTGAATCATTGCATTCAGAGCGGTTTCAAATTATGTTTTATGATTCTACGATTGACTCAATACTACACGCGAAAAGATATGGGAATAGCGAATTGTTTTTTCATAATCCTTAGAATAAGTGCATCGATTAATGGCAAATAATATTTAACGAAAATATTCACTTGATGAGATTACGGGTGGCGTATGAATTCATTAATCAGAACAAAGAAGCATGTGCACTCCCAGAATGAGGTGAATTAGGGTAGATAAAGAATGGGCAATAGACAATGGGAAGGCAATATCCTAGAGATAAAGATTTTTTACCACAACATTGAAAACTCAGTCTTCTTCCATACTGATTTATATTATACCACGTATTATAGATAAAAAAACCATAAACACAGTAATCAACCCGAAGGTCGGTTTAGCAGGTGATGGCAGAGTTCACCCAGTCCTAAGCCCTATACGGCGTGTGAAATTCACACATCAGGGTAGCGGGGCCAGTTCCTTTCCCTGTGCCTGTTATGGTTTCCCAGGAACATCTGGTACCCGAAGAATCACATATCTTGGGTAGAGCTGCAGGTTCCCAGGGAGGCTTACCCGAGAATCGAACCCGGGCCCTCCGATAAGTAGTCCAACGCTCTATCCCTAGACTACCGCGACCCACGTAATTTAGATCGAAGACAAATAAAACGCATGCGATAATTGAATCCTGATATTTAGTCAAGGCGTACACCGGTTCCATTGCCTATGGTGATATCCGACGACACAAGAATTTAGCAAATTAAATGGAAGGGACATGATCATGTAGAAATGAAGGGTAGCTCACCGTCCAACCCTTTCTCTTCATTTGTCAGTTAACGTCACCGGATCCCCACCAGTCCCACCGGGCAGTTTTACTGTCGATGGAAGGCCAAATATTTTGGGCGTCGTAAAACGCAATTTGTGCTCATTCGTGGCGGACGGTTCGTACATTGAGGTAAGCCTAGTTCGTAGACATCGCGGATAGTAGAACATTTTGATGAGGGTACTGATGGTTTCTGAAAGCAATGACAAATAGCTAGAGTTTTCTAGTTAATTTTCTTATCATAAATATCTTTTATTAGTTCATTTTCTGTTCAACCTGATCAAGTGGTGAGACCTTTAGAAAGATTCAGAACAAACGAGTTTAACTATGACACTGAAGGAATTGTTATGGCTCCACACGATTTAGGTAGATCAGATCACAAAGCTAAAATAAGGGAGATAGATTCCAGTACAGATGGATACAAATTCTCATTCTTTCCTCGAACAATCAGAAATCACAATAGTAAGAAACCGAAGTCCCTTTAGAAATATCGAAAACATTTAATTAGCAAGCCGGAACAAAATTTAACATTGCAAAGATCTTAGGTGTATTTGTAGGTGCATGTGTATATTAGTTGGAGTGTTTGCATGCGTGTGGGGTGTATGTGTTCTTGCATGAATGTTTACCGTCTTGTTTGTGGTCGGCATAAATTTGTGAATTTTGCATGCGGTTTTTTTTTCTTTCTTAATTACAGGTGGTGTCCTAACACCCCCCGCCACACGCCCTTACGGCCGCTTGCGGGGTATTAAGTAGATGTAGAAGTTTTCTACCTCCCTAGCCATGGTCTGCGAAACGGCAGCAATTTTCCTCCCTGTTGTTTGCTTGCCACGTCCCGTATATTCCCTCCTCCACTTCAATACTATAAAGTTCCCTCCGGCATTTGCATTGTTGCCTTCTTCGAGTATTGCCTGAGAACCTACCTTCCCATTCTGGTCTCATGGTATTTGACAGACAATGTTGCGCATATTTTGAATAAAATAATCAGTTATTTTGAATCAGTTTGACTTCTCAAATGTATTGTTAGTATCAGAGGACCAGATTCTACGATACATTAAGGACTTCTAAGAAGATGATCAAAACCATTTTTTCCCATTTTACTGGTACACGTGTTGTTCTCTCTCGCCATGCCTCCAGCAGTCCAATTTTAACTTTTACTATTCCTACCGAAAGAATTTTCAACCACATAGTCAGAATAACAAATAAAAAATAGACCAAAACAAAAAGAGAAAAAAGGTGATAATTAAGTTGTAGATACTATGAGAATATGGCTCAATTCGCATTAACTCTCGAGTGAACGTTCTACGCATAGGGTATCGTTTACAACTGTGAACATTTTCACATTAAGGGTAAGCTAAGGGTTTTTTTTAAACTTTCAGCTAAGGGTAATATTTTAATTTAGTGAAATTCATTCGCACTCATCCATTAATTCAATTGCGAACTCACGCTATTTTTTAGTTTTTTCAGTTTTTTTAGATTTTTCAGTTTTTAAGTTTTTGGTGTTTATAGTGCCCTGCAAACCACCGCCAGGGTTATCTGTTATTGTGAAATTAATGGATGTATATGAATCTACATAAAAAGAGTTGATCTTTGTATTCATTTCGTTCTCCAGCTAATGCTATCATAAAATGCGTATCAAAGCGTCGAATATTTAAAAAGTCAGATATTATCCTCAAAATATATAATGAAAAATTTTTCGATCCCTTAAATAAACACATTTAAAACGTATCTTGGAGATAGGTAAGCGACTATTTAATGTAAAATATTTTAATTTCTCTTTAATGTAGTAATGAAATAATGTAAAATGTAAACACGAGTATATTTGAGAAATGCAGTGTATTTCGTGGCCGCTAAATGTTGGCTAAACAAACTTCCTGAAATAAACGAGAAACAACGTTATACTACAACGCGTCACCTGTAACTTTTCTCCGCTAGAATTTGCTTCCTATATTATCCTATTTACTCCATCCTATTCTAGTTGCAAGGATTTGGTTTGCAAACTTTCCACCGAGTATGCAGAAGCAATTTTGGTGCAGCCAGTATTGGAATTAAGGTCTCGGGCGAACGGCTGACACGATCAGCCTTTCGGAATGCTTTGAACCAGCGAGTGACCTCCTCGCGAACGGGAGGGGAAGACATCATGTTGCCGCCCTCACGCCCATCGGCTAGAAGTGTGAATGTGCTAACTCGAACGCCAAATTCATCTGTTCGGCCGAGATGGTGGAGGAGAATGGCAGGTTTCTTGGTGGGAAGACATTTCCCTTCGATTACTTCACAGTTTGACACAAGGGCGCCTCCGCTCAAAGGAGATGTAAGTACGCCAGCGTACGATGGCGGCGTAATTCGAGTTACCCTCTGGCTGCCAACAAAATAGGCCTCGGGATCATTTATTCCATTAACCAAACGCAGTAGAGAGCAACACAATGCAAGTTCCTTTGAAATTAGCTTCGCGCCAACTCTTCGGAGCCGTCACCACGCACGCACACAAACGCCCACGACAAGTGAAGGATTTAATTATATCGAAATTATGCCAATAAATCATGCTTACGTGCACGACTTAGTTTTGCACTTAGGATAACGGAATGTAATATAATTTTATCAATTATAATAAAGCGATGTAGCACAACATAATAAGTGTGACTTATGCTTCTAAAACTTCATTGGTTATAACGAATGAAAATTGTATAAGGAAACAAAATTTATTTATTTATTTATTTATTTAGGATACATTGCTGTTAGGCGATAATAATAGATTTTCACACGGCATTTAGAAACACCGCCAAAAGCATTGTCTGTTTGTATTGAGGCGTATTCACAGCATTTTAATATTGTCTCTAAACATGCAGAGATATCCCACGAACAGTATACATACATAATCAAAGATTTGTTTGAAAAACATCCGCTATTACGTGAAGTCTCTGAAGTTAACCCTAGGTTACATGGCTTTGGAATGATAAGTCATTGTTTTCAAACCATAATTACTCACTTGATTAGAAGTAATTACCCAGAGTTTTCATAAATAATTTCGTAGTGTAAGTGCATTTTTTTATGTGTACATCTCCTGTGTTCGCCTTTTATGTTTGTTCCTATCCCTTTTCCTCATTTCTATTTCATTGTGGTAGTTATATATATATATATATATGAAGGTATATATGTATATATATATATATATATATATATATATATATATATATATATATATACATATATATACACATATGTAAAAACTTTGATGAAAACATTAAAAATATTTTTGCATAGAGACACAAAGAAAGGCAGCATATCGCGTTGAAGTTTCGAGGCACGGCCGTCATCGCATGAGTCTGAAGATTACGACGGCCGTACCGACGAAACGTTAACTATGTTAGTGTCCTTTCCCTGTGTTTCTATGCATAAATGCTTTAATCAAAGTTTTCATATATTTATGTCGTCATCGAAAAGCACTCACTGTCGATGTTATATATGGTATTAATTATTATCATCCTTGAGACTTTTCTTCGACATATTTATGCATACATATTTGTAAGTATGTATATATATATATATATATATATATATATATATATATATATATATATATATATATATATTGACATGAACAGAAGAAATGATTAAGTAGCCCTAATTCACCAACAGCAATTTCTATTCGGTACATTGCCTACTCAATATCGTCTCGTCACTTCTCAACTTCTCAGTCTTCCATTCCTGCCTTCTTCTCCAAACCAGTTCCTCGATCCTCGGTAGAGTGAGGGGTGCTGTTGAGGGGAGAAAGTAAAGGGGGAGTCGGCCGGGAGTAAAAGTGGCAGAGGAACGGACTTGGGTATTCTGTCTGTCGGCGGGGGGCGCTCACACTCCCACTCGCCCGCGCCTCCCGTCCTTTCAACGACCCCTCCCTCGGGCAGAATGACCTTTCACCTTCAAAATGCTCCATTGCGCAACGGGAGGGAGACGGACAATCACGATGCTCCGACAATCTCTGTTGCTTTTAATTACAATAGATGAAGCTACTAGCTGGCTTATTCATTGTCTAATCGGTAACAATTCTCGATCACGCTTCATTGAGCTGAACAGTTTAAATTTCCATGTGATATTTAATAGCATCTAATGACTGTGCCAACAATCAGAAATAAGGACATCCAGAATCCATTACCACCGATTTCATCTTTCCTTTTATGGGAAAAATTGCAATTTATTATAATTCCCGTGCAATAGCATACTTTTGCGATTATTAAAATATAAAATAATTATCCTTTGGTCAAAAATCCTTAATGTTTGAACGGCTGAAAATAAAAATTTTCTGTTCATTTTGTTGCGTATATTTTCCTAAAATTGTAATTATAGCGGAAAAAATTGCTGATTTCTTTATAGACATCTTGTGGTTGGTATGCATTGCAACGTGACCAATAGAAGCGACGTTTTTTCCCGCATTTTGGTCAAAGATGGGAACTCAAAATCGCGTCGAATGCGGGTGAATTAGTTTTTAGTTAAGTCAAAATTATAAGCTTTTTTTTGTAATTAAATTAGTTTTAATGCGGGCAGCTTTTTTAATTTAATCAAATAACATTACATTTTAGCTCGTGGCGTTCTATTGTAATAGGTTTGCAATTAACGTGGAACTCCAAAGAAAATATTATATATATATGTTTATTAAATTTTATATGTATATATAAAATTAGTATACATATACATTTATATATATATATATATATATGTATATACATACATATATATATATATATATATATATATATATATATATATATATATATATATATATATAATGGGCTGACACAATATAACACACAGAAAAGAATAGCAACATTTAAAAGAACACTCACACGGTAAATTGTTTGAGCTTTCGGCCCTCTCAGCGGCCTTTTTCCATGAAGAAGAAGGAATAGGAAAGAAAGTAAGGTATCAGCTAGATAATATCCTGGTTAGACACAGGATTAGGGACTTTGTGATTGATTCGCACAGCTTCCCGGGAGCGGGTGCGGATTCTGACCACGATTTAGTTGTTATGAAATGTATGGTCCGTTTCAAAAAGTTAAGGCAGGGGCGGCGGGTCGAAAAACTGAATGTAGAAGCATCAAATGAATTGAAAAGGAAGGAGTACCAACATGCCGTAGAGTAAATCATGAAGAATGGTAAAGAACTACGTCCTCTCGAAGAAAAATGGGAAAGTATTAAGGAAGGGTTGTCTAAAGCCGCGAGAGAAACCATTGGAACCGTTAACGCTAAAAGGACTAGGAAACCATGGATCACAAATGAGATGATTACAAAGATGGTTGAGCGGAGAAAATGGAGAAATGTAAATACAGACTTAGGCAATATGAAGTACAAAGAATTAAACAACTAATTGAGGCGGGCAACAAATTAAGTAAAAGTAGGATATGGAAAGTTTGCAGAGGAAGGGTGAAATTGGTGCGCTGTACAGCAAAGTTAAATGTAATCGGGAAGTAAGAAAGGGAGATCTATTCTAACAGTTAGAGATAAGGCGGGTTAGATAATAGTTGACGCAGGAAATATCCAAGAGAGATAGAAGGAATATATAGAAAAACTGTATAGTAGAGAACTCAGACCAACAAAGTTAGACATTGAAAAAGAAAATGACGTAGAGGAAGACAGCTTAGGTCCAGGCATACTAGACAATCAGATAGAAAGGGCATTAAGGGAGATGAAACTAAATAAGGCCGTGGGGGTAGATAACATTCCCGTGGAACTTTTAAAATGCTTAGGAAAATATGGGAGGAAGAGGCTATATGGGCTGATTCATAGTATTTATGAGCAAGGAATCTGGCTGGAAGACTTCGTGAGATCAGTTTTAGTTCATATTCCGAAAAAGGTAAAGGCCACGTCATGTGAGGACTATAGGACAATTAGTTTGATATCCCACGCAGCTAAACTTGTTCTCAGGATCATAAACAAAAGGGTTGAGAGTAGGGCAAATGATTACTTAGAGTATGATCAGTTTGGGTTTAGGAAGGGGAGAGGTACGCGTGATGCCATTGCAGTAATGAGATTATTAATCGAGAGGAATATAAAACACAACCAGGAGGTATTTGCTTGTTTCGTAGATTTCGAAAAAGCGTTTGATAGAGTGAATTGGGAAAAACTAATTAGTATATTGCAGAAAATAGCAATAGATTTGAGGGAAAGGAGGCTAATCCGCAACCTGTACATGTCTCAGACTGCTCAGGTGCGGGTGGGAAACGGGGAGTCAGGATGGGCAGTGATAGGAAGGGGTGTAAGGCAGGGTTGCCCATTATCACCGTTGCTGTTCAACCTGTATGCAGAGGAAATGATCAAAGAGGCATGGGAAGAACTTGAGGTAGCAATGAAACTGGGCGGGTAATTCGTAAAATCAGTTAGGTTTGCTGATGACCAAGCTTTAATTTGTCAGTCAGCCAAGGGGCTGCAAGCATTGCTGAGTGAATTGGAAATTCAGTGCGACAGGTATGGGATAAGAATCAATATTAATAAAACAAAGGTTATGCGATTTTCTAGAAAGAAAAAGGCCAAGCTTAACATTAAAATAGGAGGGCAAAAGCTAGAGCAGGTAGAACAGTTTACGTATCTCGGTAGTGTTTAGGACCAACGTGGTCAAAGTAGTAGAGACGTAAGGAGAAGAATTGCGCTAGGCAAAGAGGCTTTCACAAGGAGGAGGGAGTTGATGACAGGGACTTTGAGTAAGGATTTTAAGAAAAGACTCGTAAAAACTTTGATATGGAGCGTATCTATGTACGGAGCGGAAACGTGGTCATTGAAGCAGGAGGATAGACGTAGATTGGAGGCTTTTGAAATGTGGGTGTGGAGAATAATGAAGAAGGTGAATTGGACAGAGAAGAAAACAAACGAGGAAGTACTTAGTATGGTGGACGAAGAGAGGGGTTTGTTGGGAGATATCCTATGGAGGCGGGAAAAGGGGATGAAGGGGGTATTAACCGGCACTGGGATGTTAAAGATTGTGATAGAAGGGAGAATGTTGGGCAAACGAGGAAAGAAATATGTATATATACATGTGTGCAGATATGCATATATATTTATGTATATAAATACATATATTTACAACATATATTGTTATATAAACTTCTTCAAAAAACTTCGAAAGCGAAAGATCCCCAGCTTCGATGCAATATTTGCATAAATTTTAGTCAATACTTAACAAAGCTCAGAACCAAAAAGAGAAAGAAACTAGTTACACAAATATTTATATAATATTGGAATTATTTTATGAATTTTCACTAATAAATACCAAGCAAACTTATTAATTAATAAATATTATATGCATTTATGATTAAAAATGCTCAATATTTATACATTTCTGAAATTAAATTCCATAGGAATGATGTTGCTTCTTAAAACATAGCATTATATGGGAATTCGTATTTTACTCACCTAAGGTAGCTGCACTTAAAGTTGTACTCTCAGTACTCCTGAAAAGACAAAGGCTGATGTTATACCTGCAGAATTCATCTTAGCTAATGCAATCATTTGAAACATTATAACATTTTTATTAATTATAAATCATTTTTTTATCCTAAGAAGGAGAAAAATCAATAATCCCTTCAAATTTGTTGATACAATACGCTCACTTAAAATCAAATCAACGAAGGTCTTTAGCTAAAGGGCAAATTACTCTTGTTTTAACCTGCTTGAGTCCTGTCTTGCCCTTAAATTGTTTTATTTTATAAGAGGAGGGTACCTCGCTATATATAGATGCAGTAATGAAAAGGCAGATACAAATAATGATGAATTACCAGAATACAACTCTTCATTACCTCGATGAATTCCATAAGGTATTCGGTGTAGATCCGAGCACAGATTTGGTGAGCTCACTACTTCAAATTTTATTTACCGGATAGAGAGGTGATTTCGTTGAAATTTGTAGGTACATTCTGGGTGTTAGGTTGAGAGCTGGATTAAGAACGAAAGGAAAAGGGCAGGATTAAGGGCTATTGCTCCACCTTCTTCAAGTAATGTTTGTAGAGAGCATGTACAGGGCTAGATATTGTGACGATAGCACGTATGGAGCTAAGAAGGAATTGTTTGTTACCAAGCATACTTAATCAAGTGCAGGCAAAGGATTGCAATGAAGTTTATTTTCATTTTAAACCCGGGTTGGAATTATGGAATGAAGATCAGTCACGGAAAGTTAGGAACTAATAGTCAAAATAAAAAAAATACAAAGTTAAAAGAAATTTTCATAGCTCATATTGACAAGCAGTTTGGAGAAAATCTGTACAGTACCCAATTATCAGAAGTAATGCATTACATTACGAAGT
Source organism: Hetaerina americana (assembly GCF_022747635.1). Lineage (NCBI taxonomy): Eukaryota > Metazoa > Arthropoda > Insecta > Odonata > Calopterygidae > Hetaerina > Hetaerina americana. The sequence goes on from NW_027286764.1 coordinate 8,700,683, forward strand.
GTGTACGAGAAAATGACAAAGAAAAGAGACTTGTAACAAAGACTGATTAAAAAAGCAGAGAAAAGAGACACGGAAGCTTTAATTCACAGCGTGCAGAAAAATTATCTAAAACTTTGTTCGTTGAGGGAAGATAATAAGCATAGTTCTAAATATTTGGAGAGGCCGGTGTAAAAATTGATGAAAAGAATTAAATATCCGAACAGGAACGGAAACCGAGGACTAGGCACTGTATGAGAAGAGAGAAGTTGCTGGAAAAATATTCGAAGTGGGCAAGAAAACTGGATTTAACATGTACACAGGGATGCAAGTGACTGTCGAAGACTCAGAAATTATGGAGTATTGGATAATTGAGGTGGACGGATAGGAAGTGAATCGGCAAATCGGATGTAACTATATTAGATAGGAAGTACTTGGAACAAATAAATGATTTAATTCAAACTATTGAGGTTTCAATTACTTTGAGAATAGCCAGAAATGGACAGCAAAGCATGTTTTAGTGGATTTAAAAACTCAATAGCATGTTTGCGTTTTCCAGTCCATCAAATATCTACTACTCCCTGGCAGTCTACAGGTAATAATAGAAATAATGGACTTATGTCTACTTAAACAGTAAATATTTGAGGAAAGAAAAACTATAATCTTACAGTGGAGAAATGTTGATCAACCCTATATATTTAATATCATGGTGAAGTAGATTTTCATATTTCCATTCCAAATCTCGAGAAAATGCTTGGTGTGTTAACAAATATTCTTGAGATTTTTCTTGCTTGAAGTCTAGCTGTCAATCATCCACGTAACCGTATGTCCTATCTAATTTGCTTTTCGCCTTCTAACATTGTCAAATTTTTCTTTTTTGATCTAACGTCAAAATTTACCGTCAATCCTATGGCTAACCATTAAAAAAGAAATTAGAGAGTTTTCTTAGAGTTCACCGTTGCTAGTTAGAGCCATCTTACCATGTCTTAATTGTTCAATTATATGTTAATTACCTTGTGTTGCAACAAAATGGACCAGAAATTATCGAGTTCTCTAAATCAAGAAAAAATCTTCGGCTTAGGAAGTAAACCTAAGTCAACCAAAAGGTCGAATATGAAGCAAAGGTGATCATTATTACTTCGAAGTCAACAAAAAAAATAATTTGTATTTTTTCTATTTTTTAATAGCTGGAAAGCTACATCTAGGGTGTGCGGCCGAGGTTGATTACTCAAAACAATTAATTTTGACTTGAATATTTTTACCGCTACCGCGGTCGGAGTAGTAGTAGTGGTATTTAGGGGAAGCGACCGACAGCTGAGGTCATTTGCGCCATAGGGGATGGACAGGAAAGGATGAAGGGTGGAGAGAAACCCGGCGTCGGCATTAGCCTGCTCTTAATAACGAAAGGCGCCAAGGGGGTCCGCAGCTTAACGTCCCATCCGACGGAAGGCGTACTAACTCAAAGTGCCCTCCACAAAGCATCTCAAGTAGGGATCGAGATACCTCTGAAAAATAATCAACACCGCCGGGATTTGAACCCGAGTCCACTGGGTGGGAAGCCAGTGCGATAGCCGCCTCACCATCTCGATCCCCCGCGGTGTTCTAAATGAGGCCTAACCAGCGACAGGTAACATTTCCTAGTAGTTTTGAGGGGAGGCGACCGACAGCTAAGGTCATTTGCGCCATAGGGGAAGGACAGGAAAGGATGAAGGGTGGAGAGAAACCCGGCGTCGGCATTAGCCTACTCTTTACGAAAGGCGCCAAGGGGTCCGCGGCTTAACGTCCCATCCGACGGACGGCGTACTCACTCAAAGTGCCCTCCACAAAGCACCTCAAGTAGGGATCGAGATACCTCTGAAAAATATTCAACACCGCCGGGATTTGAACCCGCGCCCTCAGGGTGGGAAGCCAGTACGTTAGCCCCCGCACCATCTCGATCCCCTGTAACATTTCCTTTCCGGTACATTTGCTCAGTACTCTTCTAATTAATCGCAATTTTAATACTCTTCTAATAAATCCTTATTTTTGCTTGGTAAAATATTTCTTATTTCAGGAAATGGTGACGGCTATTTTCTGACCTTAATGAATAATTTTTGCAACATATATTACAACTCTATTTACGGGTAGGAGTGTTCTGAGCGAACACGGGGCCACGAACACCCGGAAGTTGCAAACAGGCATTGAAGATTCTTCGTAATGTGACCCTGGTATGGTTTTGTTGACGATGACAGTTTCGTTTAATTTCAAATCTAAATTACCTGCATGTTTATGGTATGGGATTAACCAAAAAAACCAACAGAAAAGGATTAAAGAGTTGAAACGTCAGAATTGGAAGAAGACTAAGCAGAAAAAGAGCACTTGGGATTTGAAGGGGGGGTGTGGGAGAAGGCGAAAGGGTCGTTACCGCCCTTTTATGTTTTAGGGAAAAGAAATAGGAAGCGAATCAGTCGCGAGAGATCCCAGAGGGGGAGACAGGAGGGAAAAGAAGGAAAGTCAGTTTAATCAAATTCCAAGTTGCAGTAAATTTTATCTCCTCGGAGGGAGAGAGAGTATATTCGTAGGTGAATAAAGTTTATTCGTACATAAATGTGCAAGAGTATGTTATTTGATAATTTATATATTTGCATACGTGTAAGTTAAAAAGACTTTCGCAATGAATACACTCGTCTATGTGGGAGTAGGTTTGCATGAATTCATTGGTTTTGCATGTGGTTTAATTCTCTTTCGACCTGACGCCCTCCGCCTCACGGCTTTGTGGCGGCTAGGGGGGGTATATGACTGATGTTGATGTAAAATGGGTTTAAAATAAATGCTTGAATATATATGCGTCTCTGTGGATGTAATTTGGCATGAATTTGTCAGTTTTGCATGCGGGTTATAATCCTTTTTACGGGTGGTGGCCTAACACCCCATGCCACACGCCCTTGCGGCGGCTCGTAGGGATCGTAGATGTAGATGTAGAGAGAGAAGCGCCGGTGGGGTGAGGTATGCTCACGTAGGCGCTGAGTACGTGTTTACCATATTTGCTCTTGTTCTCAGGTAGCTCGATTCAGTCAAATTTGTCCACCGCTGCACCTCTTCTCGGAGATGTTAGGAAACATGTTCGAAGATCCACGAGTCGGGGCTAATATCGTTCCGTTTAGAAGGTATCGGAAAACTTCTTTTTGAGATAAATTTTCGCTAGATTATGATACGGGATATAATTTTCAAGATAGCAAGCATACATTTAACAATATTCGTTGCACTGATGAAAATGGTAATGGTTTTATGCCGATTCTACCTTCGTACAGTAGAATTAAAATATGCAGTCGTTATTATCTCTCATTGAGAGTTCAAAATGCCTTGGAAAAGCTTATGATATATGTAGATGGACTATATATATATATGTGACACTGGTTAGGGACCTCTGGAATATCGTCTTGGTAACGGAATAAATCTATTACTGAGAGATATATGCTGTACGAGGAGAACCTCTCTTCTGTAATATCTGCACAATATTGGTAACTCTATTTTTTCTTACGATAATTTCTGTGCATCTTAGGTTGCCCCTTCAACGGTAGAATATTCCTAGTATTACAAATATGGTGGAATAGAATCCCTGGGGAATTTTCGTGTGCCTGGATTTTTACTCGAGAGAGTATTTGAAAATGCTATAATTACAATTTGCGACTAAACAAGGTTTATTCGTGAAAACACAGTAAAGAATAACAACCGTTTTTCCTAACTTCGTGATAATATCTGCTCATTAGGTTAACTCGTTTGGATATGATTATAAATGCGATTTTCTAAATGAACAAATTTCAGGAAAACCTTTCTGACGTTTCGAAGGCCTGCTTTAATTGCTAAAGTTTAGAATTGATTTTTATTAATCCCCATTTGGCGAACTACTTAACGTATCTTAAGTTCCAAATTTCCTCTGCTTTTCGAAAAAACTAACAGGTACACTCGTTCTACATGCCTGATATGTTTATAGCCGTACCCTATTTCACACATTTCATCTGAGTTGAAGGATTTGTTTCAGGGATAATTTTCTGGCCAACCATAGTAATTATTAGTTTCCCCACCAAACACATAAGTAATGGCCGAGATGCTCATTCCTGGTAAAAACTCACCCACGGCACGTTCGTAAATTCGATTAATTAAAAAAGCATCGGCTCTCGAGTCGTAAACCACTTTGAAAAACATATAACCACCCTCCTACCTGGATTCTAATTCTGCTTTTAGGTTTTGCATTACGTTAGCACATTTTTATTTTAACGGTGAAGTATAAGGTGTTGGCCGGGACGGTAAATCTCTCTCGAGTTAATATACTTGCCAGTTATGTAATGGGCGAGAGGGGAGCGGAATTTGGATAAGTGCGTAGGGAATTGCGATGGGGGGCGGCGAGGGAAGGGGCAGGGGGGGAGGGGAACGTGAGGGGTTGGCGGTGGTGGCTGACGAAATGAATGGCTGTCTCGCAGGTGGGGCGCGGCTGAAAGGGAACTACTGCCTTCTACGTCGTCGGGGGCGATGATAATACATCAAGAGCGGGGAATGACTGGGGGCGGGGCGGAGGAGGAGGGACAGGAGAGGGTCCGGGGGCATGGTTCCTCGTTGGGGCGGTGTTCCGCCCCCCGTCACCCATTCCACCACCCCCCCGAAGTACGCCAGTGGAGCGCGTAATCGCCGCGGGAAACAATATCTTAACGGCCACGCACCCTCTTGATCTTTCGCAGTTTGTCTTCCGATGGAAGGGGCGGGTGGCGGCCGACGCCTGGTTCGCGCCATCCCGCTCTTCCACCGCCCCCCAACGAGCGTTCCTCGCCGGGGCTCTGGGCGGGGGAAGGGGGACCCGTTGCATATTATCATGCCGTGACGCACCCCTCCTCTCGCCGCTCATTCCGTTTCCTTCCCCCTGGTGTTCGCCTAGACACACACCCCCCCGGGGTAAGGGACCTCGCGCGTCGGGGCGGCGGGCCGGGCATGCGATGCGGTCCCGCCCCGTAGGCCAACGCCCGGTCGCCCAGTCCCGGAAGGAAGTTGAAAGATGTTTCGCGAGGGGAAAGAGTTTGCAGACAATATTCTATTACAAGAAATTGTTTTTTTTACAGTTTCTTGTCTTTTTCATCCGCGAGAAGTCAATTGGGTATTACCAAATTGGAGGGTTTTAACGACTACTGAAGACCTTTTTCCCTGATGCATTATGTTTTGTCAAATCCATTATTGTTAGCGTAATCATTTCTGGTACTATAATAATGGATTTTTGAAAAAAAATTTGTTCGTCAATGAGTTTACATATTTTGAAAAAGTACCGATTCGCTAATATCGGAGAGAACCTTGTATTCATTTCCTCTGGTATTTCGTACCCATCGCCATGTACATCAACAGGTTTTTACTGCCCGGCTTTTCAAATCTAAATAGTTATTTGGTATTTGTTTGAAAAAACATTAATTAAGAGAACATACAAATATTCACTACACTTCAGTCGTAATATATACCGGTAAGCATTCCTTTGTTTGTCTTCCTAGATGTGTTTTAAACCTGTTCCTCATATCTGTTTCCATGTGAATGAATATTTGCACGGTGCATATGCATATACAATCCTTCATGAAAAATGGCATCCCTTCATTACTGTACCAAGGTTCCTTGGATGGGTCGAAGATAGTAAATTGTCGCAGCTAAACGCGATGGATTAAATATAACTAGTGATATTTGTTCGGTATCTCTGCTAGTTTTGTATTTATTGCGGTGTATTTGTTTACTTAATACCTTCAATTATCGTCTAAGTTGTTTAATAATACACTCCTTGCATATATGTCTGGGAGGAGGGCAAGTTATGAGTGATCTGTACATTAGTTCCTTTATTTTCCATTTTTCTCAAAATTTCATTTTCATTACAATTTGGATATTAATGTCCAAAGTCAGTCAACTAGCTATTAGTTTCGAGTACTTTTACTTTTCAACTGCTGGGAATGTGATTATAATAAAGGTTTTAACCAAGACTCAAGCTATGCAAATATTCACCCCCCCCCCCATTGCCTTTTTCGGGGTGTGGTTCTCACTCTTGCAAAGCATTAATCACGGTATCAACAGTTTTTCTCTTGCCAGTCCGTAATATCGATCATTGTATATCGAATCATAGAGCATTAATTTATCATCATTATCAAAATTATTATAGCTATAGGACGATGTGCAAAGGATTATGAAATAAGAAACCCAATGAATTTGAACCTTAAACTGATTATGATGCTTAATTTTGAAAGACTCATTTAATTATTTCGTCAAAATTTCTTTTCATCATAGTAGCTTCAAATGTCCTATTCCGAGCACCAAAGAGCACGGTGAAATCTACACAAAGTTATCCTACCGTGAACTATGATGGGTGAATCAGCGGAACAACACATCCATCTTTACTTCTTACCAAAGGAGCCAAAAGTTTAGATTGAAATATTACCACTCCCCACAAGCTATTGTGTGAAGTAATGGTTAATTATTGTAGAATTGGACTGAATAAGTTATATCATGACGAACATATTGGAAATTATGAATAAAGTTTCCTTTTTTGGCATCATTAATAATATTAGCTCGTATTCAATTACGTCTTGCTCAACTTTGTTGAAGTTCATTTTCATTAAATGAAGGAAACAATGTATTTGTCCACTACTTTTTTCTTGCAACTAATTTAAAAGAATAGGCGTTATCATCAGGTCCAAATTAGACAAGTTGCGGTCTATTTATATACCATTCATGTGAAGGAAGGGGTGGGTGAGAGAGGGGGGAAAGGAGAAGGGGGAGGATCCCATCAACGCCGATTTCAACCCCACCTCTTTTCCCTCCCCCTCTCCTTCCCCCCCTCTCTCACCCACCCCTTCCCCCTCATGAATGGTATATAAATGGACCGCAACTTGACTTCTTTGTACCTGATGATGACGCCTAAGCGTTGAAACTAGTAGTACTAAAATAAATAACAGCGGAAAAATACACTGTGTATTTCATATAATGAATATAAGCTTTCCCACTTATACGAGGAGTGTCTGAAACGTTACGAACCTCAACATGAAGATGGCAGCACTCTTCAACAAAAGTTGGGGAAGTTGGCGAACGAGGAGGTTAAACGTAAACGCCTTTTTTGCAGAGAAAGACGTCAAATACTATTTGAAAGGGTTGAAAAAGTTGGAGCATCGCTGAAAAAAGTGTATCCACGTAATAAGAGACTATGTTGAAAATTAAAAATAATTTTACAGAAAAAAATTTCTCTTTTAATTTTTAGGTTACAAATATTTCAGACTACCCTCGTATTCTACCATAGAGCGGATAAGTCGTGGATCATTTGACTGTTAAATACAATATAATTAGCTATTTATCCTGTGTGCAGATTTTATTTTATTGCTGTATCATAGGGGATCAGAAATATTAGTCGTTTTTCTTCTATTAGATTTCTCGATAGAATATATTCCGATGCTTATTTTTATGCAACCAAAATAATGCAGTAAATGGCTAGCCATACATATAAAATATTGTTATTTCTAATATTTTTCTTTTGGCATAAACTTAATTAGGTCGTTACAAATTTTAAGCCGCATTACACATTAAAATTACCAAACTCAGAGAAATAAATTAACTGCAGAAATATACGGTAATGTTTCTGTTTTCAAGGCTGCATTAATTTAAATCCAAACTTTTGGTTTGCAAAAGAAATATTGGATTTTCATCTGTGACATTAACATACGTAATTAATAGTCCCACGTAATTCTTATTAAAATTAATACGAAATGCGCTCGATAAATTAATTTAATGATCATTGTTCGAAATGGATTAGTTAATTCGTGGTAAATAAACGTAATGTGCGCAGTAGAGATAACATATTTTATTAAAAATTAATCCAGTAATTAATATGTCTGCTTCATGGGTGCTTGATGTCAAACATAATAGGATAGGTCTACGATTAATTACTAAGGGTGTCATATAAGCCTGAATTTCAACGTTATTAAGAGATATGATTAAAATATTGTTCAATAAGCAGACTCTCCAAGTTTATTTTACTTTATAGCTTAGCGATTCGCAGACTAATATTTTCCCATCCAACGGCTGCTGCGCTGAAAAAAAGCATCATTTTTTTCGTTGTAGTTTTGAATTTCGGAATCAGGTGAGATCATTGTTACGGCCAAAATCATCTTTCGTGCAATCTATTGAACAAATGAATATCGCCGAGCCCTATTGCTGAGCAACTACGTAAGCGAGCTCAGGTGTGAACTAATAGCTGATAAAAGGGCTAATTAGTTCTAACGTCGAAAGTCACGTGCATTTTAGGGTTCATTTACTAAATTACTTACATCTTGTGACAAACAGTATCATTTTGATTGCGTCAACAATCGCATGGGTTTACCTTTAGGATAACTTAATGGACAGCCTATTAAACAGCATAATGGTTTACCCATATAGAGGTTTGATGCAAGAGCATTTGACTTTCTCATGAAACATTTGCCACATGGTTGTAACTTATGGGACGTTTTTTCTCAAATAGTTTCCAAAACCCACTAAGTTTGTTCTATGATCTTCTAATCTTCCGTAATATGATCCGTTTAATCTGATCAGTGATTTAAGCTTTCACAATTTGCTATGCCCCAATGTGTGCAAATTCTGATGAAGAATTATTATCTGGAGAAAATAGTTCCAAGCTAATCACCACCCGACCTATATTCATCAGAGAAGATTCGGTCTGTAAATCTGACTCTTCAACGTGGGTTTGCCTTATTCTGGGGGACTACATAGCCTTGTGGGCTAAACCTCCCCTGATTCCAACCAGAAACACCACCAAAAGCCCTCCCATCCGGGAAAAATAAGAACTACAATTTTTAGGACAGACCTTGTAGTGTGCTTCTGTTTTCATATCATAGTGGGCAATTTTAAAAGCGACCCACCAGATTCGATTACAATTTTGCACTCTAACATAGCCTTCAAATACTTGTGTACTTCAGTAATGTGTTTAGACACGTTTTACGTCCGGGAGATTTTTCAATCTTTCTCCTTGGGTCACTTTCTTGAGATAATATAATATGTATTCCTCGTAGGACTGGCGGACAGCAACAATTCAATAGATTATGGGGTGTAGGGGATGTGTGGCTAAGGAATTAATTTAATGCGATGGCCGAGCAGAAAAGTTTTATAAGCGCCCTTTTTCTTTTACGCTAATCCGAAGTATTGCTTTATTTAACCCAAATATTCTGGCATAGCCTCGAAAAACGTGATTCCTGCGGTAATCTCACGCTTTGCGAGTATGTCACGTCGGCCGCCCGCTAATCCCACATTAAAATCCTTTCGTTTCATTTCTAAACACGCGCTCGCGCACGCAATGGCCTGGAGATTTGTAAAGAACGTTTTATGACGCAGTTCTGCGGAAACGGTCCCGGTCCGCCAAATTTGAACATTATTTTATTTTGCACCGAAAGGGTTTTCCTTTTTCTGTTTTGGAGTGATTTTAGGATCCTTCGGAAGATTAGGTACTGGTAAATGGTTGGTGATTTTCCAAAGAAACTGCGGGAGATGCCGCTACAGTAACTTTTAACAGAGTCATCCGCTAATGTGCATTTCAATGCAACAATATCAGAGTGTAAAAATCATTCGCCTTGACTGGGATCCCAGTCAAGGCGAATGATTTTTACACTCTGAAATTGTTGTATTGGGTTGGTGATTTTAGTTACTAAAATAACATTCTTATGATTTTAATGATTTAAAAAGCATATTTAAAGGCCGATACTAATTTTATTTTTAGTCATACCGAGTCTTCTGATTATGAATTATCGTTTGTTTATAATTTTGAGGTTCTAAGCGGCAATTGAATCTTTAAAAAACGTTGAACAAAACTTTTTTCGTTTTTACAACACATATTTACGAAACCAAACCATCGTTAGTTAAATTTAGTTTCAGTTTTAGTGTAGAGAGGGAAACCATTTATGAAGGATTGAATGGTAATCTACAAAGTGCGAAAACTAATGGCATTCGCAATAGCAATAATTTCAACGCCTTTGGCCGTGCATCAAAGAGAATAAGAATGGTACTCAGAATTGGAATTGTAGAACCAAGAGCATGCGAGCGCCTTCACACCAAAAAAAGTGTTTCCCATTGTGAAATAGTTTTAATCCAGGTTCCATGCCTTCCACCAATTATGGATCGATCATTCATCATTTAAAATGTCCTCCTAGCGTTTTGTGCATGACTTCATTTTCCCAAGGAAATTTGTCTGAAAGCAGTTCCATTCACATAATTATGGCTGAAATTCCTAAACATTCATAATCTTTTTTTTTCAAATGACAATTTGAGCCCCATATCTTGCTTCTGAAATTGTCAATCACGATGCAAAGTAATCGGGAGAAAATGGATGATTTCAATTTCCCATAATTTAGACCAAAATTTAAGAATGGATAATCGAATTTGAAAAGGTAACATACAAAATTCGAGCAATAATTTCGATTCTTATTTCAATCTTAACATTCAAAACAGGCATAAGAAAAGAGTGCGGTTGATCTATTGTTCTTCGGCAAAATGATGAGAGTGGAAAATGCCATGGTGATGATTATCTAAAAGGTGATGCGTTTCATGAAATACGGAAGAGTTATTTATTTGAATGCAATTAAAACGAGATTGGTTCTAGGGAATGGAGATTGGCGACGAAAGGTGACCTACCGAATGACCCCCTAATTCTCGGCTCGTTTACTGGAGATTACAACCCGGAGATCAAATTGTAGCTCCGGCAATCTAACTTTCGCCCGGCGGAATTTACAGCGGCGATGGTCCGGTGAGGCCAAGTAAGCCTTCTAAACGCGAGGGGGCGGTTCAAATGACTTGGGGCGGCGTCGTACGGTCGTAAATGCGCGTCGCTCTACCAAAGTTCATTTATTTTTTCATCTTCGTTTTTTATGTTTTGGGATTCTCATAACCACCAGCGGGGAGTCAGAGGGGAGTGGGAGAGAAACCCTGGCCATATCTCTTGGGCCAATAAACACTTGTTTTTGGAGACGAATTATTTCAGTCACGATTCGGTGGGATCCCTTTGGCCACTGGATACGACGCTGGAGAGCAGAGCATTTCGGGGAGAGGAGAAACTTAATTCCCCACGGCTCTTCAGTATTTAAACTTTTGTGCAACTCGATATAAATTTCCCGCAGTTAATCCTTTGTGCATAAAATGATATAACCATTATTTTACCTTGGTTAAATCAATTTGCCGATATGTCTTTGAATGTAATACTTAATGATGTATTTGAAATATGCTTATCCGTTAATCATTGTATACTTGTTTCATAGATACGACCAATTGATATTATTTCAAATGAGAACTATGAGTTTATCTGAATGATTCCTTAAAAATATTTTGATATCAACTCCTAGTGTCCCTTGGTAAACCGTGTATTTTTGTACTTAGTATCGTAATTCACCAGTTCACTTACTTCCTAACCCCCAAGTGTATTATTTCATTTATTATTATTTTTTATTATTATCTAATATTTATATAAATTTCAAATAAGAAAAAAATTAGTCCCTAAAAATTCGAGCATGTAAGCGGGCAGAGCAAGGTGCACGGCAGTTGGATGGCCTTCTCCATCACTCCTGTGTTTGTCTTCTATGTGTTCCCATCCCTTTTCCCTGTATATATATATATATACACACACACATATATATATATATATATATATATATACAAATATATATATATATATATATATATATCTATATATATATATATATGTTTGTGTGTGTATCAAAATTGAAACCTGATGATGAAGGTAATAATCAAGTGTTTCTACCAGTAACATAAACTCAAAATGCATTATCCTGCTTTAAGCGTTTCGTATTATTACCTTTCCTTGTTGCATATTAATAGCTTATAATAATTCTATCAAAACCGCCATTGTAATACAAGCAACTCAGCTGGGAGGACATAGATATAAGTAGATACTTTTTTATCATTTTTTCAATCATTTAATATTTACAAGAGAAACCCTTCAGCCACTCGAGAATTTATATCCAATGAGGAACAATATCCCTTTGGCGCTTTCCTCGTTATATTGAACGAAAAATGTGCCCTTTTCCAAGAAACTGAAACCCACCCAGGGAGATGGATGATCTGATTTGATAGCCGGCATCCCCGGAGGAATTGCCGGCCAGGGATTTTGACCAAATTGAGAGCATTGGATCACACGTGACGGGGCTTGATGAGCGGAGTAAAATTATTGGCGTTGGGTGGGTCGGCGGGTTCACGGGAAGCGATTAAGGACGATTAGCATGCGAAGGCAACAGCACATCCGCCCGGCCATCGGATGCTTCGCACCCGCACCCCCAACCCTAGTACCACTATTAAGTATCGGGAAGGGAGGGCGCGCGCCCAGAGGTCTTCCTTCGCCGTAGATTCGTAACGACATTCTCCCCGAGGCGGTCGGAGGGGGATGGTGGTGCGGCCCTAGGGATGATCGGACACTTGCCGAGGGAGGGAGAGAGAGAGCAGGGAGGAAAGATGCGTCATCACCCTAGGGAAGAGTCTAAGGTCACGTGGTCGTCGCAGTCGCCTCCAAGTTGATGGCCAGCCTGGAGGCGACCGAAACGGCACGTACTGCTCGTTAAGATGGATAAGTCTGGCGAGGGGTCACTTCGCCCCCGCCGCTTCCCACCAGAGCTCTGGGCTTGCGATGCGGAGCCCAAGAGAGATGGCGACCCATGTCGCCGGGACGGGCTGTTATCTCGCTCGAAGCGCCGCCTCTCCTCCCTTGATAGACATGTGGACTCTGAAATTGGCTTGCGATTGCCGAGTGACATCTTTCCAAATTGCAAAAGCTTTGAAAAGCTCCATATTATAATTTGGTATACCCATTTAAACCATGAATCACGGTGATTTGTTCCCTGCAATGGAATAGTTCCATCAACGTCCTATTTTCCACGATTTAGCAAGCTAGGTGAGCAAAGGTTTGCTTAAAATTATGCATTAAGTGATTGCTAATCTCTGTTGGTCCAGCAGGGAAATATTTAACTAATTTTCTGATAAATTTGGTAATTAAATTTGGTATCTTGCTAATGTAAAAGGAGTTTGGAACATTTTGACCATGCTATAAAATAGGGTTTTTGTGTTCAGTCAGTAAATCGCTGAGTTCACTCGCTGAGGAAAAATTCACTGAGTAAATCGATAGCCAAGAAATGTATCCTTCTTGAAATTACGATGAAAAAAAACGCTATAAATGTTCATTCAGGAATTACATTTTCGATTAAATTTGCTCCTTTTCACTTTACTCTTTATCAATCTGCTCGTTTTAAACGTATTCTGAAAAAGTGCTCATCTCTTTATAAAAATACGCAGAACTTAGAAAGGAAATAAATTTTAGGCAAACGAGGAATTTTTCATGGTAGAATGATGTCAGATAATCACGAAAAAAAACTCCGTAATGGTTTCTTAACAATGACATGACACCAAAATGCTTGTGTAATATTCGCACGAAATTTTAAAACATCGATTTTTTCGTGGTCCACGCCCTTTGAAGAGCAATTTCAATGTCGGCGTCCGAGATGTGATGCGTTTCGTTGTTAAAGACGAGCCATTTTGGTTCGTGGTTTTTCTGCTTGCCCCTCGCATCCAACTCCGCTCACTCGGATGACCGCCTCCAATCGATTGCGAGTCGACTTATTCGACAAATGAAAACGGGACAACAAAGTACTTTTAACCATGGTCGTCATTGTGTAAGATTTTGTTCCTCATTAGAGTATTTCTCAATGGAAGTTTAATGAGAAGCAGGATGAAACAAATGCACGACGCATTTACCAACTGAGAGACGATCATTTGAAACTACTCCGCTCTAAATCCACGGCGTTGAGACTGGATTGACAAGGACGGATTTCTCGCCCTCCCAACCTTCTATAAATGACGACTATTATAATTGACTTACAATTAGAGCGGCCTAGTAAGGATGAAGAGACTAAAAGCTTTTCCAGGAGGGATTTGACAAGGAAATGGAGAATTCAAGACTTAACGAAAGAGATGCTCAGCGTGGCTCTCAAATCCCTTCAATTATCTTTTTGAATTATCAAGCTTAGGCGATTATCGCTCATTATTTGGATGGATTGAGTCCTGGGATTTCACGCGGGAAATCGATTAGGAAATAATGAGAAGCCAATAGATGGCAGAACTAGAAACTTTTCGTTTCGAAATTGAAATTTCGGAACAAAACAAATAAAATGCATCGAAAATACTCAATGATTTAAAAAAAATAAACTATAATCCTTTTAAGAATGAAAAAAATGCGAATTTATTATCTTATAAGATTTATTTTTCCCATTTGGTTTTCTGATAAGAGAATAACTCCTCGAAACAATTAGAAAAACCTTGATAATTCTCTTTTATCAATGGCATTTCACATATCTGTCATATATTTCTAGGGATAATTCAAATTATGAATCATTTTAATTGGAATAAAGTTTGTAAAACGGTAAGAGTAACGATGCTGGCCCACCTTATTAAAAATCAAGCTAACCTTTCCTACCTTAAGAAATCTTACCTAATATCACGCCGATAACCGCTCCACCTCTGGTGCATCGCAAGTAAAAGGTAGCCTGATACTCCTGCTTCTAGTGGCAGTAACTGTAAAATGCTTTTAATGTGGACTGTTACAACTATCCTGTTATACGTTTCATAAAATAATTTTTGTGATAGATGTTACTCCTGAGGTCATTTTCCTCATTTAAGGTTATGAGTACTTAGATATGAGTGGGATTGGCCATTTCGTGAGCACGAGTCTCAGGTCACAATTTACGTCAGGCTCTTAATCCAGGGATAAGGTGACATTGAGGGGTTGTAAAGAGACATTTCTAAGGCGCGTTGAGCTTTGGGAAATGACACGCTCGGAGAATACTTCACCTTTCTAGCTGGTGGACGACTTAATGTAACCGAAGTTAATTCTAAGCAAAAACCACTAAAGGTACATAACGTTAAGGTTATACATCCATAGGAAACTGCCTCACCGGATAATCTACAAAAGCACTGAGGATACATGATTTAATAACTGCGTAAGTAATTTATTACCTAGCGATTCGCTTCACGCATTCTTTTTCAGATAGCCTCGTGAAACCTTTGCACATTGTGAAAAATATTTAACAAAAATTAATTGGTTATATTTTCCATAGCTCTGACTATTTTTATTTCTCTTGCTTTAGCTTTTCATGCAAACATTTTTTTGATATTTTGTCCCTGTAGGAATGTTTCCAAACATTTAATACCATTTTCAAACAATTACCGCAAAAAATTGCCAATCCATAAGAACAGGCTACCTTTCAACAGTAAATACATACGGGCGTTTGAATATGATATTCAAGTCCCAGGAGAACTCGATAATACTTTAGGCGGAGATATTCCAACGCTTAAGTAAAATTAAAACGCTTTAATATATTTTATATCCTGTATCGATTCTGAGCGAACTATGTTTCTTCGTTGGACCTGATGATAACATCCAACAACGAAACCTAGGTCTTGTTCTAAATAAAGTGTGCGTGGAATTACAAAGTTACGTCTTTCATTTAAAAAAATTAACCTCATTAATTCACTAACCTCATTAATATAACATGGCAATCAATCTTTCTTCTTACCACTTGATTTTTACAATAAATTATCCTATGTGGCAGAGATGACAAGAAAGGTTAAGGTAACACTCCCAATTCTTTTTTAATAACCACGTAGAAGACTCGCATTTCAGCTATCATTTCATTGACCACTGTCACTGGAGTAATTTCCCCCGACCCCTCTTGGAGATAAGAACAGTGCGACTCTACATTCTCTACAAATATGGGGATTCATAAAATATACAGGTGATTTGATTGCTTCTTAGATTAAACAGCAGTCAAATTACCGCATGGGGCTAAAATTTTTAAAGTCTAGCTTTGTTTTGGATATTTTTGATCATTTTAATTGACCGCATAAACCGTACTTTTATTAGAACGATAATAGTAGGATTATAAAGCAATGCAGGTTAAAATGCTTTCAGTCTAAGTTTCGTAATTCCTCTCAAGTGCCAACCCTAAACATTCCACTCCGATTGTGTCCCCATGTCCTACCAGTATTCTCCACTTAGCCACAACCCACCACTCCATCGCCCTTTCAACATCACCGCTTATCATACATTCATGCTTCTGATGGTGCTATTGGGAGTGAAAATTTGTTCACTTATAATAATAATGTATTTTATGTGAAAAATTGCTTAAAAATACAACCCTGTGCTTTTAACTGAGCCTCTCTTGTCTCGTGTTCAACTTGTCAGCAATCTAGATTCATCGGCTCAGTCGGTCGCGTTTAGCTACCAGCCCCCATTTTCCGGCAGCGAACGAGCCAAGCCATGGATCCACTGGGTGTCTTTCTTCCCGGTGCCACTCTTCCCCCCGCCCCTTCATATCTCCCTCCTCTCCCCTCCCTCTTCCCTCCCCTGCCCCATTCCAATCCAATCGCCCTCAGCCTCTTTGCTTTCCACGCACGGTCGTGTCGTCATAATTGGTTCCAGGGGGCGAGATCACACTGCGCTCAATGAAACAACACTGTTACACCGATCAGTGCACCCTTAAGACTGCGAATGAAGGGCTGGGGACGGGGAGGAGGAAAAGAAAGGGGTTAGTGGGGGGAGGGAGGGAGTGCGCGGGCGAGGGCACAGTCCAATGCACCGAGTTTCGATCGCCTCGGGTTGACTAATCCCGCGGCCAACGTGCTGATAACTAAATACCAGATTTCCATTTGATCTGATATTTACAAGTTGTAAACATTTGTAATTGCTAATCGGTTAAATGGTCTTGTATTTTTAGTTATATTCGTATTTGTAAAATGTGTTTTTATTTGTCATTGTTAATACTTGTAGTTTTACATTTGTAGTCGTAAAAGTGTTACATGTTGTTGTATTTGTAGATGTTAATACTTTTAGTTTTAATTAATACTGAAGCGCTTAAGTTTTTAAAGAAGTCAGTTACTCATGATGCGATTTAACTGATACGATGCTCTTTACAAGAACTAGTTTAGTGTGAGTATTTGGTAAAATCTCTTTAACTCCTTTCCAAAATATGAATTTTTAATCTGACAAAGGTTTTTATAGATTGTACTAATACCTTGCTATCTAATTGAAAACATTATTTCGCAAATCTTGTAAAAATATGAAACAAATCAAAAAAATCTTAATGAAAGCATTGAAAGTTTTTATTTGTAGCCATATATTAGTGCATCGACTAATATTAAATCCTAGTATACGAAAGACGAAATAATTCATTTCGCCGTAAAAAATGCAATTAATTTGTGAACTTCCGTATTATTTATTCTTATTTCGCATTTAGTATTAGGAACAATTCGCATTGAAAATCGTGAATAAAACATTGGTAACGAGGGTATTTAACTTAACGTGTATCAATGGAACGTTGGGATTAAAGTCGTACAGCTCGATTTAAATTCGATGGCAAGGGAAATATTTGTTACCGTTGACGAAAAAAATAAATGAAACTCTCTCCGTAGCAGTTGAATGCTATCGCAATGCTTCCATCGATGGCTGAGCGATTGTTGTCCTTTATCGCCTGCCCTACCGGTCCCTTCTTCCCAATCCAGCATCCACTCCCTTCGCTTCTCCTTAGCAGCGTCAGAAACAATGTTTTCTTTGCCTTTATGTTCAAAATTAACTATTTCGTCCTTCACTGCATTTGTGAGCTGCACGTATTGAGAAGTGGAGCAGTGCATTGTCACCATAAATTTTAAATTTTCATGGGTTTAATTATGGTAAGAAATGTCATTTTAGCACTATGATACTTGCGGTGTGTAGTTTAAGAAACATTGCAAATCAAAGATCAGGGTTTAGTTTCATATGCAGTTTTTACAGCCACAAAATTGCACTTCATACACCAGGAACCAATGTCCTCACGCATGGCCAATCAATGAGCATCGTCGTCTTCGCTGCATGGATTAGATCCTCTGCCGTTTTCGTCTTATTCAATTGTCTAATTGTTGGGCATCCATTACTCCGTCTCTCTCCTGGCCCATACTTCGTTATTTATCTATGGCAGTAAGGATCATGAACTTCGATAAAAACTTTTGTATTTAAAAATTGAATTCGTGATTATATTTTCGTTATCGCCTTGACAAATCCTAATATATATATATATATGAATACTCTCAGGAGTACAAATAGTATGCGCATGAAGGATGAGTAAGAAGAATTCCTGCCTGTAACGTTAATCACGATTGTCCACTCGACTGCTGATTTGCCCACTGCGAATCGGCCCCGAGTACCCGCCCGCACTCCGACGTCCAGAGAAGCCAATCCGACAGACCACGTTCCAATCCTCCCACGGAGATCTTCGGAAGAACAGGTTTTGGCCGCTATGGAGCTGCCATCCCTGGATGAAAAGATGACAAGAGCATCTTTTCGGCGGGGGTTTGTGGTGTGATGGCTGTTTCGCTGGATAATCGGCGAGATGTTCGATGCTGGAGGGAATCCCTCGCCCCCTGAACGGCATTTTGCGGAAATTTGATGCAAATCCGGGCGGGTATTAGACGCTAACCTTCCGTATCGTGTTACTGTTCGATTTCAGTGCCCTCGCGTGCTCGGGCTACGTAATGACGAACTTAATCAATACCCAACGGCAAATGTTCTCTAAATACCCCACCCCCAGAGAGACATATTAAACGAGAACAATAAATTCATGACGGAATTCTATTTAAGTTGAATTGTGAGAGAAAATGTTTAAAACGCTATTGAGAAATTATCCGAATGAAAGTCGACAATTTGAATTACAACCATATTTGCATTGGGTTAATATAATTCCATTTTTCAACGAATTTGAAGATATTTTGATAAGATGAATGATTACCTGTTGGTACATTGATTAAATTGAAAATATTCTATTATTTCAGGCTTCACTTCGTGTAAATATTTATTATCCATGCTAAAAGACTGTACTCTGTACCAAGTCTTTTAGTATGGATAATGAAATTGATGCAATCTATAAGCAATTTTTATCACAGAATCATATTTACACGGTTTTTTTAATCATGCTCACCCTTTTTTATTTAAAATCTTATTGGCCCTGTACAACGTAGTAAAGATCTAACCTAAGCAAAAGTCCTAACTTTGGTCCGGAGAAGAAATTAGAACACCGTAGTCCAGCTCTTTCCTAATGTGCCCCATCATATTCCTCTTGTCAAGTTTGACAAACTGTCCTCGGGCACGGATTATAAATATTTAAAACAGGGCATATTAACGCGTGGCATGAAATCCAGGAAAAAAGAGAAGTATGGCAGTGAAACTTCGATTGCAATCTCGAATTGAAAAGCCTTCGTTCAATGTTCGACTTTTGACGGCACTCAATACCTTCCAAATCGCATTAACTCTCCACTTGTCCGAATTTTCACCTTTTATAGAAACATGCATAGGTTGTGGCTTGCTGCACATGGCGCAATTAAGCTTCCTTTCATTTCAAGGCCTGATCTATTGTTGCTCCGCGGCAAACAGTGGAGCGGGGGACGAGGATTTTATCCGAGTGTTACTACGCAATGTATCGTAAAATGTGTTTCTTTTGAAACCCTGTTCTATTTTCCTGATGCCATCGCAATGTTTCGAGGCCATTAATGTTCCCCGCCGCCTGGAGTTGGTAGTCGGGAGTCGGGAAGTCGAGGGAGGCTGCAGTCTCGCTCACCGCACTACAGATTTCTCACCGAGGGAAATCCCAATCTTTCGTGTAGAGGTCTTCGAGACCCGACGTATTTCTAATTACCAACTCAGGGAAACTCAATTACACACACGCGCTCGTGACAGAAACTTCGCCGAGAATTCCTCCCTCCCTTCCTTCCTTCACTGGCGGGTGAAAGGGGTGGTTGCTGGGCGGGGATGGCGGAGGAGGGTTGGAAGGCAGGGGGGGGGAGAGAGGGACATTTGTTGGAACATTCGTTAAAATGACCAAAGTTGGAATGGGAGGAACGGGTAGGATTTCACTTTCTGGGCGGGTGGGGGGAGGGAGGGAAGGAGAGGGGGGGAGGGTTAGAGCTGCAGCAATAGCCGTATCTTTTGGACGGTCCATTGGGGCGGAGGGGAGTTGCGGGGAGGGAGATAGTGCAGAGAGTGGGGGGTGGGCGATGCGAGGAGTCGGCCAATGTTCTCCACCGCCAGTTCCGCCAAAGACTTCGCAAACACACACCGTCGCAAAAGTACGTACCGCCGTTCCTTTTCCCGGTAATAGTTGTAGGAAACGCCTTCGGATGCCACCGACAGCCCACGTCGGTACAAATGCTCAAGTTCACCGAGGCGCCCCCGCCGAACTGAAGCACCTTATTTCCGACAAACTTGGATATTCGCATTGAAGTTCATTGTATTCTAGTGAATAGTCAAAACTTAAGCGTTATGCTAGAATATGTAAACATGCATCTAGAATATTGATAGAATTGAGCTCTTACGGCTAGTAGTATTGAATAGATGAAAAACTCCAATAGCCGTAAACAGTTTACCTTTCTAAACAGTGCAATTTTTAAGAAAGCGGATGTCCTCACCAAATTTAGCGACGTTAGTTATAAGTTGGTGAAATTTATTAAGCTCAGTTGCCTGGGAAGTCATAGCAATATTGATAAAATTGAGCTAGTAATATTGAATAAATGAAAAACTCCAACAGTCGTATGGTAGTGTATGTGTGTATATATATATATATATATATATATATATATATATATATATATATACATGCATATATATATACATGTGTGTGTGTGTATATATATATATATACATGCATATATATATATACATGTGTGTGTGTATATATATATATATATATATATACATACATACATACTAGCAAAAAATTAGGATTTATTAGGAGTGTACTTGGTAAATGTGATGAAAAGGTCAAAGATAAATGTTGGGCGGAATATGCTGCAAGTAGATGGGATCCTCACGAAGTTGGATTTATTGCCGAATTGAATCGCGTGCAGCGGAGAGAAGATTTGTAAAACGCCGTTTTGGTAAACTTAGTAGAATATTCAAAATATTAGAGAAAATAGGTTGGGAATCACTGACGGAGCGGAGGTTGAATTACAGATTGAAGCTCTTGCATAAATTGGAAGGAGGTCTCTTTGGCAGTGATGTTGAAAATATATTATTACCCACATCGCACTGTAGGAGATATCATGCCAATAAAATTAGATAGATTAAGTGTAGAACAGATGAAATTTAGATGTCATTTTTTCCACGAACGATAAGGGGTCATAATAACATTGTCCGACCGCAGTAGGGTCATGTTCGGGTAAATATCAGTCTCGTGTGTAAATACCCCCTGCCACACGCCCTGGTAGTGACTTGCAGGGTATATTATTGGGACAATGCTTGATTCGTTGTTGAGATAAAGATACAAATCTGTCCCTTTGAATGGGCAGATGGAATAACTGGGAATTTGTGAGTATCCTTGGGAGGCAAATGGACAATTTATGACGCCCTTTTAATCTGATAAGATGTTGATTCCAAACCGCCTGAGAATAAATAGCAGGAGTCAGCTCAAATTCGATCGATAAAAATCCCATCTACTGGCTCTGAGGACTGCCGCTAACATGCGCCATCTCATCAACGTCGTCTAATGTTTTACGGCCAATTGTCAGTGTTTCAAAATTTCCAATTATGATTTTACTTCCTTACACGTTCTTTTCCAGCCCAAAATGCATCATGATTTAATTTTGATGACGAATAGCTGCATCTTTACCAAAGACGGCTCCACGCTAAAGTGTAACCATCTGAGGAGAGTTGTAAAAATTTGATCTACAAGTTTAATAATTTAAGTGACTTCAGTTTCGTTTTTCAATCGCCGTGAAACTGAGTTACGTGGAACGTTAAATATATAAGTAAGCAGGCAGAATCTTGAGCTAAAATCTTAATTCAGACTCGAAGTTTCAGATCTTTTTTTTTAAGAAAACGTCAATTTCTCGCGAATGTGATTATCGATCATTGGTTATTTGCATCTTATTAATTTCAAGTGGCCATAGATGAAAATAAAATGTCCAGCGTTGTGCATAATTACTTTATAATATAATTCATGCGTAGAGAATCGTAGTCTGATTTCAACAGTTCTTATCCCCACGCCACTTGTAATTGCAATCTGTTTATCCTTTTCTTTATCCTTTGGACTTCACTTTTATTCTTCACGGTCATATTAGAAACAGTTCGTCTGCCGGCATCTCCCTCACATTCCCAGCCTTTACGTGAGTATGACGTCTTTCTCCCTCTCCTTCCTTACTGCGAAATTCTCCGCTTCATCCCTTCAAACACTTTTTTCTGGCAGATGGCTTTGGGAGAATCCCTTCTCTTTCATTGGCCTACCCGAGGATTTTTTTATAGTCGGCCGATATTGTACCGATGAATGAGAAAGATGAAAATTCCGTTCCCTTAACAAGAGTGCCAGGTACTTTTGAAAACCAATTCGGTAATTACTGCATATATGGAGACCAAATTCAGCCAGAATGGACCCGAGACAACACATTTAATTGAATAATGGCTGTTTTTACCACTGGTCTGGCTGGTTTCGTTCAAATATGAGATTGGTCCCAGAAGTACCCGGCCTGAACTATAGATGTCGGTAGTTGTTTGAAAAATGTCACTATATCAGAAATTATGCAATCTAAAAAGAAGCTCTGTGCTTAAAGTTCGAAGACGATACGTTGTTCAGCAGCCATCAATAGTGAACGTTTTCAGTGAATTTGTGGAAATGGAGAAAAATGGTCATATTGGTAAAAACTCGTACATCCGTTCGCGATAGCTGTCAAATTTCATGCTTGGATAAAATTCTTCAAGCAGACGTGATGGGATAGGATGCAAGCTGACAGCAGGGAATATATACCTATGTCTCCTAAGTTTTGGAATTGTGAAAGCAATATAATATTTTCTGGAAAAATATATAAACATAACAAAAAAGTGCAAGTGGTTGTTCCTCAGGAATATCCTTATCTCGGTGTTTTCTTTCACCGCAACACCTGTGACCATTTTTACATTCACCTTCGTAAATAATATATCTATCTATTTATCCACTCGATAAATGCATATACTGTATCTATAGGTATTATATATATATATATATATATATATATATATATATATGTATATATATATATTTATATATATGTATATATTTATATATATATATTGACTGGAAGGGTTCCCGTGTAACAGAGAAAGAGGTGAGGAGGAGAAGGAAGTGATGAGTTCTTTTGGGATTCTATTATTTTTTACGGCCGCTCCTCCAAGGTGACCTCTTCGACGGATGCAGGTGCTGGGGTGGGAGTTATGTGGGAGGGTCCCTAAAAGTAGGGGTACCCACCCTTAAAAAAACCGCTAGGAGTGCTATTCTGTCTGCGGAGGGCCGGGAATTTTATGATGGGGTCGAATGTTTTAGATCCATCGATAGTCTGGCTGGAGCCGCTCCTCGCACCCGGGCCCGGCGCCTGGGCGGAGGGACACCCGCCACCGCGTTGGTGGCCGCCAATCCGAGGAAGGAGAGGCACTCTGCCCTGCTCCCCCACCCACCCTCGGGCGATCGGAGGAGGTCCGCCGGCGAAGGGAAGCAATCGGCCGCGCCAGGGCTAGGGACCAGACTTGTACACATTCAATTGCATTTTGCGAGGCGCAGCCTGGCGTCACATCGTATTTAGTTATCGCCATACTTCATGTCGTACTTGGGAAATTCATTTTTAAGGGACACGATCCAAGTCCAGTCTTATTATTGGAGGCTGCCATACACAAGCATGTCCCATTTTAGGGAGTAAGTAATAAGAAAGCTAAAGTTACCAATTGGTCGTTAAATGGGAATACTCCTTGCTTAACAAGATACGGGCATTCGGTAATTCAATGCAATGAGATAAAAATGATATTAATCCTTAAAGTCAAACGCTATAAAGATAGTAATAATTCAATTTCGTATAACATCTAAAGTTTTATTAAAGATGTAAAAGAAAATAGATACGACGGAGCTGATTATAACAATTCGGGTTCTATGTAAGAGATTTTAGAATATTAATTTAATTAACAGCATTATATCAATTTTTCTAGACGATTGTCACGTGGAAAATGGCTCCACCTAAAAACGTTCAAGCATTTTGTGATTGGAGAATTAAAATATGGATTCACTCAAATATTGACGACAAAACACAAGCATATAAATACTGGACAAAAGTTATCAGAGGAGTATTACACGTGAAAGGGTAAAATTTATATATATATATATATATATATATATATATATATATATATATATATATATATATATAACACTTTTTGAAAGACTCACGGACGTGAATAATAATGTATAACACTTAGCACTAGTGGACACAGACAAAAACACAGAAACACAAAAAAAGAGACTCACTATTTTTCGAATTTTCGGTGGTCGTTGCCACCTTTATCAAGGAGGAGAGGGACAGAACTGAAGGGAATACGAGGGCTCGAGCGATGGATGGAAGGGGAAGGTGGGGAGGGAATTCCGAAGGGACGGGTTTGGAGGGGCAGCGTTAGAAGGGTGGGGAAAATGTAGAAGGTGATGGGGGTGGAAGGGGGATGAAGATATAATTAGAACAGGGTAATTAGTGCCTAATATTGATTCCTGGCCAGTTCCAGGACTCCAAAAGCCAGATGAAGGATTGCTCTAGTGTTTTCAGTTTCAGAGGAGGATCAGAGGGTGGGAGGGATGCTATGATTGATACACTATAGCATTTATCAAAGGGAGTGTTGTGTTCGAAGGCGTGTTTGGGGATAGGGAGCATGTCAATGAAGGAAGAGTTTTTGCATGAGGCTCGGTGGTTGTTGATTCTGATATTGAGGGGTGTGGTGGTTTGCCCAATATAATAGGCAGGGCACAGTAGGCACTTCAGAAGGTACACTACATTGCTAGAAGTGCAAGTAGAGGAGGGAATTGGTGGGAGAGAGTTAAAAAGCGGGTGGGAGAGGGATGGGATTTTGGTTTTGAAAATAGGGCATGTTTTACATCTGGGTTTATTGCAAGGCGTTGGAGTGGTTTTAGGACGGGTTGGGGATTTAAGGAGTGGATTTGTTGATTTGAGGAGATCGGATAGGTTGGCATCGGATAGGTTGGCATCGGATAGTGCTAGTGCACTACATACTTCCCGGGCTTAGAATCTATACGATCAATCCTGAAAGACCTCTACCCTATCCTAAAAAATCATAATGCCACCGCCAACCTTTTTCCCAAATGCCCCTCAGTTACTTTCAAACGCCCCGTCAACCTATCCGATCTCCTCAAATCAACAAATCCACTCCTTAAATCCCCAACCCGTCCTAAAACCACTCCAACGCCTTGCAATAAACCCAGATGTAAAACATGCCCTATTTTCAAAACCAAAATCCCATCCCTCTCCCACCCGCTTTTTAACTCTCTCCCACCAATTCCCTCCTCTACTTGCACTTCTAGCAATGTAGTGTACCTTCTGAAGTGCCTACTGTGCCCTGCCTATTATATTGGGCAAACCACCACACCCCTCAATATCAGAATCAACAACCACCGAGCCTCATGCAAAAACTCTTCCTTCATTGACATGCTCCCTATCCCCAAACACGCCTCCGAACACAACACTCCCTTTGATAAATGCTATAGTGTATCAATCATAGCATCCCTCCCACCCTCTGATCCTCCTCTGAAACTGAAAACACTAGAGCAATCCTTCATCTGGCTTTTGGAGTCCTGGAACTGGCCAGGAATCAATATTAGGCACTAATTACCCTGTTCTAATTATATTTTCATCCCCCTTCCACCCCCATCACCTTCTACATTTTCCCCACCCTTCTAACGCTGCCCCTCCAAACCCGTCCCTTCGGAATTCCCTCCCCACCTTCCCCTTCCATCCATCGCTCGAGCCCTCGTATTCCCTTCAGTTCTGTCCCTCTCCTCCTTGATAAAGGTGGCAACGACCACCGAAAATTCGAAAAATAGTGAGTCTCTTTTTTTGTGTGTTTCTGTGTTTTTGTCTGTGTCCACTAGTGCTAAGTGTTATACATTATATATATATATATATATATATATATATATATATACTTATCATGTATCGTAGTTACAGCTATTAATTATACATTTTGTGAAATCAATTCCATTTACTCTACATTTATATTTTAAAGTCTCTGGATACAGATTGGTTTGCAGAATCGTTTACCGGAATATTAGTTTTATCGTACATTTGCATGCAAAATGATCTCGTGCTTTGTGTGAAAAATCTCGAGTTTTCTTACCTAAGTTTCTAAACCATGAACAAAAAATTACTTAATAGTCCCTCTTCTTATGTACCACATTTTGCAGAATAGCTTAAAGAGTTGCATCCTTCAATCTGAAAACGCAACTCTCAACCCCGAAGGTTTGTTTGATGTGTGAGAATATAGCTCACCAAAGACGAAACTGAGGGGTGCGTGGCATTGAGTCATCAGGGTAATAAGGATGGCTAGTTCCTCTCCCGCCACACTTAATTTCAATCTAATATGATTTGTTCCCTTATTATGTATGGTTATTATCTTTACAAGATTCCCTGCCGTTTTACGCAACTGACCCAAACTTTCAACAAGTGAAAATTGTGCCTTTATCATTTGCAGTTATCTCCCGAGCGTAATGGAAGTTACCCCTCGCTCCTTTCAATCATGGTAAAGCTGTTTACGATAAATCAACAACAACTCCCAGGTGTATTTCGTATTTGAAGCTAATTATTTTAAATACGTAGTTTTAGAAAAGCTCTTTCATTAGCTTTGTGGTGTTTACATAAATTACTTTTACCATCTCTTATCAATACTGTTGCGATAGATTTTTCAGTAAATGGACAGTTAAATCTATAGACAGCATCTGCTGTATGTAAAAAAATCAATCAGCAATATATTTAATCAATGTATGCATAATGCTTGCTTCAACATATAATCAGTTTAATCTATAACCAGTGTCTATTGCATGTTAACCTCGGGCCTTGTTTCGTATATTTGATGGTTTATTTGCTGGATTGAAATTTTAAATAAAAGTGCATTGGAAATATTATAGCTGCCTTTACGTTTTACCAAGCTTCCATATTTGAAATCATTTCTTCAAAAATAAATTTTAATTAATTGACATATTTAGCATACGAACAACATACCTATTTTTACGAATTGAATCTGCCTATTATATCATTGGCTGCTTTCACCTCCGCCCCTGCACGACCTCCCACATTTCAAAGTCACGGCCCACCACTGCCCCCGAGGTACAACTCGTCCTCCTGCCCTGATCGGCGGTGTGTCCTCGTCGCTAAACCTCGTCTCTCTTGCACTGCCCCTTCCCCATTCTTTAGCACCCGGAACCCCTTTACGGTGAATTTGGTAGCGGCGGAGGGTAGGAAACACGCCCCCTCCCCCTGGAAGAGCCCACCGCGTCGTCAGCGAACCACTTCCCCGAGGCAGTCGCCGCAAATTCGCCCGAGGACTCAAGTCAAGAGTCAGAGCCACCCCCCCGTCACCCCCCTCCTGTTCCCCCTGCCGTCCACCCGCCGTCTTGCCCCTTCGAAGGTCGTGCACTGGAAGCAGTGCACGAAGTGCCTTCGAAGCGTGCGGAGTACACGAAAGGGGGGGAAGGGTCGGTGAGGACCATCCCTTTTTGCTGCCGGCGCAGAAAAGCATCGCATCAAACCGAGTCATCAAAGACGCATGTCTATTTCGGACCGACATTCTAATTTCGAGCTCTCCTGAAGAAATCACTTACGTATACAGAAAATGCATTCTTCAAATTGAAATTCTGAATACATTTGTAGAATGAAGAAACTTTTCAATGGTAATGAGTAATACAAATAAACATTAATGATGTTGATTTCCTCATTAATGATCTCATGGTTTCCCTAATACCGAAAAGGCAGAAAAGACCAAGATAATTGACCAAAATCTCAACAGCATTCGCATAATTTCAATAAATTCCCAAATCCATGAGGCTTGACTGATTTCCGCATCGATAGTGATGGACAATCGAATTTAATCAACGTTTGTAGCTTATGTACTGTGAAATATAGCCGAAAAAATATCGATAATACTAGAAGTTTTTTTGAAATGATTTAGTGATAGCTTCTGAGTTTTCCCCTCTTCTGATATTTTTAAGACGCTGGCTTTTACAAATGTTGTCTCTTAGTGGAAAACTATAATAGAAAAGAGATAAAGTTCCCTCTTTGAGAGGGCACAAAATATTGGATTTCAATAAAAAGAATTCAGAGAATCTCTGATTGCTTAAGACAAATAAATTTAAAATTTTGATATTTATGAATAAAATAGATTATCTGAAATTCAAATACTACTCTTTTCGGCGATCGGTGGCTTCATCAGCATCCTTGGGATACCAGTTGATCAAACCCACGGAAGTTCCGTGGTCGCATTTTAATTTGCTCCAATAGTTCAAACAAGTACATCGCTAGAGCCATTAACCAAACTATGGATTTAGTTGCTCTTAATGGCATATGATAACTATGTGGTCGCTATATATATATATATATATATATATATATATATATATATATATATATATATATATTCCCTTTGAGTTAGGGTATGCTTTTCCCTTTGCCACCGGTTGTTTCTCGGAAACTTATGATGCTTGAACTTCACCTCTGTTGAAAGTGCGAAAAAGGTTGAACCCAGGATATCATTTTTAAAACTGTACGTTGCTATCCAATAGTTGGAAATTTGTGGCTAAAAAATTAGTTTATAACTTGTAACTTCAACAGTAAGAATTCAACTACAATTGCTTTTCGCCAAAGTGTAGCACTTTCCCATTATTGGATCGCAGCATGTGTCAGCAAACTAAGTTATTACGACTGCATCCGGTGAGTGGTGCCAATAGTTACAGAGATCACGGTTCCGGAAGCAAACGCCCTCCTCTGAAAGAGCGTCGCCCATGAGTTCGGAAAAATCAACTTTGCCGGGAAAGCGACCCGAGCCGATGAGGATGAGGTGAGCATCATCAAAACTACAAAATCCCACGTCATCATTTCCCGTCTCTGCGGTCATGGAAACGGAAAAGACGAAGTGCACCGGGCGGAGCGGAATCTTGAGATTGAGCGATTGCTTTGGGCACAAGCACCGGTGACCCCGCTTCCTCTGGTTTTGGAGCAGTTTAAAAGACCTGTGGCGGCAGCTTAAAAAACATCATAAAATATCCTAATGAAAACTTCGTTGCAATTTTCCACAGTTAAAACTTTATTTCCGACCATGGTTTCGATACACTGTATCATCATCATGTATCGAAACCATGGTCGGCAATAAAGTTTCAACTGTGGAAAATTGCAACGAAATTTTCATTATGTCTCGATTCCACAACATCACGACTGACTCTTCACTTTTCATAGAAAATATCCTCTCCCGGTCCAATTAATTACCATTTTATTAATACACAATCTCACAATTTCTGTGATTCTGCGTCTCATTTCAGTGATAATGGTTTGTGCACTGTCATCTTATCAATGCCATTACAATCTGCGATAATTTACGCATTTAACAGAAGGTCTGAATTCAGCAATTGACGCACACATCAGGAAAAATCGCTACCGATACTTTTTACACAAATCTTGTGCGTAGTGAGGATAGTTCCAACCGTCACAATGAGGAAGTTGAATGCAGGATGGATCGCGTCGTAAACATTTACAATTATGAAACGCAAACTGTCGCTGTGTGTGTGGAATGACAATTTTATTGTTTGACTAAAATAAAGCTGTCTGCCAGATTTGTTTATTATGATGACAAATTTCCTGTGAGAGTGCGAAGTTAAAGATTTTCTTCGAAGAGTAGAATTTTCCAGTTGGAAATCGTATGCAGAAATTTAGCAATTAGTTTTTTAGTGTAATGAGAAATTCTTTTTTCATCGGTTAAAGCGCTTGAGCAATATAATATTTTTATTTTCCAGTTTGACCTCCGGACGCCTTTAGTGGCCCGTGTACCACTCTAAGATTCGTGGCTGCTCATTGGATTACCGACGGACTGAACCGTTAATGTCGATCCACTCACCCGTTCACTGATATCGGGATGGTCGCCTTTTGATCCGCTATCACATCTGCCAATGATCCAAACCGTGCCATCGGCGTATTCATCCAAAGCCATTATACCCTGCCGATTTATATTCATGCGCATGTAAGTAAGTAAAACTTGAAATGTGTATCGTTGCTACAGTAATCCAAAATGGAAAATTAGTTTTATCATTGGTTTAATTCTTTCCTAAATTCACCTACATCAACTGTTGCAGACAGCCTGAATTTTAATGACTCCACTGCTTTAACTGGATGATGTTGAATATTTTCAACAGATATAAATTTAAATATGATTTGAAATCAGGGGAAGAGCGAGAAATACCAACAGATCTTCAGAAGCGCATATGAAAGAGTCTTCTATGCCGCCTGATCCATTACTGTGCGTCACATCCGGCAGGTAAGCATGTTCCAATGAGACCAAACGCCCCTATGAGAACATGACATCCAGGGTCGCTTTGCTTCTCCTTATGGGATAACCAAGGGTGCCCCGGCCAAGGCAAATTTATCTCACGTCTTCTTGGTGTGACACTAAATCTTGAACCGAGCGACGCGTTACATATCAATGACCATCCGGATTTTTACCGAGGGATGGGCGACTTAGGTTTGACCCGGGTTTTGAGCGACCACCCTGCTAGAGTACATAGGGCATTTCCTAATGGAAATTTGCGGTGAACTCTGTTATTAACCACGCAATGCACAAATTCATCTCACAGAATTAAATAAGAGTAAATGGACGAGCAATCTTCACATGGAGCAAACTCAATCACATTAGATGATAAGCTGAGCTCCACTGGGTCAGCGGCGTTATCTTCTTTGACTTGACGAATTTCATTTGCAAGAGGCCACTGCGCTCTTCCTTTATTATCACGGAAACCATTCAGGGTATTATTTCGAAATAAATGCATGTTATTTAGAGGAAGGCTTCAGGAAACTTCAAAATTGGAGGTGCAAACCACTGCTTAATGAATTGTAAAGGAGCAGCGTGATACAATAAGTGTTTTCTGAAAGTGCTTGGTTCAAATTCCACCTCGTAAACATAAATAAACGAAGTTTGCTTGTAATAGGCCTCAGTACGCTTATGTCGCTGCGTTATAGATCGGCTCGGACCAAGCGTGTGTTTTTATTGACGGGCTTAGCATTTAGAGAACAATAATCAGTGCAACATACAGGTGAGATGCTAACACCGGCGCGGGGGCGTTTCATTCAGGTGGCTGGCACACCATTCCTATCCTTAACTGAATCAATCCCAAGCGGCAAATTTCCAAGCGCTAAAGTGCACCATCACTTTTTGGAACAAGCAAAAATAAAAAAAAATGAAATTATTAAGGATGACACGAAGGTTAGTGAGAGGCGCTCGTCTGCCTTTCAGATGTTTTCTTCTCTATTATATAATACGTGCACACACCAGAATATTTACGCTCCACTCTTTCTTTTATAATTATTGATTTCGGTGAGAGTGTGTGTTTTAAAGAACTGGGAGATGGCAATCTGAAACGTGTTCATCGGTTAACAGTACTTATATCTAATAATCCCTCTCCTCCCCTTAACTAATCGTCATGAAAGTATTTCAATATTTGCATGTAACCAATTTTGATACTCCCTATAATATTTGCAAGATCAAATTGAATCAATGTGTACCGTTTTTCTACAACAATGCAATATTCATATATTTCTGACACACATTATCTCCAAATATCGGTTGGTACCTATTTTTAAGGAAGCTGTGAACGTGCGTATTTATCAAAAATATTTTTACAGGAGCAGTTTATAGCATGCATCTAAATTCTGCTATCGCAGAATATGTTTCTAAAAGGTCTAACTAAGTGAATAACTGAATGAAGCAATTTTCCACTTGATAAAATTTTTTTTTATTTTACGACCGGTTTTCGATGTATTATATCATCATTAACTGATGGCCTGATGATGATGTAATACATCGAAACCCGGTCGTAAAATAAAAAAAAATTTATCAAGTGGAAAAGTGCTTCAATCAGTTATTCATTTTGTTCGACTTCCATCACATCACGCCTCAAGCTACTCAATTTGGTCTAAGTCATTATGTTTATATGACAATGGTAAGTGTCCACGTATTATATTCAGAGCACCAATAATTTTCAATAAACAAAAGTATAAATTTGTTTTTTTTCTGAGGAATTAATTGGGCCCTGGGTAGTTAATGAAATTTTTACAAGAATCATAGATCACCCTCCTTATCTCAGCTGTCAGTCCTTCAAAACGATTTCCGCCACAATATCAACTCATGCCCTCTCAATGCACGAAACCCTGAAGGAAGGGCTTGTGTATTCCGATGACCCCCGAGCTGTGTTTCTTAAAGCGGTCCGAACTAGATAGAATAGAGAATTGGAGTATCACGATGATGTTGAGGGCAGGGTAATAAGAAAATATTAAGCCAGAGAGAGGGGATATGTAAATGGTTTATAGCTGCGCGATTTGGAAGGGTAGTGAAATTTACTGGAGTGACAGTTAAAGAGTGATAGCTATAGAGTGATCCGACGTGACAACCTGTAGAATAAAGACTTGAAATCAATGTATGATAATAATAATAATAATAAAAAAAGAAGGAAGAAGAAATTTGTCAAAGTACACATTTCGAGTGCTATACAGCTAAAAAAAATGAGGAGTTTCAAAACTCTAAAAGGGCATCGAATATTGTGCACGTAAAAGAGCACTGATTTTTTTCTTAAATATAATTTTAATTCCTTGTGACGAGATGAAAACTAGTGAAAGCTTAAATAAGCTTAAATTATTTTTACCAGTATTAATTTGTGTTGATTGAAACAAAGAGCTGCAATAGATGGTTAATAAAATTGTGATTTTCCATTGGGGGAGATGAATTGATTATTTCAACTGGAGGAAGGACACGGTGGCCGAAGAATAAGAGTTGAAACAGCGAGGGAGGGAGAAAAGTGACTAGGAACGGCGGCGCTCAAGAACGCGGCGGGGAAGTGGTAGGCTCGACGCCCGGGGCGCAGGTCAGAAGGACGACGCAATTCCCATTCCCGTGCGAATAGATTCCGTAGGGAGGGAGTGGGGAGAGTGAGGGGGCGCCGGGAGGGGGATGGCCCGGGCGGAGCGAGCAATTAACATGCCCCACGCGTCCAAGCGATGATGGAATTTGGGGACAGGGGGGTGGGGGTGCGGGGCGTGGGATGACGTGCTTTGCAGTGTTTTCCAGACGGAAGGAGCCGGAGACGGTTTTGCCAAGGTGGAAAAGATAAAGGAAAGATAAAAACGAGAAGAAAAGAAAGAAATATGCAATGCGGGTGAGGAAAAAAAAAGGAAGTGATAAGGAGAAGAAAAATGGCAGTTTCGGGCGAGTGCGGAAAAGGGTTAAAGATCTGTAGAAATCTGCAAAATAAGTTCTCGAGGAAACAAAAATTTATCTAACAATATTAACATTTAATTGTTTCTATTTAACATAGATATCACAACAACTGAATCTAAATAATGAATTGTGTGAGGTGCCTGCAAAGATGCCATCGTTCAGAGGGTCCTGGTTGAGATTTCCTATGGTCTCTCTGATGCTCATGGGTACAGGGAGGGAAATATCGAACTATTTCCTGACAAACGACAGGCCCATAAATAATATCGGGCAATTGCAACGCGATGTGGTCTAGAAAAAATACCTTTCTCAGAAAGCCACTATCTTTTACAATTACGTGAAAAATGGACTAATTCTACGTCCAGCGTGGAGAGGAGATGTAAAATGTTACTCTGTGGAAGGTGCACCGTTTTAAATGAAGTATGGACCGAACGTTGTTAGCTTGTCCCAAGAGAGCATCATGGATTTTAAATACGCGGCTGATATCTTTTGGATTACCAATTTGTGGGGCTACGACTGAAGGTGTACTGAACTATGTATTCCTGGAAAAGGATTTATAGGTTTGAATATATTTATGAGAGGTAAATTATAATAATCAGTAAGTGAAAGAAAAATCATGATTATCATGAAATATATATTAATTATTATTGTTTGGGTGAATTTTTTCGTACCTTAGTGACTATACTACCATACCCGTTAGTTTTTAAAACTTTTTGCATCACATGCTGGTCTAATTTAGCAACAAAAGGTTTCTACGAATAAAAATATATTAATAAACAAATAACAATTTTTCAGTTAAAAACTAAATACCCTGGCACTTATTCTCCTCAGTATGTAGGGGTATTCCCTCCCTTTGAAATTCAAAATAACTCGATTTAAAATGTCTTATTTGTGATAGTAAAATAATATTACGTACTTAAAACATGATGAATATTACATATTTATGCGAAATTTAAAACGAGTTTAACCATGAAGGTAAAAAAAGAAACTTTGCACTTCCACTATAAAGATTAAATATTTCACGACCATAGTTTCGATTTTGCGTATCATCATCCGGTTACCGATGGTGTTGAAATATTTAATCTTTATTGTGGAAGTGCAAAGTTTCTTTTCTTACCCTCATTGTGAAGGAATTCAAAGCCATGAAACTGTTATGAATGTAACCATGTTAAAAATGTACTACTTTCATTCGGAATAATTACTGCACTGCTAAACATTAATTTTACCTTATATTATCTGATTCGTGGAAATATCCTTCCTCTAATTATCACCCATTTCGTGGAAGTATTCTTCTTCTACCCATTTAGGATGGAATTCATTCACATAATGAAGGAATTCTTTGATACATATTTCTCATTCTAAAATTTGATGTGATTCGCAATTCATTGATGGAATTTTAATCCTACATTGAGACTCCCACCCTTTCAATGAAGACGTGGCGAATGCTATTCGGACCAATGTGACATTTTTAAATATTTGATCCATGGGACTATTTAATGTTGATCCATGGTGCTTATCTCATTGCCCAATTTTAAATGAACTCCAGTCATGTAGGTGAACTTACCTCGAAGTGTCCCACCTAGTTACTGAATCTTTCTACCGTATTTTTTCCCTTAATCAGAAGAGGAATAGTGTCACACCATATCTTTTGAGTTCCGTAACCCCTTTTTTATTTTAACATACGTCAGTTACATATTTATAAGCTCCTTTTTAATCTTATTGTCAACGGTTCCAAATACCTGAAGTATTCAACCAGAACTCAAGGAATCCGGGTCAAAACCCCCAATGTAGGTGAATGATGTTTTTTCACTGTGAAATTTCTTACGTACATTTTCGAACATTTTTGTCACCAATTAAAATAAATGTGAAATATTGACATCAAAGTGTGAGCGAGATTAAGGAAGAGAAGGTGAATTGAGGAAGAGAGAGGAGACAAGGGAAGAAGTAAAATATGAAACTGCGAAAGAGATGGGAAGGAGAGGGGCGGGGAGATGTCGGTCGCGGGCAATGGGGTTGCGGCCAGCGGAAATGTTAATTCAGCGATGAGCTCCCACCACCACCTCTGGGATGGGAAAAGGACGAGAGCAGGGGGGATTCGGGGGAGGGGGCGGAGAAAGAGGGGCCATGGGGGGCGTGGTGGAACGTACGCGGAGCGAATCGCAGAGCGCGACCACGACTAAATCGTGAACAAGCGCCCTTGAAATGACGGACGACATATTTTGCTAGTCGTTGTTGGGTTGACGTGAATTTTCGAAATTATTGGAATTAATGCTCGTTAGCATTCGTTTACGGTAGACGACTCGGCAGAATTCACCCTTCGTTAAAATGCCTCTGTGATGCTTTCGACGTTGGATCCTTTGACGCGAAAAATGACGAGAGTAAACGGTCAGGAATTATGAATTAGCATTGAACAACATTCACATTAAGTGACAATGATATAATTTAATGAAACAAAATTTACTCGCTTCGTTAAAGAGACCTATCGTAATAATATCATCTTGCATAGCACGGAAAAGAATGTCTCCTACTTCTGCTATTCATAGTCATGTATTTTTAAAATGCGATACATTTATGTACAAATACCTTTCTTAAATAATTTATAATTTTTAAAGGTTTAAGGGAATAGGAAAAAAATTGATTTGGGCAAAGAAGTTTTCACAAAGATACGGAAATTAACGACAAGGATTTTCCATAGGGATGTTATGAGAAGACTCGTCATCACTTCGGTATTTAGCGTGGTGTCGTGCGGCTCGGGATCAAAATGAAAGAGATAGATTGTGGACTTTTAATCGGCGGTTGTTGAGAAAGAAGCAAACTATGAAATTGAAAGAAAAGAGAATAAAAGAAGTGCGAGGAATGGTAGGGAAGGAGAGAGGACT
Source organism: Hetaerina americana (assembly GCF_022747635.1). Lineage (NCBI taxonomy): Eukaryota > Metazoa > Arthropoda > Insecta > Odonata > Calopterygidae > Hetaerina > Hetaerina americana. The sequence continues at coordinate 8,736,899 of NW_027286764.1, forward strand.
GAAAGAGAAATTTTAGGAAGGAAAGGATGAGTTTATTGAAGATTAATTGAGTTCGGAATTGAGGGTATCGCATTTAGTTTTGAGTGATGCTTCAATAGATACGAATTTAATATCACCGCGCGAAACCACGAATTCGCGCGAAACGCGAAGTTGCAAAGTAAAGGTGATCCAGGTTTATTCAAAAAGTGAGTTGCCGTTTTCTTTTGTTAAAATATCGGCTGTTGAGAATAGGGTTTTTCACATTCAGCGCCATCTTTTGATTTTTTTGAAACCACAAGATATCGCAAAGATTCAATAATCGTTTGATTTTCGGTGAATGCAGATTGGCAACAATGTCCGCGAAAACTGTTGCTCCCTCAAGTTCCGAAGTGCGTACCCTGATTCGATTCTTTTGCACCTAAGGATCGATCATCAGCAGCCCAAATTCATCGGGAGCTGTGCCTAGTTTATGGACGTAGGATAATGAATGAAGTAAATGTTAGAAAATTGTATCGAGACTTAAAAGATGCCCGCACAAACTTGCATGATGACGTGGAGCGGAGTTGAAGGCCCAGCATCCAGGTCGATGAAATCACTCATCAAGTGGACCAAGAACCGCGACCTCATCGAAGATGGACGATTAGGGCCCTGGCCGATGCATCCCCCTCGTTGGATTTACCACACGATGCCTTGAAAAATCTCGGACATCACAAATGGTGTGACATCGACTAGACCGAAAGGCCTCTTCCTGCACCTGAAGCAATGAAGGCTTGGTGGACAACGGTTGGAAGGAATAAAGTACTAAAACCACCATTGCCAACTGGCTCTATTTCCTAGACGACGGATTCTTATGCTGAGGGATTGAAAAAGCTGGTGCAGCGTTACGATAAGTGAGCCCCAGTTATGCAGAAAAGTGCATTAGGTTGGCAAAAAATTAAACCCGTCAATCAAAACTTTTTAGAACGCATATATTTTTTATCGCCATCAAGGTCTTTACGTTTCGATTAGGCCAAGTAATTTTTATTTAAAACCGAGGTAAATTGCTTATATGAATATTTCATTTGCCAAAAACTACACATCGATAGGTATATGTTTGGCCTACTACATCCCTAGCGCTAATTGACGCTTTTCTGGCGGGTTCGAGTTTTCAGATATCTGGCTAATCGTGATGTTTTACATGGTCATTGCACAGTTTTCTAAACAAAGATGTCTCCGCCATTTTCTATTTTGAAAGACTGTTAGCTATTTCTCTCTTAATTTTACAAATTATTTATTGTTTATTTACATATATTCCACTGTTTCGGCAAATTCTATAAATATATTAGAAACGCTTGAAGAAAGTTTTCGGAAAATATTCTTAATAGTTTTAATTTTTTTCAGCAATTGTTGAAATATCGTTCAAACATGAATAATAGAATATACCCATTATGTAAGATACAATCTCCTCAGCAGGGAACTCCAATACCTTGATAATAACTTGTGTAAATATCCTGATTGTAAAACGTTAAATTGTTAACAGAAACAACTAATAAATTTTATTGCAATTAAAACCTAATAAAAAGAATTAATATTTAGAAGATAACTCCTAGCAATGTTCCTATCTTGTCCCTACATGACTGAATTCTACTTGATAACATTATTGACACAGAGAAAATGTTTAAAACAATTCGTCAATCCTTTGTTTGGCTGAATATAAATTTGTCCCCTTGAATTTGTGACTCAATAATAACCTTTGCATAGCTATTTTTTTCATGTTCCCCAAATTAGACAAGCATCGCAATTTAACGTCAAAGTATTTCTTGGAGGAACAAACTCGTTAGAAAAATATGAACTATATTTTGCTAAAATTCCTCCAATAACGGGCAAATGTCATCTCAGCCAATATGTTATCTTATGAAACGTACTTTGGTAGGAGAATTTTTTTTTCCACAACATATGTACTGGAATATCATTTAAAACAGCTCGGTAGTGAGACTGTTCATATTTCATTTGGAAACCTTGCATCGTGAATACTTGATCTCGCTAGCCCTCGTCCTCCTCCAAGAAATTCCACTTGGACGGTCGAATGAAATCGGGAATTTACACCGAAAGACCTGATATTTCCTGCGGTTATAAAACTTCTAAGGCGCGCGATTATTGTGTTTATTTATTCGGGCAGTGCGAGGGCTTTAGTTCCCTTTCGCCCAGAGCTGCTCTGGTCTCGCGGCCTGAGGACTCGGTGCATGCCCGCGTGTTTGCGCAAGGGTCCCCTGCGGCGTACGCCACAATAGATGGACTCCGATGAAGTGTTGGGCGGAGGAGCCCTTTCCCCCCCCCCATCCTCCCTTGATAACGCTCCGGGCGGACTGAGGCGGAATGCGGCGAGGGTAAACTGCCTCCCTCTCCTCCCAGCATCCCCAGGAATGTTTGCGCACGGTCCATTTGCTCCCTACGATGTATTACGGGTCATAACAACGCCCCCTTCTCGGCTCCACGCACACTTTATGGGCTAATTCGACTCGGGGATTTTGTTTTTACACCCACGGGCACTTCTATCATCATCCCTTCTTCCCTCCCGGGCCTAAAAATAATCACTATCGATCTTCCCTCCCGGAATGGTTTTATATTCGCCCGTTTTATGTTTTCTACAAAAGGAAAAATTTCTCTGGAAGTAACCCTGGCGCTCTTATTTCCTCCCCGTTATCTCCATCCACCCCTCTTCTTTAATGGACTAACAGCTGCAGATGCTTAAAAGTATAGTTTCCTCCAAGATGCTCGTCTTTACGAATGGAACGGCCGCTCATTTGGGCCATCTAAGGAAAAGGGTGGTGGCCTGAAGCGGCGACCGAATGAACTAAGAGAGGGATGGCAATCACCATGGAAACAGGAGACCGAGTTAATCTTGAAAAGCGTTAAAATGATTGTTGCCTCTTATATTAACCTCGTGGATGAATTGAAAATTAAACCTTGAAATGTATTCATGGGAGCGGTAGGTAATACCGATATAGGTTTGGTTCGTAACCTTAGAAATTGTGAATTTTAATTACATACCATTCCAAGATTTTTCCAGCTATTTAGATTTGTTGAAATATGAAATTATGCGCTGATTCGCAAATAATCTAATTGGAGAATACATCATCTATTTAATTGTCAAGTTTTTGAAAAAGAATGTTCTGAGCATATGAATATTTATATAGTGTATTTCCAAATGCACATAGTTAAGTTGTTTTGGTAGGAACTTTAATTAAATCTTTATACTTTCTCTCTGAATAATTTATGTATAATCAATTCTGATTCTTAAATCTATAGAATCATATTTTATATCTTAACAATTGAGTGTGATTTTTCCAATATTTCCCTACCATTAATTAGGAAATATTATTATTCAGTATTTACGATATGGTTTTTATCAAAAAATGACGGGAACGTAAAGCAAAACATGTGAATTTTTTAGTGTGGCATCTTTTACAATCAGCAATAAAGCCAGCAAAATATCTTAGTAGGCAGTTCATATGGAAGTAATTGATTCAATTATTAATGCTCCTATACACCGTTGATTATCCAAAGGGTAATCGAGAGTTAAGTTTGTTGCCACTAGCCTATTAGTGTGATTACGAATAAATTTGAATATATTATTGCGTCGGGTTAACGCAACCGTTATTTCAAGTGAGAAGTAACTGTTGGAAACAAGCAAAAAACAATTATGCAAAGGTAGCTGTATGGTAACTATGCCTCTGTGTAAGAATACCTAAAACGAGACTATGGTTACGACGTTGCTAAAAAGGTACTCAGAGTTATGACGTTTTTTAAATAAGAGATAATTAAAGAAATGTATGCAAATAAAATGACGAGAGAAATATGAAGAGATGTAATATGCCTTTTATATTTATTTTACCTCTTCAATTATACTGTATTTCCTTTTAATTAATATAAAACCTATTGTAGTTGAAGATTCGATCGACAACTGTTAAACGCTGAAGTTTTAAGCTGGAATATGTTTAAAATGATTACTAATTGGAGCAATTTAAAATTTGAGTGGCTAGAAAATAATCATTTGGGCAGAAGGCTGAACAATCTTCCATACAGACATTGAATATTCAATTGTCAACGAAAGAAAACTGCATGAAATAAAAAACAGAGTGTCATTCAGTTAAATGTATTCATTCATGTGTCTGAATCTTAAAAAAATAGCTCATGCATCTCGTAAACATTATGGGAGTGGCGGCGTAGATTTGCCAAGTTCCCCCGCGAGTTATACGCATCTTCGCTCCAAAATCCCCCGAATTCATTTTCTCACGTAATTAGAGTGAACATTTCCATGTGCCCGTGAAACAGTGCCTTTTTTGTGTTCCGTAATGATTATGATAATTCTATGACACCAATGGATTTTGAAAAAAGAGCCGGTCTTTTAAGTGTCTCGAGAGTAATGGCATGCATCCAATCATTCCTTTCATGGTCCGTGCACTGGAATGGCCAATCATTGTCTTGCACAAACATGTCCCGTCGGGCAAATAATAAATAGGCCCCCGATGCGCAAAATACATCCCCCAAATTGCGTGGATCAAGGAGCAAAGGCTCGCAAAGGCCCTCCCACTTCACATTCATTTCTTAAGCCCGACTTCACAAGAGACTTTCTGGCGCTGGGGCATACATTCGTTCGCTTCGTAGTGTTACACAACCCAATTCCGTGACCCATATCCCGTATAATGCAGTGGAGGACGAGGGGAGGGGGCAGTAGAGGTTTTCGAAAAATGAAGAGAAAGAAAAAAAAGAGTGGAAGTGCCTCGCCAAAGGAAAGGCGTTCCCTTATATAACCGTACAAGGCTGAATTTATTCTTATTCGGCTTCTCTTCCCATTATATCTTCGGTGTCTTGAGCAAAAGGCTTGATAATTTTGGGACCTGATGGCGAAAAAGTCGGAAATGAAAATTTATTGCTTGCATTCTGCAAATCCTTAATTACGTTCCTGCTTAAAACTTTAATTCCCCCAAGATATAAAGCCACTTTACGCTCATTTAATAAATGCAACACTTTTCTCTCTGATGGAGGCATCGTATTAATAATTTATGAGATATTTTTTTACAATATAAGCTAAAATAAAAACAAAAACACTAAAAAATAAAATTTTTTCTTCAAATAATATTATCAGTGCTAACGTATTATGGTGACGAAAGGTTGCTCTATAGCTTTGACAACAATTTTGAGTTTCAATCTCTGTTCAATCGTCAACAGTGGTTCACGAATTTCGTCTATGTTGGAAGTTTTACGTTTACCCTTTAGCCTTTCTCCCAATTCATGTTTTGTAAACGAGTGTGCATGGTGTTGATGAATAACGTCTGCTCGTCAATAAGTTTATTTTATGCTCACAGATAAAGTAAATAATTTCTACCTACGCCACTTACGGCACATAAGGAATATTTGGCAGAACTAGAGCGATTTCCAGGAAATATTTTTTGAATTAGATACACTTAAAAGAAATAATTACTAAAAAGTATACAACCTTTAGAATACATTTCAAACAACTACCTATCGGAAAATCATAAAAAAATGAAAAGCTATGATGAATGAAAATCTCCAAAGATTTCATTCTCCAAAAAAATGAAACAAAAGCATGCTGTTTTGTAGTTCCAGTAGCTATTGGAATATTCATGACACAAAAATACGCCTCTGTACCTATATGCGTTGCTGTAAAACAACTTCCTACCCTTTACAATAGCTATTCACGTAAATGCTGGATATTTAGTCATCATGAATATATCCTTTGTGCTGTTGGTACGGTTACTGGGGCATTTTCCAAGGGAGGATTAAATAAGTCCGTAAAATAATGTGATGAGAATGCTTAAAAGTGCTGTGGTCATTGAGAGGCCATTAAAACTCAAAATTTCAATCTTTGATGGCCAAAACTTGCAAAGATCTCAACTGAGATTTCAGTGAGTCTAAGGCTGCTGGGTAAAATACCCACTGGCAATTTGGTGATATAAATTAGTTACCGATAGAATTAAGGATATGCTTTTTGATTGAAATATTCTAATGATCCAAGAAAATACCAGATCAATTTTTCAAACGACATCCCTCTTATAATAAATGATGAATGATTTCTATGCTATCAAATATGGTATTGAACTGATCATAATTTTGCTAATGGTTTAATTACTTACAGCCCGTTTGTTACATGGTTTTAATAATGATTTAAGCATAATTAAAGCTATCCAACCAGCGGGACACACATCCTTAAGGAAATTCACTCACTCAAGGATGAGGAAGGAGAAGAAACGTATCAATAAAACGTGCCAAATTTCAGTTAGGATTTTTTTCAGGGTTGTCTAGGACGGCACGGGGGGGGGAAGGGTAAGGTGAAGGGAAATAAGACGAGAGCAGATGAAGTAGGGCGGAGACTAGAAAGGAGAGGAGGAAGGAACGGGTGAGTGCGAAGTTTGCGGGAGAGAGGTCTCGGGACGTGTTGCGCCTGCAAATTGCACGAGAGGACAAGAGATTCGGAAGAGGCGAAATTAAAGCCGAATTGGAATGAGGAAAAGGGTCGGGGCGTGAGTAAGAGGGGGAGGGAGGGGCGCGGAGGGGAGGAGTCAAGAAAGAAAAGGGAAAAATAAAAGGACCATTCAGTCGGCGAGGAGGTGAAATGGAAGGAGTAGGGGAGAACAGATTAGGAAGAAATGGCGTAGTGTCTGATTAAAGGGGCAGGTGCGTGAGAGTGTGTTTGTGTGTTTGGAAGAACATTTTCAACTTCCGTGGGGATGAGACTTGTAAGTAGTGGGGCATGGTGAACGGAGGGGGAGTGAGGGGGAGGGATGGCCCGTGGGAAGAAGGTTTGGGGGTGGAAGGGAGGGGTGGGGGGCAAAAGTTTAGTGGCTCTTTCCGAAATTTTTTCCTCGCTCTAAGATAAAAGTTTTTAAAATTCCTCACGGGAAAAAATTTAGCAAGGCGTAGAAGGGAAGAGGATAGGAATCAGAGAGATGGGTTGAAATGGGCTCACGTGAGGGGTAGGGAAAGGGGAGGGGCGTGGAGAGAAATGGGGAATAGGGGTTGATTGCAGCCGAGCAAGTATTAAGACGCGAAGGAAAAGAGAGAGAATGAGAAAAGCGAGGAAGAATGTGTTGAAGGAAATGAGAACTTGGGATCGTGGGATGGGCACGAAAGGAGGAATAAAAGGGAATGGAAGAAATTGCAAGGGTGGGGGAGATCCTAGCTTTAGGAGAGAACCGAATAGTCTAAACCAGTTTGGATTAAGGCGAGAGAGTGGGATACATGTAATGGGAAAATACGTCCTCGATGACGCGAGAATTAAAGGAGAGACGAAGGGAAAGGAATTGCATCGAGGGACTGAGAATGATTGGAGGGAGAGAAGAGTGAAAATGTAAGTTTTTAGCATTTGGCGGGAGCGGGAGACCTTGGGACAATCCAAGCGCTACACATTGCGCGGGTGCGTGGGTCTATGAGTGCTTATATGTGTCATTGCGTGCTATTCTATGTGGGGTTGTCAATACAGACTAAACTTAAGATGATATTTCAATTTCTCGGAGCACAAAATAATACGAAAGCAAGCAAGAATTGATTTAATTGAGGGTGGCTGAGAAATGATATCTGAATGGGAATTGAAAAAAATGAATTAGAGGGTAATAAATTAAGTGGGCTATTCTTGAAGTTAAAACTGCAGTGAAGGGCGTAAAATATAAAACACTGATTTACATTTAGTATTTTTCAAAAATTTATAGCCTACATTTGAAACAATATGATATGTATAATAGTACACGTATATTTAAACGCTGAAAAAATATATAGTAGTATGTATATATAGGGTAGTTATGTTCGCTGCGGAAACGTGGTCACTTTAGCAGGATGATAGAAGTAGATTGGAGGTTTTTGAAATGTGGGTGTGGAAAAGAATGGAGAAAGTGAAATGGACAGAGAAGAAAACAAATGAGGAAGTACTTGGTATGGTGGGCCAAGAGAGGGGTTTGTTGGGAGAAATCCTATGGAGGCAGGAAAAGTGGATGAAAGGGGTGTTGACCGGCAGCGGGATGTTGAAGACTGTGATGGAGGGGAGAATGTTGGGCAAAAGAGGAAAGGGAAGGAACAGGATAGGGGTGTTGAACGGGATGAAGGGAATAAGGAGGTACACAGAGATTGAGAGGGAACTGATGCCCGGGAATCAACTCCGGGCCCTCCGATCTGTAGTCCAACACTCTCCCCTTGACCAGCGCGATCCACGCATGTGTATCGTATATCTAAAGTATATGTGTTGTATATACCAAAAGGTGTGTATGTATCTTTGTATATGCATACGAATATGTATAAGTCTTGTACAAAAGTCTCACCAATGTGAATAATAATTCAAATGAAGGCGCCAGATGGCATTGGACCACAAAAAATAAAGGAAAACGTATTAACAGGGACATTTACCCGTAGTCACAATTTTTCGGTGACGAAACCATCTTCCCTTGTGGTAAGAAGGACATGCGCCGTCAGTTAACGTTCATCACCCCTTCGAATGAAACATGAATTGACATTCAATGTAATCAGTTATCTTGTCTAAAAGACAAATAGAAAATCGTCAAATCGGAACTATATAATTAATGTTATTTCCATCGCACTTACATTTGCAAGTTTTTAATAAACGAGGAAGGGCTTACCATATTTACCCATGGTAAGTTTTACTAAGTTTCACCTAGAAAAATTTGCAAATTTAAAATTGTATTTCATTACAAAGTAAACGATTTATTATTAGTTTTTGAGATCAAATTAATATTAACGAAGAGTGAGTCAAAATTAAATGCATATCATCATGTTCGCCCTTTTTTGAAATATGCCACGTGTACTCTAGCTTAAGTCCAAAAGATAACGTCATAACAAACTTTTAAAGTCATTGACTCCACCGATACACATTAAGAAACTAAATGCATCCATTGTTATGTCTTTCATAAATTCTGTGGTAAAGTACCGTATTGGAGGTAAATATAAAGTTAAACGCATAACTTTACCCCTACTTCTGCATTAAAGCTGGTGAAAATCTTAATATTTATATTTCCGAATCATCATGGCTCAAGGAAAAATATAAAAAGAGAGATAAATACTTTTCAATAAAACCTTTAAATTTAAATGCGTTTCGGCGTGTATTTTTTTTAAACTGTTTCAATATACTTATTTTAATTCGACTGTATTTGCTTCATTCGGAAACATGTCAAAATAAATAAAAACGGTTCGCAAAATAGTGAATAAAGTAAAATATTCAATTAAATTAACTTTTAATAATTGAATTAATTGTCATAAAATAATTTATTTGGAGAGAAGTCTCGATTTTCAAATGTCAAATTAAGCTTTTTTTTAATTTTCATAATTTCTCGTATTTTGATCATGATGATGGAGTTATCATTTAAGCTAATGGAGCCCTGATACATAGCATCGAGGTTGGCAGCTCTCTTCCTGTTTTTTCATTAAGGGAGAAAATAGTTGGATCAAAAAATATACTCAGGTTATTAAAACAAACGCCATTCACGTGCTCGCATAATGCTGTGGTACTCTACGCATTGGATGAGTATTGAATCCATTAAATGATTTCCGTGTGGGAGCATTTACATTGTGGTGCTTACCGACAAGTGGAAAGCAATGCGTCAAGAAGTTTCATTTAAATTCTCTCACCACATCGCAGCAGTTATTAAAATTAGCTGAAAAATAAACTTGAATAAAAAAGAAACATACAATGAGCATCATTTATGCAGGGCACATGCGGAATGCAGATACCGTATCTTAAAACGAACCTTAGGAATAGTCTCACTATTGAGAGCAGTTCAAAGATAATGGGGCCATCAATAACGAACATTTTAAGACAATCGTAATTGTAAGTTAATTTTTTACTCTTACAGCCGTTAGTAGGTTAAATACATTGAGAAGATCTTTAGTATTCAATTAATTACTAATGCTATTTTTGATTGTACACCTTTTGAATAACTTAAGCGTGGAAGAAAGTTATCCAGAGAAGAAGATCTGTAATTGAACGATAAACTTCTCTTTTTGTTAGTATTTTTATATAACCTTGGATTATGGCGTACATGTATGAAAGTGATGTATATTTTTAACCAACATAGCACGACTTAATTAAGAATAATTGTATTTTTAGGGCACAGTTTCAATTTAAAACGGATGATATTATATTTTTAAACAGATTTTCGATGCGGATATACGCCGTTCTAAGTGGTTAGACGCAGTTTCGGTGAAGGAAGAGTGTGAAGAAATTCTAAATATCTGATAAGTGTATTTCTATACATTTTTTGAAGTGTTTATCAATCTACCGTCAAGGATATTTGAATGTTATATTTAAAGTCAAAAGGATATGTCTTAAAAGAACTTACACGATAAAGAGTTTTAAATAGGGTCGCCAATATGTTTCAAATCATTGAAATATCATATGAAAAATTTGAGTAAGAGAGAAATTATTAAATTGACAAGAAGGCAAAATTTTTGAAAAGAAATGCCTATTAATTAGAGAAAAATACGGTGTTTTCGTGTTGAAAGAGGGCTGCATTGAAATAGCAATTTATGAAGGCAGTAGGCCATGTAGCGTATAAATATGAGAGTTAGAAGGTAAAATAATCAGCTTAAACATTTGGTGTTTGTTATACAATGAAACTTGAAAATGTCAGAAAATGTGCTTTCATTATTTACGAATGACAATTTTATACAAGTTTACACCACGTATCTCTTAATACAACTCACTCAGCTTACATTAACGGCTCTCCAAATAGAAAATCAGTATATTTGCTTGAAAATGAAATAAATGTAGAGCAAAATTAAAAAAATTAAAAAGCGGAATTTTTTCCGTATTCATAATATTTAAAAGAGACCTATCGCTGGAAATTCTCGGTACATGCATTACTTTGATTTTAAGTATTAGGCCTAATTGGTATTTTACGAGTATAAATAATAGTCATTAAATGTGCAAAAAATGAATGAGTATGTTTACTTGAGTAAGTAAGCCATTGGCGGTTTCTCCATTCATTGTGACTAACATTCCTCAAGAACACTTGCAGTACATCTTTTACATGCACTATGAGAATGCTATAAAGAAACTTAAGAATAGAAGATTTTTAATTTCTTGAAAGGATAATATTGGATCTTGATATGGTGGAAGTGTTCGCAACGAAAATATTTGAATACTTATAAGCTCATTAATAAGATGCTGAAATACCTAAACAACGAAATGACGGGTGAATATGCATTTTACGAAACCTTTTTTCAAATGTTGCTGTTCAATCATGCCTCAAATTAGTTCCGTTTTTTCCAAAGGAGGTGTCTATAATTGCTCTGAATATATTAAAATTGATAAGCAATGTGAGAAAAAGATGAAGGCATCTTGGCAACACTATAAATAACGGAAAAAAGTTTTAGATACGTGCCACAATAACGTTTGACCGAATTTGCAAAGAATAAATAGGAAGTCAGTTCATGGCAGGAATCCCACGATCCCACGTGGCAGGATGTGAGGCCATCTGGATGTTTGGGGGTGGGGGATCTACGTCGGTGGGCGAATTGTCATCAACGGAGGAGTGGCGGATTGCTGAGTCGCCTTCGACAACATAACGCCTGATTTGATACGTATATCTCTCTTGCCCTCTGAAACGACCGACTCGTCCGTGGTCAAAGCTTGTAGGGTTCTGGGCTCTCTTTGAATCACCGCACTCATGAAAGCATATTATAAACGTTTAAACCACTTACTCCTCATGTCTCACTCAATCGATGATGAACTTGACGAATGATAAACCATAAGTGGAGAGAAAAATTTTTCTTTATTGCCTTGTTAAGTAAACTCATAATTTTAAGTATTGAAAAACATAACTCTACCAGCTGCTAAACAAACTCTGCATAACGTATGGTGCATCCTTCTTTGTCTAGTATTTATCAACAATGGCCCCGTATTTTTGGTACAACCAAAATTTTCGAAATCCCCTCATTCTTGAGAAAAATAGGGTCATCATTTGAGATCGTTTGCACTTCGTATAAATCAAAGATGTAAAATGCGAAAAAATTGCAACAAAAATATAAAAAACCTAATTTGAGATAAAGAAATAATCAATTAATTTTTGAATCTTGGATACGCGGTAGTAGTGGTATTTATGGGAGGCGACCGACAGCTGAGGTCATTTGCGCCATAGGGGATGGACAGGAAAGGATGAAGGGTGGAGAGAAACCCGGCGTCGACATTAGCCTACTCTTTGCGAAAGGCGTCAATGAGTCAGTAGCTTAACGTCCCATCCAACAGACGGCGTACTTACTCAAAGTGGGTGGGAAGCCAGTACAATAGCCACCGCACCAATACCGATCCCCTTGGATACGGATTTGATAAAATAATTAATCAATTGTCTCAGCTGATGCGTAAGATGTTCGCCCCATAGTGCCAATTGCACGTTTGTGATATCACCCATATATTTGTCTTTTTCCAGCCGCCATATATAACCATTTTTCCTGGCTGAAAATGTTTATACTTTTTTTTTTGGCAAAATAGTTTACGAGTGACGATAAAAATTTGCTATAATCGGGATTTATCAGACCATTGGTTATTTGAATCAAGCACTATACTCATGCTGTGCTTTCCAGTTATGTGAATTTATAGACCTACAAAACCTTTAAGAGAGATCTTATAGTTTCCCGTAAACTTCGCATTAGTCCATTTAAATGAGTTTTAAAATGCTTGGCGGTGAAATCGTTGTGAAAACGTATGAATTTATGATGACGTACGCTATCAATATAAAATCAGTTCACAGGAATGTGAACATTACATGCAGAATTTGATTAATCGAGGCTCCAAATTACGCAATGCTATTCGAAACTATGCTTCTCAGTACAAGCAAAATTCACTACCGTATAATTACGCCTTTAAAGATATAATTTACTGTGCTAATAAGGCCATATTTTTATTGCTATTAATTGGTCTTATGTATTTGGAAATTCTGTCGAGAGCAAAAACTGAAACAAATTAGATTTCTACCGGGAAGTTACGTGTTACGAAACATTCATAACGAGTTTACAGCTAGTGAAGTGCAGTTAACGTAGTCTGTACGCAAATTTCTTTTTAATTGCCATAAAAACACGAGATAAAATAATTTTATTAAATCATTACAAATGGTAGTCATGAAGTAATATTTTTAGATTGACGAAAAATGCTATACGTGAAGTGCATTTCAATTCTAAGGTTACCAAGATTTTTTATCGCGAAAGGTTGTAGTAGAATAAAAGATTTCATTGAACTTAAAATACAAGAGCGCTTTTAATGAATTCCTATTATTGTCCACCCTCAAATTCGCTTTCCAGCTCTTCTTTATTAACGCCCTCAGCATCTCATTGCCTCTTAATATCTCGTTAATCCAATTGTCCTACTTCATTTGGATGTCCCTCTACCATTGCAATGTCTATAACCTCATCGTTTAGTTTCATTTCCGCCCCTTTAATTGTCTCCAATTCTCTCCACGCCAAACTATCAAACGCAGTCAATCCAAGCGCCTCCTCTTCTCTCGAAGATTGCGTTTCCAAACAGTGAAACACTACCCTCCATAATATCCTCTTAACTTCAAGTCTTCAATTTGATTTAAAGCAAACTACTGAATACTTAAGGAATACGAAATAATAACTTACAAAGTAATGGAGTACATAAATATTTTATTTCACTCCAAGTTTTATTGCCTAAGAACAGATAAACTGTCCCTACTTATGATCTTTCTTTTTCGATTTCCATTATTTTATTAGTTTTTTTTTGTACTCGTTAAAGAGAAGTTTGTCTCTTAAATGCTGATTGGCGAAAAATGCTCAAACTAATATTTTGTTCAACTTACTCCAACGGCTCTTCATGAATAAATATGAATGACAGCATAGTTTTTCGGGGTGTAATTTAAAATTTCGTGTCGCTCGTTGGAGAATTTACGATTCCACAAGCGTTTTCCGTGCCACTGGTGTTTTCCTTCGCAGATGAACGTCACTTGGGTCAGATGGGATTATCTTGCTTAATGATTTATTGCGTCCTTTCAACATTATATCGGACCCTTAATGTCTCGAGGGAGCGAATTAAGAATTCAGGGCGATTTGCGAGATAAGACGTGCTCCCTCGGCACGCGATGTTTTTTCACTTGCGGCGGCGTGCGTGTGGCGTTCTAGCACGTGAGAAGGCGGGGGGGGGGGGGTTGGGGGGGAATAAGCTGCTTGCGGGGAAATACCACTCACGGGCTCGTAACCCTCTCCTGACCTTCATTGGAACGTTCATTCTTGCGCGCTATTTTTACATAAAACTAAAGCATACTACACAATTAGGAATCGCATTCGCATTAAAATGTGTGAAATAATATTCCCTTATCACTGTCGAATAATTAATCGACGACTCCAAGTGTAACATACTTGATAACTGATTTGCCATACCTTCATCGTGATTTTATTTCTGAAAATAAATGACTTGCAGATAAAAATAATTATATACCTTAAGTGGACAGAAATATATAACTATGATTAGAAAAGTTATCTTCTTCATTTCGTAACTGGAAAACAAATAAAAATTTAAGTGACGATAGATTTATCCTCGTTGAAAAAGGTTAACATTTATGCGCTAAAACAGCTAGGTGCTGTTTTTTCCACCAAATTTATTGTTCGTTTCATTAGCTAGCCAGGAAAGGTTTATGCAGGAGATTCGGAAATTTCGTTATATTTATATGTAATTATGAGAGTTTTCATAAGTAAACAACTTAGAAAAAGATTGTAACTAAATTTCTTTCATCTGCTTATCGAAATTGGTCATGAATTAAACAAATACATGTAATAACAATTATAATTCATAAATATGATGAATAGTATATAAGTGAAGCCTGAACCATTATCAACTTTTGTCTATAAAAATTTCGTAATTTAGTAATCGTAAGATATTTACTCTGAAATATCCTCTGAAACGCCTATTAAATTATACGAAAGAATACATCGTACCTCAGGGGCATTTTCACCACTGGCCATATTTTCATTGGTAACTCGGGACCTTCCCATTGCCGCATCGTCTAAGTGCACTTTTGTCAATATAAGAAGATTAAATAGCTGTAAATTTATCATATACTAGTGCTGCAGAGCCAAAATTGCTGATGACAGATGTGGAAAGTGGTAGTATGAAGCTATGGAGGATTTATAATTTGATTGAATCTTCAGAAGAGTTGCCGTTGATCATTCTATTGGTAAGAATAATACCCGATAGTAAGATACTTTTTTGATTAGATTAATTGAAATAAAGCTAATACGTTTATTTGATTGGTGATTGGTTTATTGAGCGGTGGATTTTATTTTAGGGTAGCTTATCTGGGTAACCGCGTTTGAGGAGTGCAAGATGTTTATATATATATATATATATATATATATATATATATATATATATACACATATGTATATATTTATACATAGTAACTGTGGATTATGAGAAATTTTCAGGAAAATAATTTTGTGAAATAATTAACCATTCAAATTTTTGGCAAATTTAAATGGAAATTTCTTAGTTCAATAGTTTCAGCCTCAACTTTGTGGAAGTTCATTTTAATAAATGAAAAAGAAACACTTTGTTCCAATCCACCACTGTATTACAGGTACGACTAGTTTCGACGCTACGGCGTCATCCTCAGGTACCTGACGCCGTAGCGTCGAAACTAGTCGTACCTGTAATAAAGTGGTGGATTGGAACAAAGTGTTTCTTTTTCATTTATGGAAATTTCTTCTTAATTTAGAGATACGCATGGTACAGACGAGCAAAGAATTAGCCAAAATTGATATCCCTATGCAATAAACACCTTTATTACGACCCATATAAGATCCGCAGCAATGGACACAGCGAATAGCATAAAATTAACGACGCAAGCTCCCGTGTCGGCACTGGAGCTACCGGGAGAGTCAAGCGGGGGCTTGACATGACGGCGCAGTTGCCGCTTCTGAATTTGCTACGAATGACATCACCTCTCGCCTCACTGACCTGTTAAATGCCCCTTCTGTTAGAGGGAAAGAGGCAAGCTTGGTCCAGGGTTACCGAGGAGAGGGAGGACTCCTTTCGGTGAGATTGGCACGTGTGGTCAGGCATGCCCCGCGACGCGAATTCTCCCGATGGCCTTCCGATGGCCCGCTTTGCTCTAAAGCAGCTACTGCTTTTCGAGGGAACTGGAATTTCCACGGCCATTGTTTCTTTTTCCCTGCTCTTAATAGCAACGTCGCTGTGGGTTTCAACTTGAACGGTTGCTCGAGGGCCGCCGTGTGGCTTCAAGTACTACCGGTCTGCTTCGGCATCCCAGGAATGGCGTATTTCTTCCCTCTTGTGTAAATTTAACGTCTCATAACGGACTTTCTCGGGAAGGAATTCCTATTATCCCTTCTCCTTCCCCGCCCCCTCCTTCCCTTTCCCTGCTCGAAAAGGTTTCCTTATCGCTTAAACCTCAATTCCCAGGATAGCAGGGACATGGCCATCTCGTGCTGGACATTGAAAACCGTCCTTTTTGTGGTGAATTTCGAATAAAAACGATGCCTAGATAGGCATCACTCTGTGACTACCCTGATTCTTTTGATAATGATTCCATAGATTATCTTGCAAAAGATAACTGGTTCAGTGGGATTAGGTGAAATTTTACTGCAACACGCCTTAAAATGTGTTTCAGACGTGTTATAGAGCGAGAAAAGTTAATGTCATTATTGATACACGGTAGCATTCACTGTTTTATCATCAATATGTAATAATAAAGCAACGCTATCCACTCATGACTATTGGTTTAACTGTCTAAACTATTTTTATTTTATGTTTACATTTTATGTGTGTAAGAATGCTCTTTTTTTGGAATTGGAGAATAAAAATGAGTTTCAGAGAAAGGCTGATGGAGTAGCACAATGAAAAGAAGAGGTTACCAGCAAGAACACTTCGATCATGACCAACGCAGAATATTCACATGATGGATGGCCAGGGACAGTGCCAAACAAATAAGTTTAATGCCCACGTGACATAATTTGATGTCCAGGAATCAATTAAGCAAATCAAAAGCTAAGTTACGTTACGGCCCCAACCTTGGGAATAATCGACACAAAATTGGGATGCAAGAGTGGTAAAACGTAAAATACGTTTTGAGATGTTAAAACGCAAATTCAAAAGAAATAACCTAGTGAGAAAGTATTGATTGCAGGATAGAGAGGTAAAAAGTAGTCATTACCTATGGTAATCATTCATTGAAACCAAAAGATTTGGAAATGCTATCGGGGCACAAGGTCCATTCAAAATTATAAATTTAGCAGTTAAATACAACCGGAAAACTCTCAAATGATTAAGAAGCTGAAATTCAAACTAAAATATTTTTTAAAATTATTATTTATTTTAGTATTTAACGGTTTAATATGGAATGGTTTTGGATGGACACGTTTTGAACAACGATACAATGCAGTTAAAAGCAAAACATTGCCTAATTTCCGACACCATAAACCCTTAATAATAAATCAATCACGCAAGTTTCCCGTCTATCTTTATTCCGTACAACGTGTTCGTCCTTTCCCTGCCCCTTCATACCTTGCCTAGAGTTCTCCCCTCTATGACAATCTTCGACTTCCAATAACCGCTTTCATTTCCTGTACTCCGTCGTGTACTCTGCTAGCATGATTCTTCTTTTATGGACGCTGTGCTAAGTTAACAATAAATAAAATTACTTATAAATTCATTTTTCCCCATGCTTCGTACCCGATATTGTGCTCTCAAAAAACATTTTCTCTCAAGAAAACTGCTCGGGAAGGCGTATAACTTGTTCTTGCTTTGGCCCTGATGAGAAGGGGTTTCTGTGGACGGCAAAACACAGCCCTTTCACCTCGTTCTCCCCCACGCGACATGACCGCGAGACTTAGCGGGGGAGCGGGGGGGGGGGGTCGAACACGTGGTAATTGGGCTCTCTTGATGACTCGTCTGCGGGCTGCCTTTTTATTGCATGTGCCTTGGCGCGCTCTTTTTATTTAGGAGGAGGGACATCGCTCTTCCTGCTCGCCTAGTAAAGGAGACGATTGAAATTGGAACTGTTATGGGGAGAAGGGTGTAAATAAATGAACGAGGGGGGAGGAACTGTCTTGTCCTCTCCCGCTCGCCTTTCACTCGGGTTTAAGACCCCGTCGCTCTTCGTCGAGAGTGCCTCGGGTGTAACTAAGGCAACTGTCGCCAAGGTGCGACTACTTCCCCTCTCCCTATTAGCTATAAGGAACACGTTCTACTTTTGACCTCAGTGGGAGAGAATCCTGCGCACTTGGGGTTTATGCAATTGCGAGCCCCTATCAATAGCACTGGGCAAACTGGCGATGCTGATTCCTGGAAATATCTTCTAGCAGCCTGGATGAGTACATCTTATTGTTCTGGATTAACCAGATTAAGACACGGCAAAAGGATGACGCAAAACTGAACATTTGGAGATGCGAAAGATCTGCGCTAATATAGTCCTCCCAAAGGTCTATGACGGATGACCAAAATCGGCAAGAAAATAACAGAAAACGGCATCGCGACGACTCTCCAACCCCTTTGCAGTCCCGGCTTGGCACCAGCAAACCTATATTTCAAATTCCCAAAAGTGAAATCATCCTTCAAAGGATACCACCAGTACTTTTAAAGACCTTCCGTGATCCGCCCACCAGGGAGCCTTCGAGTCGCGGGAAAAACGCTGACGAAAAAATGCCGACGCTCAAAGGATGTACTTCGAAGAATTAATAGACAATGTAGCAATATCTACTGAAATGAAACTATTTTTTACAAAAAAAATTACCGATACTTTTTATGAAAACAATGTAGTTTTTATCTAACGTACACAGCAACGCTACATTTTTTATTTTCTCTAATAGCCTTTATTGTAGTTCAAAAGTCATTTTTAAAATTTCAGCTGTCAACATTGAAGAATCCTGGTAACGTGCCACGTTTTTGCTGAGTGAGCCAGTCACGTGATAAGTGAAGATTTGAACGGATTACACTTTTCTAAATGACATAATTTTCCTAGATAAAACAGCTTCTGAAAATTTCTCTAAAAAATATAATTAACAATGGCGGATGAATTGAAAGGAATTAAATTCATGAACATTTGGTAGAGCGCGGGGACACATTTTTTTAACTCTCCCTAGTGCAGTCTATCGGAGGTTTTGCAAGAGGTTTTGCAAGGATCCTTATTCTCTCGAAGGTTCCAAGGAGGGGGTGGGTCGTGCGCGCGCCCTGGACGCGTCCGTCGCATCCAATGCTCAAGCTGCGTCCGTCCGAGACGTTCCGCATTAACTGCGGACCTCACCCCTGACTTTGCGAGGAAGCGTTCGTCCTCTTGGCTTTTTTAACCACGTCCCCTCTTAGTGGAAGTGCCCCCTCCAGGAAAGTAGGCAGCAATGTGTTGATGCTCCGTTCAGATGCAGCGTATAAATTTGCTGACGGGTGAATATTCACTCAGGTATTATGATCCCAGAGGGAACAGCCTCCCGCCTCCTCTATATGTGATTCCTAAGACATCCTATTTTTGAAATAATGAAAATTTGTATGTGTATAAAAGATATGTTTCATTTTAAAATTTTCCTAATCTAAGTCACAGAAACCTACCACTTGTGATAATTATTACTCAGGATATATTTTATGGTTTAAACTATAATATTTTTACTGATGGAAAGTGATAATTGTGATTAAATGAATAATACTAATTGCTAAAGAATTATTACAAGAACGTTAAAAACCTCATCTCGTAAATTATTACGACTGCTCTCAATTACGCCGACCTCATTTACAAAAATGTTAGAAATTCTGCCGTTGGATGTGTGGAAATAATGGAAGGGAGGAACTAGGATAAAGCGAGGGCACGAGAGATAAGGCTGAACTAGAACTGAACACGCCAGTAATCCGTCGCTAAAATCTCACAGTTTTGAATTGTGTTCAGGAACAAATACAACGAGTAAATTTCAAACATGTGTTGCATAAATTGACATGGTGCTAACAGAAATAATGATAGATACCTGTCCTTTATTGGTTTGGCAGTTTCATTGTGGTTTTCAAACAAAATGCAATTCCGTTTTAATGATTTTCCATATTATAATTTTCGATAGAGCTCGATAGATACCTCGGTTCTGGTCCTTTTCCGACGTATTTGCTTGATTGTGTTTTCTCGGGTCTTCCAACGGGTCAGGGGCTCCATATTGGCCGACGTTTCGATGCTCGACTCGTGCATCGAAACGTCGGCCAATATGAAACCCCTGACCCGGTGGAAAACCCAAGAAAACTTCATCAAAATAATAAATCATTTGAGAAGAGCAAAGACATAGCCATGTGGCAAATATTATTATCCAGGAAATTCAAGAGAATACATATTTTTTAAGTGCCTTATCTTTGGAATACAAATCATGTCGCAAAGTGTCCGGTTGAGTAGGATAGATGAGCCCCTCTTACAATAAAAGGCTAGAGATGGAATTCTCAGGACATGTATTTAAGAAGATTCCTATTGTAAGATGGAAAACTCCTAGAGCTGAGAAAAGCGAAAACAAAATGAGAGGAGAACTTAGTATAATGAAAGTAGGACAAAATGACTGCGTGACTCAGCACGGAAACCTATTTACAGGGTTCGTCCGGAAAATAAGTGTACTGACTCCTGGGCTGGGCGCGCCGCTCCAGGCGCGCCCAGCACCGCTCTGACGGGCTGCGATTGGAGGGGGGTATGTTGGCAAGCGACGCTGAAAAAGGCAGTCGGCTCTGAGCTGTGGTGTAGTGAGCAGCTCTATTAACGCGAACCTCCACGCTCGACCCACGTTACGGAACGCGATGCCGAAGTTTTTGGAGCAGCGTTATTCCATCAAATTTGCGGTAAAGCTTGGGAAATCGTCTACCGAAACTGTCGGTATGATTAACCAGGCTTATGGGGAGTCAGCCATGTCCAGAAACATGATCTTTCGGTGGCACAAGATGTTCGTGGAGGGCAGAGAAGACGTCGACGACGAGTCTTCGAGAGGTTCCCGATGATGCCTTCGCGGGAGCGTTCCAGGAATGGGAACGCCGCTGGAACAAGTGTATCGACTCACAAGGGTCCTATTTTGAGGAATATTAGCTTAAGATATGTAAAAGTGTAATAAATTTTTTTTCCTGAGCTCAGTACACTTATTTTCCGGACGAACCCTGTATATTTCTTGAATTCTTTGGTAGAATTGGGCGTTTGGATTTAATGCTTCGGTGCGGACGAACGTAATCCGATCGGCCAAACGGTCGAAAGCCCTGGCCTGAATATAAAAGTTGAGTGTGGGGACGTTGATGTCAGTCCTTTTTTAAGATCGGAATGCCCTCTCAGGAGTCACGCTGAGAGGAGGTCAAAGGGTAGAATCCCTTTGTCGAGCAAGCGGAGCGCACAGTAGAGCCGCCCGCGAGATTTCTCCTCTGACGGAAAAGTTCCCTATTTGGCGTCGGTTTGCGGTCAAGGAGAGATGAATGACCACGTCAAAGACAATTTTTTTATCCTCACCCCGTGTGCTCCCTTGATTACCTCCGTCATCTACATTTATGACAAGCCGTACCACCGTTGCGGAAATTAAGTCCGTGCCTCCTAGCTGTCCGTATGGGAATTTAAAATGTGTCTACACCCATGTGTCTCAAGCAAAGTCACATCCCGGCAGTTCCTCGTGAAATGTGACTTTTAATTGCCGCACTTTTAGATATCTTGAGAAATTTCTCCGGTTATTTCGCTCAATAAAAGATCCAAGACTTTCAAACAGGCTTTCACGTGGGTTCATATCACTCTGACAACATGTTTCCCCTGAGGCCCTTCTTCCGACCTGGAGCGTCAGATGTCGTTTTTTTCTCGTGGTACATGAGTCATCATTCAAAACAGGGACGCTCTCTTTGGTTAAACGGGTGTTTTAGACAGTTAAAGGTGTAGGATGGCTTGCAAATATCTTCTTCATATAAACTGCTCGGTTTTTACCGATTCATGAGGATTCATAATTCGAGGCACAGAAATCCGATTGGTTTCTTCAAAATCAGTGTTTTTTCTAGATCCTTTCCACTTGAAACTCTTGATGCTGGAGACGAATTCTAGTTAGTTTTAGTATTTTTAGAAGAAGAGTACATTATCCTTAGTTTACTGTGCTTATTCCAGCGTCATATTAATGGTCTGGATATCTCTAGGTGTTTTTATTTTACGTTACTGCATAGAAACTGATTTAGACTTATTCTGCAATATGGCCTTTAGCTCAGCAACACGAGGTATGTCATTTTATCCGTGTTACACGCTATAAGCGTAATTTATAATTTTTTGAGAGTTTTTATAATCTCTCTCGTAATTTCTGCTAAAATATCTCAGTTTCCGAAATTTCCCTCCATTCTCCTAAATATTACTGCCATTCATGGAAAGGATTCGATCATAGACTAATAAAATATTATTTTCCTCGAGCAAATTAGTGTTTTTCGTGATTATATTTCATTCGTCCAATTTATCTCAGGGTAATTCGTACTTCGGGTGATTTTCATATAGTCTCAAATGGCATTTTATTGCATAATTACTCTATTAAAGTAGACGACCTTGTGTCGGAGCTCCAAGCCTGATAACATTGACCAGTCATCGCAACAACAGCTGTTTGCAAATCACTGGCGTGGACCGATCAAAACAAGCTTGGGTGAAGACCGGTGACCTCTTCCCTTCCACTTAAACCCAAAATCCCTCGAATCTCCCGTTGAGCATGTATCGCACATTAGCGGGCCTCGAGGTCGGCCGGTGGGTCGGATTGAGGGTCGGCAGGTGGGCGTGGAGCTCAAGAAGGGAGCCTCCAATGCGTGAAATCCTCCTGCATCACGCTTAAGCGAGAGACTGCCATCGGAACCTTAGGCACGAGTTAAGGAAGTGGGTTAATGGCCAGGACAAGGTTTCTCTACAGAAAATCGATAATCTGCAATTTCCCAGTGACTCTCAAGGCACTAGAAAGCACTCAGTATACATTTTTCAACACTAAGGACAGTAAGAATAGCTTCCTCAGCAAAATATATTTATTTATGCTACTGGAAACTTATCTTCAATTTAAAGTGATTTTGAATTCGGCTATTTACTTAAACAAATAGGACTTTTCACGCTAGCCTTACTACCGACGTTCCAGTTGGTATTTATTCCTCGAGGATATTCTTCGATTCCACTCCTATTTGCTTTGTTACTGAAAAGTAAACATTCTGCTCGCGCGTTGAATCATGATTTGCAATTCCCAGCTCCTAAAACTCCCCTTGTAATCATCCAAATAATAGTCGAATGCACGTATTAGATCTCAAAAATAGCTCTTGATATTTCCCACTTCTACAAATTCCCAGACCATGCCAAATGCTATTCTATGCAGTTAGGAGTTGTGATTATTCTCATTTTACTTCTCAAAGCATCAGAAATATATATTTTTACAAAATTATGCGAACATGTTGACTTTTTGTGAATATAATTGAAAGTAGGTGTTTATTGTAGGGCTGTAGGCGCAGTATTACTTCCGTTTTTTATAATTCTTATCATATCATCGTTAATATAACCAGAGTGAATCAAATAAAAAATTAAATCAAAGAAAAAAATATATAAATTACATCATTCAATTCAAAGTGGGATATAAATGCGTTTCCAAATGTCAACATGGTAAATACACTCGTATACTCCTGTAATATGTAGATGTAGATAGGTATCTAACTCGGGAAATAAGAAAACACCGCATAAAATTGAGCAACTACATTCATAAAACGTACAGATGCATATTATGGTGAGTAATCACTGCATATATAATAGAATATTCTTGTAGTATGCCTTTTAGATGCAAGCTCATCATAACTATTGGTATTTTTAATGTTTAAAGTTTGCTCTCAGTATTATTTATGCATTAAAATTTACGGAAAATGAGAACTTTCGGGATATGCCGGGGTATGGCGGGATTTCAATTGATGTATATTTACACTTTAGTCAATTGGCACAGTTTAATGCCTTTGGAATTGGAATATATCAAGGTAAAATTTTATTTCGGAAAAGAAATACTTAATTATTCCTTATATATTTTTATTGAACACGACCTTGGTTTCGACTTACTAAGTCATCATCAGGCATCATCACCTGATGATGGCTTTGTAAGTCGAAACCGGGGTCGTGTCCAATGAAAATACATGTGGAATAACTAAGTATTTCTTTTCCGAGATTAATCGCTCCCACAAAGTGACGCCTGAAACTCGTCTATAAATTTTTTTTGGTTTTTTGTAAAATTGGAAGCGTAAAAAATGCAAGGAATCCACGTGTTTGACGAGTTCAGGATATATTCTCACACATGATTAATGAAAGCAACAAAAATCTGTCGTAAAGGAATAGGAACCCACTTTTCACCAAATATCCCTTGGTTACTCCCAACTCATTATATCACCATAATTCAACCAATTCACGCATTAATACCCCACCACGTCCCCAAGCCACTCCCATGCTCTGCAATAAACCAAGGTGCATAACACGTCCTATTTCCAGGATCCGGATCCCACCCACTTTTTAAATCTCTCCCACCAATTCTCTGCTCCTCAGCTGCCTCTAACAATGTAGTGCATCTATTTTATTTAGATTATATATATATATATATATATATATATATATATATATATATATATATATATATATATATATATATATATATATATATATACATATATATATATATATATATAATTTTATTCCATGTCTACATTTGACCTCTTCATTATTTGTCCTATAATTTGTAAAGAAATATGCTTCAAGTATGCCTGCCAGTGTTAGCACTTTCACCATATTATTTAATCGTTTATTCCTGCCAGATACCTTTCTATTATTTGTTTCCCACATTGCAAATTGTAAAGATATAAAAAAAGTTGATCATTGCTAACTGGAATCGTTATCTCGTTAGCTGCGTTCGTCCTTTCGTTATATACATGTATGAATACACATGCACGTGACGTGTACATGTATGCACATATATATATATATATATATATATATATATATATATATATATATATATATATATATATATATACGCACATATGTATATACATACATACACATATTTATGTATACATAAACATTATACATAAATCCCAGAAATCACACAGTTCGGGTGAAGCTGAGGGCACCCAGAAGGGCATGCCCGGGAATTGAACCAGGGTGATCGTGGGTTTATAAAAAAACCAAAACACAGCAATCAACCCGGAGGTCGGTTTGATAGGTGATGGTAGAGTTCACCAAGTACCAAGCCCGATGGCATATGAAATGCACACATTTCCCTGTGCCGGTTAATGTTTACCAGGAAGATCTGGTACCCGAAAAACCACAGCTGGGGTGGAGTTGTAGGTGCCCAGAATTGGACCCGGGACCATCCAGGCATTAGTCCAACGCTCTACCCGCTCGACTACCGCGACACACCGTCGGTATATAAAATATATATAATAAACATATACATGTATGTTTTTATACTACCCCTAAACTTAGATGTTTTTCTTTGAGCATGGAGGAGAGAGATAGTAGCATTAAACTCAAATGGTAATGCCTTTAATTGATTCAGAGAGCAGTGAATCAACGCGATAAGAGAGTGAGATGACCCGGGGCCTCCCCCTTCGCTTCGGCCACCCCCTGCCTCACCCACGGGCCCTCCAGCGCCTCTCGATTCCCCTCCCGACCCTTTACCCTCACGACCCATTTTATTCCGGAAGTTGTTTTGATGGAATTCAATTGGCCCGATGGAGGAGGAGAGATAGGGATGGCCACCTTTCTTTTGAAGCAAAGGCCGCCCTATCTGTTTCCCTTTAGAGATTGTTTATTTCTGCCCCATTTTATTTTTATTTAAACAACTCACTCGCACGAACTTAACGCGGCTGAACCTCCACCCCCTTCCTCCCTCCCTTCACCCCTTCCCTCCTGCCATTCTCCTTTCGCTCGCATTTCGGAAAAAATAAAGAGGAGTGGAATGGAAATCGCTCCTTCATCTCGTCCCCTTTCCCTTTTCCATCTACAGAAGAAGGCGAATAAATTCTTGCCGCCCCCAAACCCTCCTTCCCTGCATTTCCCCCGACCCCCTCCTCCCACTCACTTCCCTCTCCCACCCCCCTTCCATCGACGGGGCCTCGGCGTTCTCCGAGCCTCCTACACTTAAAGACGAATTGGATTTTGTCTTCGGAACCCCAACTTTATCGAGAAAGAAACACGGAACAAGAAAACTGTGCGGAGATACCATTTTCTGCCTTTAAATTTTGTTAACTGCTCAAATGGAATTAGGCAGTTCGGAAAATAAGTATTTAATGATTTTAAAACATTTATTAAAATTAATTTCACATGATTAGCCGTTAAACATAGCGAGCATCGCATGGTATAATGTCATGGGCATTTGCATGATTTGAAATTATATGATCGCTTAGTATTTGGAAAATTTAGCAGTAGTATTAAGCATGAAATGAAATAATATCTCGTTATTATATTCTTAAGCAATGCAAAAGTATTGCTTTGAATAATTAAGGTAGAAACTATGTATGTTCAATCAAATGTTTTCTTCGGATACTGAAATGTAAAATCCTGTTGATTCGCGTAGATGTACTTATTAATGAGCTAAATTGATAAATAATTCAACATGAAAGCATTTTGAATTTATGAACCGAAACAAGACACTCTTATCTTAATTTCTCAGCTACCATGTACTTTAAAAATTAAGACATATATAAATAATGAGTAAACCTTTGAGAGGAGATTATTTGTGTGTGTAATATCGCCAACCTCCCAAAACATTATCTTAACATAATGCTTTGAATAGGACGATATTTATGATCCGAAAATTTTATGAAGTATTTTAATGCCAAAATAACATTCATATACATGTAATAATAGGATTGGTAAAATTAATAATAATTGCGTTAGTGTGTGGCCCTGAAGTAATAAACTGAGAAATCAAATAATTAAATAGACATGTTCCATACATGTAATATAATCATACCAAACCGAATAATTGACATGAGGTACAAAATAGAGTCAAAATAGATGTTCTAAACAAGGTAATATTATTTTCACCATTCGATGATTTACTAGAGCTTTCGAAAAATCACACCGTTAATATTTCGAGGTGCGTAATTACTGTCCTATAATTTTCAGAAGTTACCACACAGAGCCTAAAATTAATAACTCTATTTAGTATGGAAATCAACTAGCGAAAGCGATTGCAAGCAAAATCCGTCACATTCCCCAAAAGCGGTTAAAGGTAAAAAGGTTGCCTCCTATTTATAATTTTAAGCTAGATGTGTCACTGAAATTTTATTCCGTTAATGCTATTTTATTTTTCCTTCTTATTTTCACGAATTTTTATTACGATTCTTATATTCATGACCGGACCCTATTTCAGTACCCTCGATGAATAGAAGTCCGAAGAATCGAACAAAATTATTTGAAAAATTCAACCGTAAATTTACCCAGGATTAAGGTCTAACCTCTTCACTCGTTTGAACTCACTCTACGTGACTCAATCTCACATTTTCCAGAATAAGGCTTGCCTTGAAAAGAGAGCAGGCATGTTCCACCAGAACACGTCATAAAACGCCGCTAAGTCGATGCGAGATATGGAGCCGAATTATTTCCTCCTAATGCTCTCCTTATCGAAAACCCGAGTTTCCTACCGTGGCTCGGTAAAGTTGTGAACATTCTCTTGAAGCTCCTCCGAATGCTGAGAAATTTCATATCGGAAAATTGGGGAAGAATGCGGACAACAAACACAATACAAACGCGCCAACTGTTTCCCGCGCGCATATGTGCACAAAGGCGACCATCCAAGTCGTAAAACTGGTCGGAATTGCCCGCGGCTTCGAACGGCATAAAATACAATTCTCACATAACCTCCATCGGTAAAGATGACTTCTCTCCCTTTCCCCCAGAAGAAGAAGACTCAATTTCTGTTCGCATGACGACGCCCCCCCCCCTTATCCCCACCGCCTCCGTCATCATCTCGCTCTCACCTGTCCGGACCGGGGGAGATGAGAAGTGGGCCGGTGTGTGGGAGGGAGGAGGGGCGAGGGGGGATTCTAGGATTCACTCCCCCAACCCAAGAATCGCCCACTTTTGCCATTATTTTTCATTCCCCGCGAGGGAGTGATGTCGTTATGCGGCGTCGGTGCGGCCCCGCCGGCGGGGGACCCAGTGTGAGTGAGTGGTATGAAGGTTTTATTCCTTCCCACCGAGGAGGAATTGGATCAGATTAGCATAAAAATACCATCGGAACGTATTCGGAAGGCCGAAAGGAGAGACGGGGAAAGGAGAGACGGGGAGGGGGAGTTTTTCCGCGTGAATAATTGTTTACCGTTATCTGAATTATCGATTTTTCCACCCTACTCCCATACCCCAACCCTGCTGCGAACCTGCCTCTTCGTCTTGGTGAGGGGTTTTATTTTCCACGACCCTTTTAACGTTTCGCCAAGATTCGATTTATCCTGCGAGAGAGATGGGAAGAGAGAGAAAGACAGAGAGAGAGAGAGAGATTCCTTTCGAACTGTAAGTTCTGCCCTCTTTGCTCGTAGGAGAAAGCCGGGAGGGCGGAATATAACTGGTCAAGGGGAAATACGATGATGTAGCGAGGGAGAGAAAGAATGCAATAAAAAACTTTCGAAAGTGTACCACAGTGGTTGGTTGCTGGGCTGATAAATTGAATCGCAGGTCGATGGAATCCACAGATGTTGTCTGTGTGAGGATGAGATAAATTGCAATCATAAACCATTAGCTTTAATAAAAAAGTTTTAATGGTGGAAAATAGCAGAGGGTTATTTTTATGCTGTTTTAGGTGCAGAATCACAGTGAAGCACAGTGAACCAAATTTAATAAGTGATTAGAAATTTTCGCTTAACGGTTGAACGAAAAATGAACGATCCTATTAAAGAAGAAGGCATTAGCCCATAAGAATTAATTCATTAATTCAGAATTTGAATGTCGAGAACATAGACGTGTATTATCTCCATGGAAACCGTAAAATCTTGATACATTTTAGGAAACACGATTGAAAACGTATAAGTGAACATATTCTTAAAATCAATATATTATTAAAATTTAAAGAGACACAATTCTCAGAAATAAAGTTGTATTGATTCCTCTTCAATCGATATAAGGACTAGCATTAGATGGAAATTATAGTATTTGCATGTCTTGCGGCGTATTGATTGTGGATTTTTTTAAACTATCATTTTTGGTTAGCTTATGTGAACTTCTTTACGAAGTGGATTAGTATTTCATTGTAAAATCATAAAAGACACTGATTGGAGGAACGATAAACAAAATTATTTGGGTACCTCAAATTATGTCATGAAACAGTTTCACCGTGCTATGGTTGGTTAAATCTGCTTGATTATCTCAAACAGTTTTCCACATTCTGTTTTTGATAAATTTCCTTATATTACTTTTCGGAATACGTGGGCCAAGTTAGTGTAGAATTTAGAAAAACAAAGTATTAATAATCTCCACCCTATTTCTTATCCCATCCCACATTTGCTTGAAGAGCGCGCAGTATTTCCTTTAATACGTGACAAATATTCTTTCCAAGGATGCTCCCCGGCCGTGCTCTCGTGACTGCCCTCCGTGGAAACGGAATCACTCATACTCGCCCCGCCTCCTCAACCGCTGCACCACTGATTCAGGGTGGCTCGCAAAAGAGTCGTTCATTAAAATGTATGAAATACAACGACGCGGCGACAGACGTCTCCATCGAGAGCCGGCCCTCCGCCCGATTGCCTGCGTCCTCCGTGAATGTATTCCAGATTCAATGAGACTCATCTTTGTCTTTCTTTTCGCCAGCCTCTTATTTCATCCAACTCCCTCCAATTCCTGCCTTAAATGCACTTCAACATCCATGTCCAAGTGCACGTTCCCCCAAGTTTGCCTCCCGACAATTTCTTTTCCTTTGAGTCTCTTCCGAAAATTATACATTTGGCTCTGAGGAGTAGTAAAATTCAAAGGGGAAGAGTTATCAGCTATTTTTTTTCGTTCGCCGGCGTGCCAGAACTACTTTTCAGCGTTTGGAAACTTCTAATCATTAGCATAAACTAACTTTCTTAGGACTCAAGGGAAACCTTTTTGCAAACCGAAGCACGAATAAGCGAGCAGAAACCAATTGTTGGAATTTTATAGATAAGAAGAGAGGCATAATCCATCACGGCTTTCTTTCTTAAGTCAATGGATTATCATTTGGATTATTATTCTAAAATGTAGGCAGTTAAACATGCTTTCGTTTGAAGCAAAGCGGGAGGGTTGTTCAAGTGAGCACAGTATTATCAATACTCCGTTCTAGCCAATGCATCCCTTTGAATTTAATTGTGACAATGCATCTTTTGGCAGGATTTAATCGAAATCGCCTCAGATTGAAATACATACGCATTAATGCAAGGGCGAACGGTGAGATTTGTTTTCAGGCGAAGAAGAGGGGGAAGAGAAGGGGAGAAAATAAAGGGTTATCAGTCAGGTTTCGCTCTTTTTATGCACTATCTCTTTCCACATCTTCTCCAAGCGCCCACGCCTTCACCCCACCCTCTCTTTTTGTTATTATTTTTTTTCTATTTCCCTCAGGAAATGGTTTCCGAAGCGTGGAGGAAGGGCCGTGGGAATGAGTGGTTTCAGAGGCACAACCCACGGCTGCCTTTCTTTTTGCCTCCTCCATTTGCGCGCTACCTCTCGTCCATATCTTTTGTTCTCTTATTCTTGATTACCATGTACATGAAGACGGAGAGTGGAATGGAGGGACATTGTGAGAGGGTTACATTTGATTTTAATCGCCATGGGAGGATATAATGTTCCTTATCCCGCTGGCGTACGGCCCCCACAAAATTGCAATCACTGTCGAAACAGTTTTTTAAGAAAATAAATTAAACAAGTAAGTCGAAGTGTTAAAAAATCAGCAGGTGTAAATGGGCAAACCTCATTGAAGTATTATCAACATAATTAGACTCCGGGCAGTTTGAGAGATTTGCCTTTAGATCGACGACAGTGTTCCCCGGGGATGAACCGCCTATCGCCAGAGAGAGCACCGCTCTGACAACCGACGGGAAATGCCTTCGCAATACCTTTTCTTTACTTGTATTGCAAATTAAATTCGCTTTTTTTATGAGATCTGAATCACAGACACCGAAATCCGAAGACTCCCAACTAATTTTAGGGGTTCAAATTTGCGTTTAGGAACTAATATTGAAGTTTTTTTTCAAATTTAACCAGCATGATTACTTGCTTCTCGATTCTATGATTAAAAACAATTGAAAAGGCTCAAATCATCTGCCTGAGTGTGGTTTTAACTTAAGGAACCAGGAGTCATGGAATGGCCAAGCCGGAGGCAGAACGGTCAGATGACTGAAGAATGAGAATTTTTTTTAATTTACGCCAAGAAGGGAAAACAGCTCTGTTCACACATGGTTTAAAATTTTGTGAAAATGTGATGAAAATTTCATGAAATTTAATGGAAAATGTATTCCGCGGGCTATTGTCATTGCCTGCAAGAGCCCTGAATCCGAGCGCCCCTCGCCGCGTTCGCCCCACTCGTTCTCCACTCACTGACTTCCTTTCGCTCTCAACTCTTGCCCTCGCCCCCCTCCGCAGTTCAAGGTCCTGCAAAGACAACAGAGAGGGCAACCCACCCGGGCGTGGAGTTTCGATCGAGCGCTTTTCTTCGTTTTGCACGCGTATGCCATCGGACCTCCGGAAGTACTCGGAATAGCGTCGTGAAACGAATAAGTAATGAACATGCAATGAATACGACATCAAAATGCTGAAATGGTAGGTTTTTAAATGACATCATTGATTAAATGCACAAAGGGAATCAGTAAAGTTGAGTGCTAACACAAAACAGCTCACAAATACTGACATGCAATTACAGTCTAATCTAGATGATAAAAATATGTATGTTTATCCGTGTAAATACAAGGGCTGTCAACAAAGTGACTTACGTTTCGGCCTAGCGTCGCGGTGGATAGGGCTAGAGCCACCATCTTTGGTGTCCAAATGCGTCTACACTCCGTACGCATCCCACTTTGGTAAAGTGTAGATTGTGTTTCACTCTGCAAACTGCTAAAATGTGCGCTGGGATAGAAAAGCCCGAGAGTTGTGATGTGCGATATGTGATTAAGTTCTTATTGACACAAAACTTAAACAAGCCAATTAAAAACCACAGGCAACTTTGTGGAGTGCACGGAGACGGAATAATGAGCGATGACTGTGAGTGAGGTGTTTTCAGTTTGACCATGACCACAGAACCAATGCGCACACGGGGGACCGCAGCGGTTGACCTAGCTTTGTGACTGGTGAACTGACGGTGAATATCAACGAAATATTTTCTTAATTAATCATGTTAATCATCGTATTTCTCTTCCGCTCTCGTTTTCTCTCCCCTTCTATCATTCCCTCCAACACGGTCTTCCACGGGTAATCCTTCCTCATACGTACAAACGACACTGACCAATTGACGTTCCTTTCCTTGATTATCTTCACAAATTTCCTCTCTCCTCTCTTACCATTTGTATCACCTCCTCATTCTTCACCCCAGCCTCCAACCTCTACGCCCCACCACTCTCCTCCAGATTTCGAAGGCCTTCTTTCTTTTTACTTCACCTTTCCGCAAAGTCCATGATGTTGCTCTGAGCAACATCACACTCCGAATGTCACATCTTGCCAATCTCTTTCTCAGTCCCTTTTTTTAAACCTCCACGAGGTTGTTTCTTCTTATTATTAAATCTCTCTCTTTTCATAGCTTTTCTTGATTTGATTTCATTAGAACACGACATGCCTTCAAAGATGTTTCCAAGGATTATGGCCCCTGAAACTTGGGGTGGTTTGCAAACGCGTTGCACACCTGACGACTGGGAAGGAAGAGGTGCCCTTTGTCCTTTCACACTTGGGATTTGAAATTGGATTTTTGTTTGTTGGTTCTGTGTTGCAATGGGAAAATTACAGGCCATAATTAGACCTCCTCTCCGCTCAAAATGAATCAAGCGTTCGAATTAGGCCTTGGGGGAAGGAGCGAAAGGTGTTCGGGCGATAAATACCTCTGCCGAGTTGCCTGTGATTCGAACCGAGCTACCATCCATCTTTATTCCCTGCTCCTTTTGCATTTGCTGTTTTAAGCTCTCCAATTTCACTTACCTCTCGAATGCTTCCATTTTATAATTCCGCCTACACCTCTGAGTGATCTAATTGCACTAACAGGTCCGTGTTTATGCATCGTTCCAATCTCCGAGGAAGCGAAAATTAAGCCCACTGCCAATTTTCCCGAGTGAAAGACTTCGCTGCTCGTGCGAATCACAAATCGCAACAGGGATTTTGCTTGCATATCGGATCGTGTGGAAAAGAGAATGAAATGTCACAAGTACATCCAGTTAGTGCGGAATTGGGCGTTCTATTAGATTATTTTGAGATTTTCCTTTGCTTCATTTTTGAGGCAATTGCTATGTTCATAGAGGTTTACAAGAACGCGGTGCTGCGTGGTAAATTTATAACGAGTTTCCAAGAATGATTCGACTCTTAACCATGGTCGTATGTAGAGCGTGGAATTGGTGCTCATCGCGTTCTATGAATTTGATACTTAACACATTCTTAATCAGCTCTTCTGAATAGCTTGTCGCTTGATTTCTCCACCCACATCCCTCCATACACTTTGGATGCTCAAAGAAACCGCCGATTATCAATGAAGAAATTTGCCATTTTAAATAATTTTAAAAAATCAACGGTTTCGTGTCCGTCGAAACATCACAGATCAGCTTTCTTCCCTCCCCCCAATATCATTTTGCTTTACGTCATCCACCTCTTGCTCTCTAAGCCGCAGTTCGGACAAGTATGAAGTTGCTCTAAAAAGTATCGGCGACAATTTTTTCTTGACGTGTGAACGTGAAGTGCTGAATTAAGACCGTCGGTTAAAGTGCGCATGATTGCAGATTCAAATGCATTGATAAGATAGCAATTCTCACCATATCACTGAAAATTTGGCGAAGCGAAAGATCTGCGCTAAACTCGTCCTCCCGAAGGTTTTTGGCGTCAAAAGCGTGAATAAAATAACAGAAAAACGTCATTGCGACGATTCCCCAACTCCTATACTGTCCCGACTTGGCACCAGCAAACCTATATTTCCTATTTCCAAAAGTGAAATCATCCCACAAAAGACACCATTATGGGTCCCTAAGGTCCGTCAAAGAAGCTTGCACTCGTACCCCTCAGGGCCTTCCGGAATCTGCCTACCAGGCAGCCTTCGAGCCGTGGAAACGCCGCTGGCCTAAGCGTGTTGACGGTCAAGCGATGTACTTTGAATAATTTTGTGGTGCAGTAGCAATATATGAAATACGATAACAGCAAAGGACATTTAACTCGACCATGGGTGATTCTGAAATAAATACTGATTTAGGTGCATATCAATTCTCTTGAACGCTCAAAGGACCATTAAGAATGCATAACAGTGCAGCAGCTTAAGTATCGCCTTAGAAATCTATTCCCCGATTACTTGGGACTGTCTGCTCGTATATCTATTTTCTGAATATTTTTCTGGTGCTTTTCATGCGAACCTTGCATTGATAATTGCACTCTAGTCATCATAATAGATTACCTTTAATTCATATCTGTCATAATACCGCAAATTGTTCTAAAAGATTCAACGCTTAGTTAGTGCCCATAGTGCCCTTAGTGACCATGAACGAAATAATATTATTCAGCATTAATGATATTACTCGTGCAAATACAATTCCGAAAATATCCATCATAAATTTATATTTGCTTTCCGTGAATCATGAATTTTAAAATTCATCACTGCCTCCTATCTATACACATTGAATTGCCGTAAATCGATGTGCTTATTCTTAATTGTGAGGTAAACACATCCAAGAAAATTAAAATTAAACAAAAAGGACAGTTTAAATATATCCGCTACGTTCGATTAACACGTTTGAGACGAATAAATATCCAGGCATAGCTCGAGCGCTCGTTCTCGACACCGTGGGAAGATCGGCGGGGAGACGGAGGAGGAGAGGGAGGCAGGCGACGCGACCGGACCGAGATCACTCGCCGTGTTAAATGCATCGCCAAAGACAACAGTCCCGAGTAATTGGAGAATAAGGAGATATTTTACCTGCTGCACTGTTGTGGATTCTTAATAGTCCTTTGAGCGTTCAAGAGAATTGATGTACACCTAAATCAGTAATTATTTCAGAACCACCTATGGTCGAGTTAAATCTCCTTTCCTGTTATAATTGCTGGCTGTCATGATGTAAGTGCAATCGAAGGGTCTAGTCCGTCTGAAAATAAAATTGAAGTATTCAGAGCAGGCCGTTCTGTTAGAAAGATTTCACGGAAGTTCCCCTACGTCAGAAGTTATGTCGAGGAAACTGTGTGTGCATCAACGGGCGCTAATGGAACGGAGGGTTTGGAGGAAAGAAAGAGTTTATGTGTCAGCAGGGGGCAGTCACACTTCGCAATTTGAAGTGGGTGGATATTAGGGGGAGAGAATATTACAACTCCTCTCGAACGGTTAGACTACTCAAATAAATGGCCACATTGACCAAAAATACCTTAACCTTTTCAAGTACAAAGTTTGAGAAATATCTCCTCTTTAAGATAAATAAAATGGTTACTAGATCGTTTATTTTGCATGAGTATTTGGCTCCATATTTAAGCCTTGTTTCATTATCCTTTTCACATGAAATACTTCCCTTTATTCTAATCAAGAAGACTTTTCTTAATTAGGGAATTAGAAACGAACGTTCCCTGATCTCATTTGCCCCATTCGCATTTGTATGTCAATGTGAGGCTAGTATAACCACACCACAGTCAAATTAACTGGCGTAAACAACATGATAACGATAACGAGTTCAAGTTGAGAATTAACGGGAGTGTCTTTGATAAATATGTATAAATGAAATGCTTAGAGGTTTGTTAATGAGTGGACGTGCGGAATGGAAGTGTTGATGACTGCGATTCGCTAAAATCCAGGTTCCGACAGATTGAATCAAAATCCATCAGATTATGCGGTGCTCTTGATCAATGGAACCAAAGTGCAAAGGTCGTGCCTTCCCCACGAATGCGATAGAGCATTGGAGGTTTCACGAGCGCGTGAACCGTCGAAGTTTTTCAGCCGGTCGGGTCAAGGGGGCAGCATCCTCGACACAAATCCCCGTGTCTCCACCGCTCGAGTGCGTGTCCTTTATTCGGCCCTTGTCCTTACTTCGACTGCGGCGATCAATCAAAACCTCTCCAGCAAAGGAAGCGGCAAACCCCTAATCGACAGATAGCGGTTTGGCGGTGCCCGCGCCCCAATCACGGATTACAAGTACGCCGTCCATAAAGTAACTTACGTTTCGGCCTAGCCTAATAGGTGGTGGGTAGGATTAATTCCACCATCTTGGTGTCTGAACGTCCCTGTGACGTCTTTAGCAAGACATTGCTTGCAAATACAGCGCTTTGACAGTGACGCATAATCACATTCTGGTATAAATGAGTGATTAAAATGAAAGGTGACCGATTTCTTTTGTGTATCATTATGATAAATGCCTCAATTCGAATGGCGACTATGTCAAGAATTGTTTTAAATGTTGCTTTAAAATGTATGTAATGAACATGTGTCTTGTTAATAGGTTCATATTTTATTTCAACGCGTAATTTACTTTCTAGAGAGCTCTCGTAACTGCTCTCTGCCTTGCGAGGGTGCTGATTCATTGGGTGCTATCCTGCCACCGCAGAGACGTTTTATTGACGGAGAAGATCGCCTTTCGATCACCATAAGCAGCAGACGTGCCTGTTCATGCCCACCTACCAAGGGTCGGTAGAGATGACGCTAAATTACAAATATTGCAGCCATTGCCAAGCATGTCATTGCTGCCTCGGGATAACATGAACAGATGAAATAAAGAATATAGTTTGTAATGACCACTACCCTATTAAAAATAAAACTTCTCCCCCGTAACGAGCCCCTGACAGCAATACACGAAGTCTACAATCCATCCAGTTCATTAATTCTCCATAAAACTAATCAATAATTGCGATTAGTCTAGTTAATTAATAGTCCAACTAATTTCTAGAACTTAGAGGGATTCGGACTGAAGTTTTCGTTGGATCATTGTTAGTTCCCAGCCCTAGCAAGGAAAATGAAGTACTACGTCAGGACTATAAAATATAAGATTGGTGCAGCACGCATTTGAAGTGGAATTTATGATCATTAATAAAGGGATAGAGAGGTGAGAAATTTATTGTTTTGTGGGTTATAGGTTTGAGTTCAGAAAATAGAGTGGAACGCGGGATGCTATACTGTAGAAATAAGAGGTTATTAATTGGGAGAAACATAAAGTAAAATCCAACGTATTTCCCTGTTTGTCCTTATAACTATAAACTATTAGCATTAGTATGCAACAAAAAAGTCCCTTCTTATTATCTCATAATATAATTATATGTATTTTATGAAATAAGAGAGAAAGTTCGAGGATGAGCTCGAGGTGTTGCCGGCAAAATATTGCAAATCTACTCTTAATCAATGTAATCTAAACCGAAAATACTATGTCACATTTCAAATAAGTGTCCACATTCCAAGGCAAACGATGCAACTGGTCTCGTTTGTAATAGATAGCATTTCATGGTTGAAAATCTTAACTTAATACTACTATAAAGTGATTACTGAAGTATATGTACTTTCAGAAAACTAAAGAGGAATAACGTTTTGCTCTTTGCAAAATATGCAGTTAAATTATGGAGAAAGCAATTTCTCTAATTAAAATGAGTGTGAATCTTTTTGGGATGCACAATTAACCTCTCAATATTTACTATTTGATTTAGGATCGCATTACTTTGCAAAATTCAATGTGTTGTGCAAAGCAATGTCCATTGAAAACCCATAGAATGGAACTTCAGTATGCCACCAAAGAGAAATGTATCTGTTTTTAAAGGTCTCAGGTGTTTTTTCATATGATTAAAAAATATTTATTGCCTATAAAATTAAACTTTTTTGCTTTGA
Source organism: Hetaerina americana (assembly GCF_022747635.1). Classification (NCBI taxonomy): domain Eukaryota; kingdom Metazoa; phylum Arthropoda; class Insecta; order Odonata; family Calopterygidae; genus Hetaerina; species Hetaerina americana. The sequence goes on from NW_027286764.1 coordinate 8,774,828, forward strand.
ACGCAAAAAAAGTGACAGGCCAGCAGGAAATTTTTTTACTGTACAAGAAATATCTTTGACCTTCCATTACTTTACTCAAATATCGGTTATCTTCACGCCATTGTGAAGCACTTAAATTAAGGCAAACATTTTAAAACGAATGACTATTTCAAATGAGGAATCTGATTGCAACTCCTTATCACAAATAGATAAGATTCTATATTATTACGCATAGTTAATCTTATTCACTGAGTTGGAATTTGGTTTAATGATTTCGCATTGCCGGAACGAGGCTTAAGCGTTCGGATGGGCCAGAATGGGAGTTGCAGTGCTTATAGGAATTGGGCTTCAGTGGGGAGGTGCTAGGCCTCTCGAGTCTGAAAGGCTGGGAGGGGGGGGGCGTGATTCCCCGGGGACGAATGAATATTACCCCTTCCAGCTTCATCGAAGATGCTTCCACTTCGGATACTTTTCCTTTCGCTCCTCCATTTATTTTAACGCCGACCATTCGGCATCATTAACTTCTATGTCTTTTGAACTCCTCCGTTCGTGACATAAAGCAGGCCGTGGGTCTTATTCTGGTCTTTGGATTTTAAAATTCCATTTCGGGATCCATTTTGAATGGGCGTGGTTTTTGCAAGAAGTTTAGCGGATGAGAGGAAAATGATGCTTCAAATGGACAGAGACCAGGGGAATTTGAAATCGACAGGGCGGAAAGGTAGAGCGTTCTCAACGGTTTTTATGGAATTACGTATATCTTCCGGGAGCAGACAACGGAGTAATTTCTGGACCATTTATCTACCCTTACGGAGCTATCTATGCAGTCCTTTCCTATGCATCGTGACGACAGTGACAGGTAGGGGAACTGGGGCGTCTTGTGCGTAGGTGAACTTTGTACACTGCGGAAATTATAGACGAGAAGAGGAATAAACGAACAAATCGAATCTCCTTCCATGAAATCGGTCGTGTTATTGTTCGCTTATGCTAATGACCATTTATTTTCATTTCCATAAGAGGCTTATGTAGATGGTGATGAAATTTTTCATTGAACGCATGCGAAAAATTTCTTAAAAGTCTATAGTAATAGAATTAACAATAAATATTTGATATCGCAATTAAATTCAATGAAAGTAACAGACAAACTATGCGATGAAGTTATGAAGTTTGAACCATTAATTTAATGAAATATTAAATCTGCAAATTCTACATTCCAAATGTGTTCATTTTCTCTAGAAGTTCACCTTTATGTACTGCTCATTAAAATAGAAATATATATTAAGAAAAGGGATAGAAAGACATATAGGACGAACACAAAAGAGGTTGGGGAGGCGGAATCCAGCAGAGCCATAGAGCATTGGTCTGGTAAGTCAAATGAGCCGTGGCTCATGTCCCGGTCAAGGAAATATTTTTACACTTGTGATCTACTCGATTCGACTTTCCCCACCCCACCTGTGTTCCTATCCCTTTTCCTTTTTTCCTTATATCTATTTCCATGTGAATAATTTTGCGCCATATGGCTGTTTTATATATATATATATATATATATATATATATATATATATATATATATATATATATATATATATATATATATATATATAGATATGCACATATACATCGTAAATATACACATGCACACATTATTCTTGAAGTGTGAATCACAGGTATGGAATACTTTCGCATCACTGTCATATGGAGGAGAAGCACGGGATAGAGGGGTTGACTCGAGGAGGAGGATGGACTGCGTTCCGCGTTGGCCGCGACGTGGATTGGGAGGGGGGCATTAAACAGAGGCGCGTGAGTAGATGAAAGGGCGGGAAAGCCTAGGTAAGGTTGGGTAGCGGTAGCGAGTGGAGCTTGCCACGGTGAATAGGATGGTAAAGACGCGGAGGTTGGCGAGAGGGGAGCCGAGGGGTGCAAGGGGTGAGGAGTTGAGTTAAAGAATAAAAGCTCAACTGCTGATGGATATGCAAAATAGAGGAAGAGAGTGGTTCCACTGGGAATGGAGGGAGCCCTCGTCCCTTTTAACATCCTCCCGCTGGCTCTCTCTCCTCAAGAATTCCCTCCCCTCCCCTCACCTGGGGGTATGGCGGTGGGGGGAGGGCGTTGGAGGGGGCTGTGTAAGTTCCCCCCTCTCCCGATGTATTTTGGCTTTTCTCTTCGGAGTGGAATCGAAGACGCGGGGGAAGGAGTGGATGGAGTGGATGAAATAAGGAAGGGGGTTACGGGGAAGAGAGGGAGCAAAGTGGGTGGGGCGGTGGGTGTGTGCGAATATGCGATGTCACACCCTGAGACGGATTGAAAGAGGCGGGAAGGAAGAGGCATTTGGATTAGGAAGGTCGTCCCCAAATGATTGGACGAGAGAGTTTCTCCCACCTGGGAAGTTGGGAGCTATTTCTTCGTATCTCGGTGGTAGTGTGGTAGGTCTAAGCATGGAATTTGCATCGTTTCATGGGATTCATATATGATTCTAAAAAAACGTATTTTAATCTTTTGAGGATAAAGGATAAACAGCTATGGAAAATCAATGAATTATACCACCATAGTACTGCAGAATGTGAGATCACTTCATTAAAATCTGAGAGAGATGAAGTTTGGAGCAGATAGATTTAAGATGTCATTTTTGCCACGATCGATGAAGGATCAGAATAACATAGCCCGGCCAGGGTAGGGGTAAAAATATTCGGGTCAAAATTAGTCTGATATGCATTTGATCGTTCCCTGCCACATACCTTAGCGTACTATATATATATATATCTATACCTCGTACTATATATATATATATATATATATATATATATATGTATATATATAGATATATATAGATATGTATAGATACATAGATATATATAGATATGTATAGATATATATATATATAAATATAAATATATATATATATATATATATATATATATATATATATATATACACATATACACCAGAAGAAAAGAACCTGAAGATGATGGTCGTGCCGTCGAAACGTCAGCTAGATATGTGAGGGTGCTTTCTCTATGTTTCTGTGTAAACATAAATATAGTTATTTATATTTAAATATGTATACATGTTGTGCGCGTGTGGAATATCAGAAAGTTTTCGAGGAATTAGAAATTATAGAGGATAGTACCCTGTCGGGATGCATTATTTAAGTAAACTCAGCCTTCATATTCGAAAATAATAGTCATTATGCATGCATGACATTATTGAGTCAAACGAATGAGCCGTCATGTGTCCCGTTTTTCACTCACAAGAATAGCAGTCGAGTTGAAAGCACGCAACATGTTAACAGAAACTTTTTACACGTAATTGTCTCATTAGGAGCGGAGTTTTGTGCAATGCACAAAGAGTGCAGGAATGCGCAATCTCATAAAAAAGGTAAAAAGTAGGTAAACAGTTTTTATATTTTCGTATTCCTACTGTAAAACTCAACATGTTGCCATAAGTACGCATGATCATTTAATTCTCGAAGTGACTAAGAGTAAGTAGCAGAAAAACCTGTGAATTTTGGCGACAAATAAGTTAATTGGGGCGACGGGTGGTTTCACGTGCGAACCGTAAAGTATCAACTTTAGAATTTATAGGCGACCTGGGTGGTGGCCTACCAAGAACAAGCAGAGCCCGGTCCCTTGGCGCCAAAAGTTTCCAGGAAACGGAGTAAGCAGCAGATGGCCTGGAGGGGCTGCTGCCCCCCTCCGCCCCTCCAGTTCCGCCTTGCCCCTTCACGTGGTGGAGGGGTGAAAACAGACTCACGTCCAGAAACGTGCGCACCTCGCCTGGAATCAGATCCTCGCCTAAAGAGTGCCCGTATCGATAAATGGACAAATATCCCAAGCTAGCTTTTGCAAGTGATTGACTCAGTGATCTCTACTCTACTTAAAATTCCACGACCGTAATTTTACTGAAAATGTTATCCTTCATAGATTCAAATGATTGCTAGTTTAATTTATCTAATTGATTTAAATTATATTTATTTTCATTCTATAATACCCTTAAAGCCTGGATATGTGGCAGGTGATGAATACACTTCAGACTAATTTTGACTCGAATATTTTTACCCTTACCGCGGTCGGCAAATGTTATTCTGATCCCTTATCGTTTGTCGGAAGAGTGACTTCTTAAATCCATCTGTTCTTTACTTAATATCTCTAATTTTACTGACATGATCTCTCCTACCGTAGTGCGATGGGGGTAATACTACGTTTTCGACTTCACTGCTAAAGAGGCGTCCTTCCAATTTATGCAAGAGCTTCATTCTGCAGTTTAACCTTCATACCATTGAGAGATTCCCAGCCTAGCTCCTCTAGTATTTTTGATACGATACTAATTTTATCATAACAACGTTTTACAAATCTATCTCCTCTCTGCTGCATGTGGTACTATTCGGCAATCATTCTAAAAATATGAACGTACCAGAATAAGTTCAAATTTATGTGTATTGTTTGATGCTATGTTATTGGTTGATGTTAGCGTTATGTTTTTTAACATTTCAAAAACTATCAGTTCGTTTTTATAATTTGATGAAATTTTTCCAATAATTTTTTTGCCGTCATGTCGTCGATTAAAATATTATTTGAAGGGCAAAACGTTTGGTTTTTTCATGCAATAACAGGGTATAACGTATAGAGTTCTAGGAAAAATGTGTTGAAAATATTTCTCTAACTTACTCGTATATCTTTAAACCCGAGTATCTATGCCATTGAGTGATGTTGTCACGTTATAATCACCATTGGGTAAGGCTACGGCAAACCAACTCAATTATTATTCCCAAGTATTTTTAATGGGCAGTATTTTTAATATGAGTCCTGGCAACTACGAGACTCGGCCCAATCGGCCGTGTGCCGTGACCGGTAGCGGGAGAGGCGAGGCTTCCGTGGTCGTCATCCCACGAAAAGCATAGAAAGGAAGCCCCGACAAGAGCAAGTAGGAACACGCAGAAGAAGAAGACGGAATTAATCAGGATAAGTATTCCGAAAGACGATTTTGAGGACATAGAAATTAGAGAATACAAAGCCTAAGATGGAAAAAAGATGTATAAATATTTTATATCTATGCGAGGTGAGATGGAAGGATAACAGAGGCTACTAGAGTGATAGTTACGGGGTATTAAACGTCAAAGGAGCTTTCAGCCAGCGACGGGGTAACAATAATAATGAATAAACGGTAGTAAGAACCGTCGGTAACATAGAGCAAGCAATGGGTAGGACAGTAGAGTAGACATAAAGACAGAAACAACGAACTTGGTCATTGTTCAGGAATACATGCCACCAAGTAATCTTGAGGAGATAGATAGGAAGAAGTCGATAGATTAAATGAGTCAGTTAGAGAGCATAATCCTGTGTATTCCTGTATCGTGTCCATACGTAATGGGGGATTGAAATGCGACGGTAGGCAAAGGAAGAGATGGGGATGAGGTGGGAGATTACGGTGAAGGTTTGAGGAATGACCGCGGGGAGAAAGCAATGGAGTTCTGCAGGAGACAGGGGTTAGTCATCACCAACACTTGGCTTAGGCACCACAAAAGACACAGGTATACATGGAAAATGCCAGGTGACTCAGAAAAGTATCATTTAGATTATATTATTTTTAGGTTTTCGATTAAAAAACATAAGGTAATGACAGCGGGTTTAGATGGATCATGGATGGGATTTTTAGTGATGGTCAGTGTTTAGGAAAAGAGTAAGACAAGGTTGCCCATTATCACCCGTGTTGCAAAAAAGTATATTTGAAGGAAATGATTGAAGAGGCATATGAAGAATTGGAGATTTCAATGGAAGTCAGCGGACAATTCATAAAATCAGAAGAATTGCTTATGGCCTCGCACTACTTTGCCAGTCAGTCAATGGGGTTGCAAGCTTTGTTGTGTGGATTGGAAATCCAGTACAATAGATATGAGATGAGAATAAATTTAAATTAAAAAAAGGTTATACGAGATCCCAGTAGGAAAAATACTAAGTTAAACGTGAAAATAGGAGGGCACAAACTAGAGCAGGTGGAAAAGTTACGTATCTCATCGGTGTTTTTGACAAAAATGTTAAAAGTAATAGGGACACAGGGAGAAGAATTGCGCTTGGCTGAGAGGCTTTCATTAGGAGGATGACATTGATGAAAGGGACGTTGAGTGAGGGTGTAAAGAAAAAGGTTGCTACGACTTTGAATCGCAGTGCAGTTATGTGCGGCGCGGAATCATGGTCATTGAAGCAGGATGCAAGGCATTGATTGGAGGCTTTTGAAATGTGGGTGTGGAGAAGGTTAATTGGACAGAAAGGAAAACAAACGATTAAGTGATGGGTATGATGGGGGAGGGGAGGGGATTGTTGGAGAAATCAAAATAATACAGGCAAAAATTGAAGCAAAGTATATTGATTGGTAGTGGAATGTTGGAGACAGTGATAGAGGGGAAATGTTGGGCAAACGAGTAAGGGCAGAAATGGGACAGGGATGTTGGGCGGAATGGATGGAGGAAGGAAGTGTGCACGGGGTTGAAGAGGGACTTGTAGTACAGTAGGATTTTGATTTGTGTTTTGCTAGGAGATGCAACAGAATCATTTGGTAGTTTGTGTCGATCCTATTTATGGCAAATCGCAAGATTGTACAGCTTCGCCAGTCTCCGTAGAGTCCCGCAGACATAGCTCCCTGCGAGTTTCGGACGTGCCCAAAATTGAAACTGGCGCTCAAAGGAAAGCGGTTTGACGACACAGAGTAATGCGACGCGCGAGCTCTAAATCTGCGTTCGAGGTCTCCTTTAAGATGGGGGGAAGCACCGCTGGGAGCGTGTGGTTCAATCAAATGGGGACTGGTTCGAAGGATGCCACGGCCCGGATGACGAAGAATAGAACCTTTGCAGAGACAAGAACGCAGGTCGGATAGTTTTCGGACACATCTCGTTTATAATTGTATCATATAATATATTTATACATATAAAATCGCATTCATAATAAAAATTTTGTTGCAATTTTCCACAATTAAAATAACTTAACTGTGGAAAATTGCAACAAAGTTTTTAATATGTCTCGATTCCACAACATCACGCCTGACTCTTTACTTTTCGTAAAATCGCACTCAATGACGCTCCAATATTTTACTTGACGATTTTTTAATTTTATGACTCGATACCCCAACCCTTGACTTCATAACCAATAACGGCAGCATAAATCACGTTAGGTGGGTGTGGAAATTATCTGAGGTTTCTATTCGAACAATTCAATGGAAAACTTGAGTGTAGTTAACAATGAGGGAATTAGGGAGACAGCTGAGAATAGAACAGAGGAGAGAATTTCAGAAAACCAATACTCCGGCTGGAAACGTCAGAGAGTGACGAGAGATGTTCATGTTCTTCTTCGAGAGAATAAACGGAATGCTTGAATCAATTTTTCTCTCCATCGGCGCGCAAGGAATGCGGCCCGACCCTTTCACGTAATCGACATCACATCCAGAGGAGGGATAGAAGTCGGAGAGAGAAAGAAAAAAATAAGGGTTAATGGAATTGGGGTTTGAAAAGAACAAGAAATTAAGGTGCTGATGATTTAGGGCAGCAGATGATATGGAAATGAGTAGTGCAAAGTGCCGTCGGGAGAGGAGCTGGAAGGAGAGAAAAGATCGAGGGAAAGCAATTGGGGGTGAGAAGGATGGAGAGTGGAGACCCTCCCCTCCCCTCGAGTCGCAGATTCCGCGGATGGAGCGAAGGGGGAATGGGGTAACTACCCGGTGAAGGCTGGCCTTGTCAACGTATCATTGTCCTCTTCCCCGATCCGTACGGGGCAATGGCTTCCTCGAAGTCATCATGCTACCCTCCCAACCTCCTTCCACCGCCTCCCCTCATTCTTACCCTACCCCACTCCTCCCTCGCCATCCGCTCTCTGCCCTCCGCATTCTCAGAGGTAACCCCATTATCCCTTTATTAGCACAATTATCGTTTTATTTCCGTCGTTGCGTGCCGAAACCTCTGACAAAGTTACGGCTTTGACGTGTAATTCCAGTCCGGAAGTATTCCCGTCGGGCAAAGCGATGACCGTTTCTCATCCAGTCCGAAAACTCCCGTAGTCACTCCTGAGTCTCGCTGTCGTAAGCAAAACTAGAATTCCCTTCCGCTGTATCTGCGATGCAATTCGTGCGGGAAATCATCACCAATGCGACGCTCCCACGGCGAAGGGCCGCATGCATGCGATGCCACGGGCTTCACTAGACATGCTTCCGCGTCATGAACGTGTTTCCTCTGATGGAAGAAAAGGTTTGCTGTGTTTCTAGGGCTACCTACCACTCCTTAAGTAATAAAATGGATAATAAAGCGTTTCCATATTGCAATAAGAAACCTTTAAATTACTTACGTATCAAATTATTTCCGCAATGAAATTTAGTCCCCCAAAAATATTTAATACTTGAATAAATGCGAGATTAATTCGAGCAATTTTGTTTGGTGAAGACGTAGTCACAGAAACTATTTTTTTTTTGTTTTCGTTGTGCACTCATTTTTTTAATTCGGGACTTTTGTAAACCAACTTTTAAAATAAAACAGACGGATATTGGCTCCTTATCTTCCACAATGATTTATATTTTCTTGAGGAATAGAGATATTTGCGACATTTAGTTATCGTGGGAGCGAAAATATTTTCATTAAACTAGCTTCACGTGTAAGTCGAAATCGGTGGTTTATATCCTCGTCCATTAACCCTGGGGTCGCATGTTCGACTCCCACCTCGGTAGGTGTCCTCAAATGCAAGGGTTTAATCAATTATTAGTTTTCAATTTGTCATTCATTGTTATTAATTGTATTTAAGTCACCGATTTGTCATTCTTCCGATTATGGTACGTCGTAGTTAGTGCAATGGGACAGAGCGCCAAAGGAAATGTGAGTCACGCGGGGTGGCACGCGGGGGGCGAATGAGTGGGCCTCAAATGCTATTCCCGATGAAAATTGTTATCGGCAATAGTGTGTGATGCCATTTTAAACGATGAACAGTAGGAGGGTAACCTTGCAGGGAATAGAATTCGAAATGTTTACCAATATTTTTCTTTCTATACTGGCCATATTGCAAGGGGTTCCCAATATGGGGATACTGTTGCATTTAATGAGATAGAAAATGCGATTGAAGATGTTCATTCCGGATAATTTTGTCTATTGCTGACATTTCTGAACAACTAATAGGAGTTAAGTGGTAAAGTACTCACTTAATTTCAAGCAATCAAAATTCGTTAAAGTTCATAAATTCATAATATGAGAAAAGATGCGAGAGGGCACGGGGAGTACATCGCAAAGCCGAAGGGCGAAGGAAATTATTTTAAATACGAGCGATTGTATCTGACAACGGATACTTGGGAGAAAATATTCCAATTTTTAGGAATGCAGAAAGTTAAGAGCTATAATTTATTATTTTATTGTTTGAATGTAGTGAAATGAGAGTTCTTAAGTGAACCTTGTGTATTAATTTGCTTTTATCCCGATTTTTTGGTGGGGTTTCCATGGATTAGATGTGCTTTAAGGCTATCAGTGTAACAAAAATCTCCATTAAAAACCCACAGAAAACAGTTTAAAAGTGTCAGTGTTACTAATTCGCTTTAACATACTTATAATTTCTCCCCTTAAAGGTGCACGTAGAATCAAAATGCTGATTTATATATGGAAGGGGAACAAGGAAACAGAGAAGAAAAAGAAGAATTACCGAATCGGACAAGCGTGCTACGCTATCGCATAACAAAATAGTCGATTTTTTTCACCCTTAGTGAAGTTGAGCTATTGCAAACAATGTGTTAAACAGAGAATTCTAAAAGGAGTGCTTCATCTGGTTGAGTTCTAAATTAATTTTAGGGTAACCTTCAAGCCAGGAATTCGTCCATAGTTTTTGAAAATTAATAAAATAAGATTTAGATATAGGTGGATCCGAGTCCTAAGCCAGTGATCCAAACTGTGGTCTAGTGTGGTCAGCTCGTCGAGGCTTATGATGAGGCAGGCGGAAATTTCCAGTCAGCCAGCAGGGACGGCGCGCGCGAGGGTGACTTGGTGCTCGGTAGAAGAGCGGGCGGGGGGGGGCGGGCAGGGGGTCGATGTAGTCCTGTGGGAGGATACCGTGCCGGGGAGATGAAAATAAAGCGCAGAAGGATGGAATCATTTAAAGCGGTCGGACGGTTTTAATGCGGGCGGAAGGAGAAGGCAGGGGTGGGGAAATGGCCGACCGGCCGTTCATATGCATTCTAATTAGATTTCCCCTCGTTGGGGAAGCGGTTTTAATGTATTTTTTTGGCCCGACGGTACGATGGGAATGTACGCTAAAAATACAAGAAAACATAACAAAAATGAATACGGATGCACATAAGCGAGTGAGATGCTGTCACAGGGAAAAATCCCGGCTTTGCTCTTTTATGCCCTGTTCCAATTAGTATTGTTTTAATCCCAAGTATATCTTAAGCAGGTTGGGAAGAGACGTGAGTGGAAGGGTGGAGAGGCGGAAGTGAGATTGGAAGAGGAATCGTGCCTGGAGAGTTTGTTGGATTCCTCGTCGGGATAAATACAAGCTGGAGTGTGAGAGGGAATGAGGGAAGGAATGAGGAAGGGAATGAGAGAGGGAATGAGGGAGGTCGTCCTGAAAGAGTAGATGAGTGGTTTTTCAAAGAGCGTTGCTTGGGGGAGTAGGGAATTGATGGAAGAAAGGAGATGGAATCAGGGAGGAAATGAAATAAAAAAATGTTAGCGTTGGCGTTGCTATTTCCACTTTTTCGTGGGGAGGGAAGCCAAATATTTTCCTTATTCCTACCCCCGTCCAGACTCTCAACACCTTGTGATGGAGCTTGTGAGCTTCTCACAAGGACCCATCCTCTCTTTCACCGCAGGGCGAAGAAGGAGAGATCTCTCGTTTACTGAAGGAGGTGTTGTTGCCACCTTCAACTCAATGCTCGGGTGACTTTCTCTTTTCTCTTATTCTTCCTTTTTTTGTATTCTACTATGAGTTAGGTACGTAGGGGTCATACAAACGCTTCAAGAGCTCTTTCATGTTGATGTGAATATATATATATATATATATATATATATATATATATATATATATATATATACATATATTTGGACGGCACAATAGAACATAAATAAAGGCCGAAAGCTTAAACAATCTACGTGAGTGTCCTTTTAAGTATTACTATTTTATTTGTATTCTATTTTGCCGTCCAAATATCATACTGCTCGTGTGAGTGCTTCTATGCATCGATACATATATATATATATATATATATATATATATATATATATATATATATATATATATATATATATATATATATATACTATATATATACACATACATATATATATATGCACACATATATATATATATACATATATATATAC